>NC_058131.1:80751166-80796391 GCF_016433145.1 Gracilinanus agilis
ACACACACATATGAGAGAGAGAGAGAGAGAGAGAGAGAGAGAGAGAGAGAGAGAGAGAGAGAGAGAGAGAGAGAGAGAGAGAGAGAGAGAGAGAGTGTGTACTTAGAGGCTGGAGAAGCAGGAGCTTAGCATGAAAATGAACTGGCACTATTTGATCTAGAATGAGGCTAAGTATGGTAAATCATCACCAATTAGAAGATCTAGGCTTCAGGATGAAAGCTGATTTATCTATTGGGGGAGGGGTGGGGAAATAGTCTGAATTAGGGAAAAGTCCAAACAAGAGAATGCTGGTTTAAAGAACTTTACTTTCAAGTACATGAATATATGAAACCCAGTCCCTAATATTTTCTTTAGAAAGAAAAAATAAAGACCACTTTGAATGAATAGATAAGAATCACCAGTAATTAGCATATAAGTTATTTACATGTAAATGAGGGCTTCTGAATATTGGAAGGTGATTCAAATTGGTCTATTCTCTCTATGATATTTTAGCAACCCAGCATATCTCCCTTTAAGTTGATACATTATATATTCATTAAGGAGTTTTGTAAGGCACCTCAGATGCTATCTAGTAGAAACCATAATCTCATCTATGTCTCCAATAAATTGATATCCAGCCTGATCCAGATTGTTGGGAACCCCACTATCTGTCACAATGGCCCAAGTAAAGCAAAAGTTAATTCCCAGGGGCTATCTAAATAATATTAAACAGCAAATGTGTAGATCTGACTAGATTTTAGGTGTCAAGATTATTTTCCCAGAGGCTGGTCTTAGCCTTATGAGTACATTTGTCTGAAAGGCCACCTTGTTTCTTCTCAGTTTGACTAGGGTCAGAGCCTCACATTTTATCTATCTATCAACGTATTGGTCTATGTATGTATGTATGTATGTATGTATGTATGTATCTATTCATCCAACCAACTATCCATCTATCCATCTCTCTCTCTCTCTTTCTCTTTCTCTGTCTCTCTCTCTCTCTCTGCTTTCTCTCTCTCTCTCCATCTATCTATCTATATCTATATCTATACATATATATTTATAATCTGAACTAGATGGGAATGCTAAGTGTGCAAATCCAAAGGCCTATGTTTACCTAGACTAGTCCTACACAGAGGCAGCAATAGTGTAGTGTAAATAGCACTGGATACAGTCAAAGGAATTGTATTTTAATTGGGATGAGGGAACATGAGGAAATTGGATTGATAATTTCTTCCTTACCGGAGTTGTCAAACATGACTTTCAAAGCTGCGCAGTGGACATCAGTGCTCCCCAGGGTGGCCAGAAAAAGATTAAAATGTAATTGAAAATAGTTTTAAAAATAAATTAAAATATAATACAACATAGATGATGCTAATGTTTCATTTTCTAAATCAATATGAGACTTGTCGGATGCTTATGTAAAACTGTTTCTATTTGAGTTTGACACCACTAATCTTGAAAGTTGAAGAATCAGACAGTCATAGAACTTGAAGATTAGAACAGACTCCATTAGTCATCACGTATAACCTTTAGGTTATGTGAACAACTAGGTAGTGCAGTAGATAGTACCAGGTTTGGAGTCGGGAAGATTCATCTTCCTGAGGTCAAATTTGGCCTCAGACACTAGTTGCATGATCTTGGTTAAGTCACTTAACATTGTTTGCCTCTGTTTCCTCATTTGAAAATGAGCTAGAGAAGGAAAAGACAAACCATTCCAGTATCTTTGGTGAAAAGGTCATGAAGAGTCTGACACAACTTGAAACAACTGAACAACATAACTTACACACACACACAGACACACACATACACACACACACACACACACACACACACACACACACACACACACCTTCCCTACTATAGTATACACAATAAATTATCATTCCTTTGAGCTCTAATTCTTAAGAATAAAAAATACATGGGACTGAAGCATTTCTCCCCCCATCAGATATTCAAAACATGTATATTTTATTAGAATCATTGAGGTACCCCTAGTGGGCAAATGCTAAGACTAGCATCAGAAAGACTTGAGTTGCAATTCAGTCAGTCACTTAACTGACTGTGTTACCCTGGGTAAGTTACTTAGCCCCTCTGAATTTCAGGTTCCCCATGTCTTAAATGGGAATAATAATATCCAACTCTGAAGATTGTTGTGAGGATCAAATAAGATCATATTTGGAAAACCCTCTGCAAACTTTAAAACACTGTTCTTACTCTTCTTTGAGTTTTATACAATCATTTTCCTCATAAGACACCTTTGTGGTAGAGGGTAAATTTTACTATTCCCACATCACAGATGAGATAACTGAATCTCAGAAAGAAGGAAATCAGCCATGGTAACCTGGATAGAATCTACTAAAGGCCTGATTGGAACTTAAAAATTCAGATGTCCCAACTCAGGACTCAGAACACCATCCTCATCCTTATTCTAGTACTTATTGGTTCTCCATGAAGCAAGTTGTGAACCCCTCACCACTAAGTAGGAGGAGAAATTGTAATAGTAGAAGGAATAGTAATTCGGTTATTGTTTAGTCATTTTCTACCATGTCCAACTCTTTGTGAACCCATTTGGGGTTTTCTTAGTAGATATACTGGAGTGATTCACCATTTCCTTCTCCAGTTCATTTTAGAAATGAGGAAATGGAGGCAAATAGGATTAAGTGACTTGCTCAAATCTGCAAAGCTCTGAAGTGTCTGAAGCTGGATTTGAACTCAAGAACACTCTTCCTGATTCCAAACCCAGTATCCTATCCAGTGGACCACCTCCTTCCCCCTAGTAAAAGGAATAGCAGTGATAATGCTACTACTAATAGGAGGAATAGAATTAATAGTGGTAATAGTTTTGGTAGTGGCAGTAATAGCAATAGTAATAATAGTAGTAGAAATAATAACCACAATAATAGGAATAATAATGGTGGTGGTGGCAATAATAACAATAGTAATAGGAATAGTAGTAATAACAGTAGTAATGGTAATAATAATAGAAACAGCAGCAATTATGATAATATAAACTTTTATTTCATTTTTATCACCCAGCCTTCAGGAATGTTATATTGGCATTACCCATCCTATCTTACAAAGGACAAAACTATAACCCAGAGAGCTGCCTTAACCGTGGTTGCTTGACTAGTAAGCTTCAGAGAAGGAACTTGGATCCAGGCCAGGTCTCAGGACCATCCATCCAGTCCTCTTGTTATCACCCCACAGGTGTCCCCTTTCTCTCTTTCATAGGCATTGCTATGGCTTGTTTCGGACTCAGCCAAGGCATGACTCATACCCAAAGTACACAGAATGTGTCTGGCTTCAGGGGTATTCATCATGTTGAATGGAGACAGAATGGTAGACTTTAAAAGAATGGAAATCACAGTGGTTTTTCCAAAAGTTGCCTTCAAGTCTCTATTCCTCCCCCCTCCCCAAATTTCCCTAGAAGGATAAACAGAATGAGCCTTTCAATAGCAAAAGGATCCTTTCTACTGAGTCATTTGGCTTTGTTGGTAATATAAATCCTAACCGTTAGTATTAGAACATGACAAGATTTAGCAGAAATGGTTGGGAGTGAGAAGACTTGCTTTGGAGCTGATTCCATCTTTACCATCTATGTGACCCTCTATGTGACCTCAGGTAATTCCAAAAAGGATCTCAAAAACGGTCAGATGAAATGATCATCTTTAGGGTGCATTATTCCAAGTCTGACATTTTACATTCTAGGATTTCTTTGAGTTCTACTGTTCTATGTTCTTTGGGCCTTTCTGGCTCTGAAATTTCATTCCCTTCCAGTTCTGATATTCTGTGGTTTTGTGACTATTGGCAAGACTCGAGGGCAAGAGGATGGGGGATATTTCCTTATGCATGTTCTCCGTAGGCAGTTTGCTATTTTCTGTGATCCATCTCTCCTCTCTTTGAAGGAATAGATGGACTGATCACTTTCACTTTTAATTTCTCGTCTTCTTTCGGGGCACTCACGTCAACCGCCTTATGATGACTGCAGCCCTGGGAAAGGGAATGCAAAGCCAACAAATAATCCATTTTCAAGGTTTGCTAACAGAGAAGAGGCTCTATTTATGAAACGTATATTGTTCAGTTTCAGGGGGAAATCATGTAATCATTGCAGAGGGAAAGGCATGGAAAGTGCTTTATTTTGCATAAAAATCTCCTTGCTCTATGATTTATGTGACGGAATTTTTCAGGCCTGGAGAGGACAGGTCTCAGTTCCCCACCTAAGGAAGGTAGGATTTAAAATGCAGAGAGAATTGCTGGCCAACAGGAAAACATTGAAGTTAAATCAATCTTAGAGAAAAGAGCAAGATAGAAATCTCCCTTTCTCATGGGGGGGATCCCCAATGCTGAGAGATGAGCTTGCTGCCGCCCACTGCCACCCTTAGCAGATATAGCACCATCATCAATTTGGTTAGGTCCTGCAACACATTAGATAGGCTAGAGGACTTAAAACTAGAGGGGACCTTAGAGATTATTCTGTCTAGCCCCATCTTTTTGCAGATGAGGACACTGAGGCAGAGAGGAAAAAGGGCTTGGCCTGAGGTCCCAAAGGACATAAATGGCAGACTAAGTTGTTGTTCTTTAGTTGTTTTAGTCATGTCTGACTCTTCATGACTCCATTTGGGATTTTCTTAGTAAAAATACTAGTGGTTTGGCATTTTCTTCTTCAGAGTTGGGAAAACTGAGGTAAAGAGGATTAAGTGACTTGCTTAGGGGCACATAGCTAGTAAGTGTCTGTGACTAGAATTGAACTTAGGAAGATATATCTTCCTGACTTCAAGCCCAGCACTCTATCTACTGCTCCACCTACCAGCTCTGGCATAGCTAAGATCAGAACCAAATTTCAAATCTTTGGCTTTTCACAATGTATTATTTAACTTTTTCCTGATATATGCAACATTACAATAAATATGTTTCTAGCTCTGAAAAAGAGTAGTCTCCAAATTCTTTTGATCATATATCACATTAGTAAAAATATTTTGAAGATGCATCTCCATTATATGTATGTATATTTATTCATTAATTGTTTAGAGTAATATTTTCCCCCAAATATATGTAGAAACATTTTTTAACATTCATTTTCTCACATTTTTAGTTCCAAATTCTCTCACTCTCTTCCTGAGATGGTAAGCAATTTAATATAGATTATACATGTGCTATCATCGCAATATGTATTTTCACATTTGTCTGTTGTGGAAGAAGATACATATTGCTAAAAAGAAACTCATAAAGAAAATAAAGCAAAAAATGCTATGCTTCAATCCACTTTCAGACTCCATCAGTTCTCTCTCTAGCAGTGGATCATCATTCTGTATATTTATTTATTTGTAAATTACTTCTATGCACGATTGTACTACTTATAATATACATCACAAACCTTGAACAAAATAGAGATTAAAATGGATGGGGTAAAGATGAAATAATATTTGATCATAGAATCAGTAGGGAGCCACTGAAGTTTATTGAGTAGACGAGTGACATGGTCAGATCTACCTTTAAGGAAAATCATTTTGACATCTGTGTGGAGATTATATCAGAGAGAGGAGAGACTTAAGACAGAAGGAACAATTAGGAGGCTATTGTAGTCCAGGTGAGATGTGATGATGGTTTGAACAAGGGTAGGAGTTAAGAGAAGGGATAGATTTAAGAAATATAGTGGAGTTAGAAATAATGAGATTTGGCAATCAATCAGATATATTGGGTGAAGGAGAGTAAGGAGTAAGGAGTCAAAGATGACTTTTAAGTTGCGACAGAGACCATATCAAACATGGCAACCTGGGCATGTGTCCTTGATAAAAATAGGGAAGTTCAAAATAGGGATGGGTTTGGGAGGAAAGATAATGGAATAAGATCTTCAAGGCATGTTTTAACTTATCCATGCTTGCCTGTACCATGCAGTCCTTTGTTCAATGAAATAAAAAGAGGAAAATGGAGTTTTACTTACCAGGTGATTTAAGGGTGGGTGATTGGGTGATTGAGATAAATGGGTGGCCAATGAGAGCAAAAGGAAGAAGGGTTTTCCCTATTGGGAAAACTGGTAGCTGCTTCTCTGAGGACCCAGGAAAAGATTGAATTAGCAAAGATTTGAGGCGTCAGTGCCTGGTACAGAAGAGGGGATATTGGGCATTTGCTCAGAAGAGATAGTGACAGGGTTTAAGAGAAGGGGTGGTTGTACAGGAGACATTGTGCATTTGACTATAACGGGGACAGTAAGATGTAACCCCGAAGACCTACCTCTACAAATTATTGCTTATAGTCCCCTTGGGATCAGGCCAGGGTCCTCCAGGGGACCCTACCTCCCACTTTGAAGAATACTTCTTTAAATAGAAAAATGGAATTTCTAGGTGAATGATAGAATTTTAAAGTGATTTCCTAATAATCCTTCCCTTTGCCTCTTAAGTTTATTCAGAGATTTTACTAAGTTGGGTGGTCCTTGAGGAAAAGGATGAGATTTGTTAGCAACTTTTCTAATTCCTAAAGCATTCTAAGTAGAGCCCACTTTGAAAAAAATGGCTCCCTGTGAGAAGAATTGTTCAAGTATCATTACGATCAATTTTCATATGAGATTCTTGAGGCTTGGGTAAGTTTATAATTTATTTCTTGAGTTGGTGATGAAAAGGAGAGTTCATATGATTTAATTTATCATTAATACTAGTCTATTAAATATGTAGCATGTTCTGTGTTAAATGTTAGGGATAAAAAGGAAGGCGAAAGCAGTGTTGTCCACCAAGGAGCTTACAGTCTCACAGGAGGAGAACACATGTATACACTTATATCCATAGAGAGGAGATAGCAAGTAACCTTAAAGAGGAAGCCTGTAGCAGCTGATGGGGCTAAGAAAGTCCTCCTCCTCAAGGAGGTGCTGTTTTAAGTCTGAGTCTTCAAAGCATGAAATGGGTAGCCATTTTCCTGGGGGCGCAAGGTAGTAGTTGCCTCTTTGGAACACAGAACCTGGCAGAGCACCCAGTGTGTGTGCCAGGGTGACAGTTAAGGACAGAGTATAAAAGGGGGTCCACAAGCCCATGGGGCTTCACTTCTCTCTCTCATCTGGGGTTAGTGAGGAAGGTGGTTTGGGTGTTTCTAGTTAGCAGTCAGATCTGGTTAACATCATTAGCTGGACTAGCCTTTTCCAAGCCAGATTTATCCACCATCAACTTAAGGTTTCAGGAAGTCATAGTCTACTTCCTGGAAACATTTCAAACTACCTGGCTGGATTGGTGCTAAGGCCCTGGGGCTTTGGCAGAGAGTCTTGAGTTTAAAGGTGACCTATCCCTGCTGGTGTGGGAGCTAATCTAAACTCACATTCAGCCCTGGTTAAGATCTTTCACCCTATTCATATTCCATCATCAGCATCTGCTTAGGCCCCTTGGCTGCTCATAACAAGCAGTTGGGATTTAGAGCTAGAAGGAACTTTAGTCTTTTTACATCATGGTCCCCTTTTAGTGATCTTACCAGTTCCCATGAATTTAATAAGTACCTTTATGCTGATGTTTCCCAAATCTACCTTTCCTGCTCCAATCTCTCTATTGACCTTTAATCTGGCATCTCCAACTGCCTTTCAACTAGACATCTGAAACTCAATGTGTCCAAAATGGAACTCATTATCTTTCCTTTTAAACTTTCTCTTCCTCCTTACCTTTCCTATTACTATAGAGGGGACAGCATCTTCCCATCCCTCATGCCTACAATCTAGGAGTTAGAGGAGATAGTGGACTCCTAATTATTTCTCACTCACATGCCCCTCATATCCAAGTTGTTGCTAAGTCCTATTGATTTTATCTTTGCAAATCTCTCAAATATGACTCCTTCTCTCCTCTGACACTGCTTGGATTATTGTGATAGCCTGCTTGTGGGTCTGCTTGCCTCAAGTTTCTTTTCAATCTCATCTATCCTCTATTCAGTCACAAGCGATTTTCCTAAAATGCAAGTTTAATCATGTCACACACACACACACACACACACACACACACACACACACTCCTCACTCACTCACATATTCTAAAAACTCTCTAATCACGTTGAATCTCCTCCAAGAACAAATACAAAATATTCTATTTGGTATTTAAAGCCCTTTGTAACTTAGTACTACCTTTCTGATCTTCTTATACATTACTCCCTGACATGTAATATTTGATCCAATGACACTGGCTTCCTGGCTGTTCCACAAACAAGATTCTCTGTCTTGGACCTCCAGGTTGTCTCTCTTGACATTTCCCTTGCTAGGAATTCTATTCCACTCATCGATTTCTCTGGTTTCCTTCAAGTCCTAACTAAGATGCTGTCTTCTATAGGAAGCCTTCCCCAATCTTTCTTAATCCCATTGCCTTTCTTCTGTTAATTGTTTCCTATGTATCATTTATCTCTGTATCTGTCTCTGTCTGCCTGTCTGCCTTTCTGTCTTTCTCTCTCTCTGTCTCTTTTTGTCTTTCTCCATGTTATTTCCCCAGTTAGATTGTGGACTATCTCTTCCTTCTGGGGTCCCCAATGCTTAGCACAGTGCCTGGTACATAGTAAGCACTTAATAAATTTTAATTGTTGTTGTTGTTGATGATGATGATGAAGAAGATGATGACAATGTAGGGAACACTTTGGACTACTTCTTAGAATAATGTTTGTATGTAACTGAAGGAAGTGCTAAATTTCAGCTAGGGGTATATGGAAACAAATATGCATTCCTCACCCCCATCCAAGTCCCTGTCCCTTGGAAATATTTCCACAGACCCCTTAGTTGCTTATGGATCCTGGATTGAGTTCCTGATGTAGCTGAATTTCTTATTTTATGGAAAAGAAAATGAAAGTCAGAGAGTCAATGACATTTGCCAAGGGCACTTATCTAGAGAAGGTTGAAGCCATATCTTGAACCAAGTCTGTAGTTTTATCCACTTCTTTTACAGATCTTGGTCATTTCTATTCCAGACTTACAACCCAAAGTTGCCCATGAGATAGGATATAATTTGAGAGAGTTGAACTATTGGTATTTTCAACCTACAGGGATGTACTAATCATAAGGACTCTATTTCTACTACTTATGGGAACATATTATAAGTAGCCATTGTAGAGCAGATCATCTTTAATCTTCTGCCATGTTGATTTCTTCTGTAGCCCAAAATACTTGGTCTTAGGCAACCCCAGTAACTTCAAGTGGAAGACAGCCTAGCTTTCAATGGACCTTCTTCCCTTCTACTATATATTTTGCAGTTTGACAGGGAGTAAGGTTGATATGGGAGGGGTTAAGATTTGGGGGGGGGGGGAGAAGGGATCCAAAGGAAAGAGAAGAAGATGAAGAAGAGCAGCAGGATAATTAAAGAAAGGTGAGAATATCTAAGGGTGAAGTCTTGGGTTTTATTTTCTTGGTGTGGATGGAGGGTAGCATCTAATGTACTTTCTGCCAGATAAATTTCCTTGCCCAGTCAGCAACATGAGAACACGTTCTAGCAATGGGTCTGTGAGGAAAGCCCTCATTAATTAATAACTAACTATTGTCTGAGACTCTAGTGAGGAGTCCAGACCATGGAGTGAAGTCTCTTTTGTAAACAGGAGCTGGAGGTCTGTCACTGATTTCAATGAAGGAAGTCAAGTCTTTCCTCTGTGGCTGAGCTATGGCCCACAGGAAGGATTGATTATCTTCTCTGTGAGCACAAGGATGGGGAACATTTGGAGAAATATAAATTCTATCGACCGCCTGGGCACAGGTACTGCATTATTCAGCCTCGGGAATTAATGCACGAAGCTTGCCATTATCATTAAACTTTGGCTGCAAATAATTCATGCTTAGAACTTTTAGAGGATATATTATTAACGATAACACCAGCAGAACCTGACCAACTGAATTCTTGGAATTTGTTGGGAATGACAGCTGTACAAGTCCTTTCATAGTAATACCATTTTCCATACAGCCAGAATGATAGAAAGGAGATAGCTCTCAATGCAGGTTCAGAAATGCCAGAATTTAAGTCTTAGCTTACTAACCTTGTATAACAAAAGGTCAGTTACTTCCTGTCTTTGAGCTTCCATATCCTCATAGGGTGTGTGTGTGTGTGTGTGTGTGTGTGTGTGTGTGTGTGTGTGTGTTAACAATACTTATACTACCCATCTCCAAGGGTTGTTGAAGCAGTTGAAGCAATTTCTCAGAGCATGACAGGGTCAGCTTCTATTACCTCTGAGTACTTTAGTCATCAGCATCAGTTCTCCTTCTCTGATAAACTGTACCAAATCTGAGTAAAGGGTAGTCGAGGATGGAGGTTGTCAGTAGAAAAGACAATCCAATCTGGGGCAGGAGGCTCAGTTTATAGGGCAAAGCAATGACAGTCCAGAAGATAGTCGGCTAGGGCTAGGAATAGAATCATAAAAGGATTCCTTGATCATGGGTGTAGTCACTCTAAGAAAGGAAAAAAGTTCATTTTCTCCAAAATCTGGCCTGGGGTGAGATAGCCTAGTGGATTCACTATCCCACTTGCAGTGAGAAAACATCTAGGTGTAGGGAAAATGCCCTTTGTGCTGTTGAGGGGCAGAATTGTGCCCCTCCAGATGCTGGAATCTTGAATCAAAGTCCCAGTCTTCCAACCACAGTTATGGCTGTGCTGTTGACTCAAATTGAAGTTGTGGTCAACTAAAATCCCCAGATAATTTCACATGAATTCTTGACTAGATCAATGCATAAGAAGATGTTTCTGGCAGTGGTTTGAAGAATAGATTGGAGGCCTAAAAATAAATGTGGGTTTGGGTTCTGTCACCTTAATCCTCTTGCGTCTCACTCCAGAGCTCCTATTATTGGAATCCTCTGAGACCTCCAAAGAGGATATACTCTAATACTACTCAGAAAATAAAAGCTGAAGTCATCTTAAGAGAGGAACCTTCCTTAACTCATAGGCACATTGGGTTAATGATCAATAGCATGCTTTTATCTATCCTCTTTTCCTTTCCTCTATTCCCAAGCAAGTCTTCCTCTGACTATCCTTTGTGCCAGGAATGCTATCAGACCGCATCTCCACCTGCTGGCTTCCCATGCTTCTTTCTAGTCTCAACAAAAATCCCACCTTCTGGAAAACAGAAACATAAACCCTTTCCCAGTTCTCCTTAATTTTAAAACTTCTCTGAAACAGCCCCCAATATATCCTGTCTATATTTTGTTTGTATTTAGTGGTCCACATTTTGTCTCTCTCATTAGACTATGTGCTCCTTGAGGGCAGGGACTAATTTTGTCCATTTCTTCTTTTGGCTTTCTTTTGTATCCCCAGAATGTAGGATAGGGCCATAGTAAGAGCTTAATAAATATCGATATACTGTATGACTTTCTCCCTACCCAGGGAATGAAGGTTTACTGCCTTAATGTTAATCTTTAGCCTTTAGATCAGCCTCAAACCCAATATATATATATATAGCTATGGGTCAGCTGTTCTAACAAATATTGTATATTTTGCTTGGGGCTGTAGCATATTCAGAGTTTAATTAAGTCCTTGCTTTCATTGGAGAGAAGTGATAGAACAAAATTCATTTGATTCAATTTTACAAGTTTTTATTAGACACCTACTGTTTACAAAGTATTATGCCAAGTTCTAGAAGAAATATTAACATTAATTGACAACTTTCTTTTTGGAGAAGATGGAAAGAAAGGATAGATCATACGGATTTTATTGGAATGTTTGAGCTAGAAATCTAGAATATTCTAGTGTAGCCTTCACTGGGTCTGGTGTCCTCCCTCTTTTCAAGAAACTGATTCCAAGGACTCTTAATGGAAATATAAAGAGGCACATTCTCTTCCTTTCAAAGCAATTCTTGTTCTTTGCTTTTCAATCCCATCGAGAAGCTCTTTAGAATCTTTCAAACATGGCTCAAAATAGAAAGTGATATGAAGTTAAAAATATAACTTCAATGAAGCATGGCTCAGTGTCAAAAGAACTGTTTCTGGTGCCTTATTATGAAAATGAGACAAATCCTGTTAGATGGAGGCACTTATGTGAGCAGTCCCTGATATTCTCCAAGCTTGTAGCTGGTTATGCTCTCTCTGTAACCAGTCCAGCAGCCTGTCCAAGGAACCTAGGATCTAGGAATCTGATTTTTCTGAAGAGGGTCTGCCTCATTAATGGTGGCCATTATTGGTCTCTGCCTCTTATACCAAATGAGCTCCCTGGGATGGAATGTAAATGTAAAGGGATGCTTTATATTTCAATAGGCATTTCAGTTATATTTTGTTTTCTTTTTTTCTCCCCAACCTTTTTCAATGAGCAACCCTAAGAGGCCGATAGCGACTTGGAATGTCCAATCTAAGAAGCAGGTATAGGGCCCAAAATTATAGATTTGCAGATTTAGAATCAGAATTTCTCATGAGTCGGAAGGAGCCTCAGACTCCATCTAGAGTGGGATTCTTAACCTTTTTTTGTATCATGGATACCTTTGGCATTTTCATGAAAATGGACCTAATCTCAGAATTATACAACACACACATATGTGTGTGTTTATATATATATATATGACAAAGGAATATCACAGTACTTAGCATGTAGCACTATGTCTGGCACCTGGAAAGTGCTTAATAAGTATTGAAAGATTGAAGGAAACCAATTATATAGAAGTACACACACACACACACACACACACCACACCACACACATGACGTTCCAAAAGTCTTAGTGTAGATTAAACTTTAATAGCTTATATCTTCATTGAGATTTTTAATACAACTTACATATAACAAACACACATACAAATGTATATGTACGTTCCTATTTTATATTAACCTCATATGAGAGGGGAAAAAATTCCCTAAAAATTCAAGCTATCAAAAAATGGCTCATCATTGAATATCTTCAAAACAAAGAAGGAAAGACCACTTGTTTAAGTTAAATTAGTTGAATTGGGTGTGAAATGAATTATTCTTAATAAAGCTACAGGGTTTCTTTACGATCATACCTTTTCTATTTACCAATGATTCTGAAGTCATCAATATATTGTCAAACATTAGCATTTACTAAACCTGTATCTATGAATGTCCTTTTGAAGAAATCTCCCTCTCTATAATTTCTTCCCATTGCTCTCGCTCTGTCCCTTAGGACCAAGTGGAATAAAGCTAATCCATCTTTCATATGATACAACTTCATATATGTATTTGAAGGAGATAATCATGTCCTCCCCAGGTTTTCGTTTGACTAGGCTAAACCTCCCTGATTCCTCTAGTTCTTCTATATCTTACACTCCAGGCTTCTTAACATCCTTTTAAACCATGACTCACAGAACAAAACTTAACAGAATTTCCAGGTGAAGTCTTACCAGGCAATTTATTCCTGACTTTTAAAACTCAGTGGTTTTTCTCTGCCCAGCAGAAGATGTCACATTTCCTCTACCTGAGATGGAAAGTTCCTGCTGGCTTTCTTCAGTGGGTAGGCCACTGTCTACTGGTTGGCTTAAGAGAAAATGTGCTTACCTGTGGGAAGCTGCTGAGCAATAATTCAAATGAAAATGGGCTATTTATTATGAGCACATCAAGCTGGAATGACTACATTGCCTGAAGTGTAATTACTGCAAGCCCCAGCCACACCAAGACCCGTTTTGATGTTGGCAGACCAACCTAGACATAGGAGGCGAAACACTTTGTTTCTCTGAAAAGGACTGAGCTTCTTTCAGACATGACCAATGGATTGTCTGATGCCAGCAGAAATCTGTTATAGAGTGGTTATGTGATTTTGAAATAGTGTGCGCAAGGCCTCCTTTAATGAACGTCAAAGCACTCTTGTGGTGGGCAGAATGTGAAATCCAGAGAACACAGCGGATTGTATACAAGATTCAGATATATCTTGGAGTTGAAATTCTCAAAAAGTGTAATTTGTTTTCTTGGAGGAGCAACCCTAAGAATATGGGCTTGGTTTGTGATATGAGGGGTCTGGACAAATATCAGGAAAGGCTTCATGGTGGAAGAAGTTGAGACTCAATGAATGGATTGCTGGGGAGGTCTTATCTACCCTGAGAATTTTTCAAAACCAGCATGCACCCATAATTTCTATGGTTTATGGATTTTGTATATAAATGTGTGTGTGTGTGTGTGTGTGTGTGTGTGTGTGTGTGTGTGTGTGTGTGTGTGTGTGTAAGGAGAGAGAGGGAGGCTTCATGACTTCTGGGAAATTAGCTGTTATTTTATGGAATGGTTATCCCAAAGAACTTTAGAATTGGAAAAAAAAAAAAAAAAGCTTGAGCTGATTAACCAAAACGACTTCATATAGTTTGAACTGAATCTACCAATTTCAGGATCCATTTCAATAAACATGCAGTTAGCCATGTCAAAGTAGTTGGAACTACTTAAATAAATTTCTTCTTGTTGTGCTTTTTAATAGCGTACTTATTAAGAATGAATGTAGCACATCCTTATGGAAGTATTATTTCTTCATTTGCAAAATGAGATTAGACTAGACAATGTCTGATGTTCTTGTTAGCTCTGATATTCTGTGTTCTATGTTCTAAGGTTTCTCCTTTAACCTTCTCTATTCTAAAATCCCTCTCAGAATTCCATGTGAACTGGAACGACCTCCAGGAATTGATGCAGAGTGAAAGGAGCAGAACCAGGAGAACATTATGCACAGAGACAGATATACTGTGGTAAAATTGAATGTAATGGACTTCTGTACCAGCAGCAATGCAATGACCCAGGACAACTCTGAGGGGTTTATGGAAAAGACACTACCCACATTCAGAGGGAGAACTGCAGGAGTGGAAACCGCCTGAACACATGGGTTGATGCAGACACTATTAGTATGTAGACTCTTAATGACCACCCTAGAACAATTATCAATAATATGGAAATTGCTCTTGATTGATGGCACAGGAAGAAACCAGTGGAAATGTGCATTGGTTACTGGGGTATGTGGGGGGAGAGATCAAGAACATGAATCATGTAACCATGGGGAAAATTTTCCGAAAAAAACAAACAAACAAATAAATAAATATTAAAATCCCTCTCAGCTTTGCTATTCTGAATTCTCTGTTTTAAGTAAAAATACTTCTTGGTCAAAAGCTATCTATAACCACAGAGTAATAAGACAACTTTAGGGTCAAGAATATTTACCTAAGGAATTAGAAGGTACAAATTCAAACCCTGGCTCTGTCACTTGTATGACTTTGTTTGAGTAACTTAGTTTCAGCGTGTCTCAAGCTCCTACTTCATGCAATGACAGGCTGGGTTAAGTGATCTCAAGTTTGAAATGTAAAGATGAAACTCTGTGATCTCTTTAGTCGCTTCCAGCTGTAAAACTATGATACTACCCTCCAAGGTAGGGCCCTTCCAATTCTAAAAGTCTTCATTGATTCTCAGAATTAACATAATTGTACTTTATTCATGACTAAGGTGTTATTTGGGATTGAGCCAATGATACACATGGGCAATATGTTAAACTGTGCCAAGAAAGACTCACTCGATTTCTTAGTTCAGAAAACCATTTGTGTTGATTCTCATCGATTTTGTTTTTCCTGAAAAGACAAATATATTTGTAAAAATCTGCCCAAGCCATACTTCTACAGGAGAGTTTTGTGTTTGTCCAAATGTGTGGCCCCTGGGGCCAGCATTCTTTCTCTGCTTGCTTCATCTATGCTGCCCAGTGTGGTCCCCATTCACTTGGTGTGTGAAAACACCCTCGGAGGCATCCCAGAGTTCAGGTCACATTTTTAACCTGTTGACTCCAACTGCACTTAGGGTGTCTTGGAACAGATTCAACAGGCCAGCTTGATTCTCTTCTTTCCTAGCTTTGTAGGTCATAGCCTTTATAGAGGAGTAAAGGAATTATCCTGGAGAGGGGAAGGGATAAAATGAAAGTCTGAATGAGCAACCAAGTCAGTTATGAGTGTTGATGAGCTGTGTGATATAAGTATAAGAACTATTGCTTCACATAAAAGACCTCAACTAAAGAAAGTCTTATATATCCTTTGTATCCTTTGTCATTCTCTTTTAGATCTATGATGTCACTAAGTAGAGGCAACAGGCAGAGAGGAAACTCCTTCTATTCATGCAAACCAGCAGCTGGGAGCTATCTAGGAGTGCTTTCAGGCCAAATGATGATGATGATGATGATGATGATAACTAACATTTATATAGCACTTACTTTGTTCCAGGCTATTTCCAAAATTTAAATCTGACCTCAGCCACCCTAAATGAGTCACTTATCCCTGTTTGCCTCAGTTTCCTCATCTATAGAACAAGATGAAGAAGGAAATGGCAAACTACTCCAGTATCTTTGCCAAGAAAACCCCAAACAGGGTCACAAAGAGTCAAGTGCTGTTGAAAAATGACTGAACAGCAGTCTATTCCAGCCAGACACTGTGCAAAACACTGGAGATATAAAAAGAAGCAAAAGACTCTTCCTTGTCCCCATGGAGTTTACTATTAATGGATAAAACAACTAGTAAACGTCAGAGGATAGATTTGAAATTGTTTTCTTAACTCTCTACCCAGAGCTCTATCCACCATGCTATCTACTGCAATAAGTGGGACAACGCTGACCAGTATCCAGAACCCTTCAATCCTTTGGTGTTCCATGCATTGTCTTGATCTGTTTCTTTCCTGGAGAACAGGACTTAGGGATGGATCTTAACTCTGAATTACTAATGACTATCTACGACTCAGCTTTAATTTCTGTAATAACAATCAGGAGTCTCCTTTTCTGTTATAGGGTCCACAATTGTCTAGATATTCTCTTAATAGAATCCCAGAATCCAAAGCCTATAAGCCATCTTTTGAGTCAAATCCGGTCTATAATGGAGAAGGAATTTTTTTCTAAGTGAATCCCTGACAAGTGTTCATGTGATCTCCACTTGAAGATATTCTATGGGGAGAAATCTACTACCTGCCCTAGAAGCTCAACCCACATGTTGATAGCTGTGGTAGGAAGCTTTTCCTTAAATGGAATGGAAATCTACTCTTCTATCATTTTCTATCAGTGATCTAGAGTCTAAATCCCTTTCTCATAAGAAAAATTCTGAAATGCTGGAAGGCAGAAGTTATGGTTCTTTCTATGTCTTTTTTTCTCCAGGTTAAACTCTCAGGTACTCAAATGTCTTTGGGATATCATCATTTCAGGAATTCTCCCCAAGAAACCTAGAGAAGACTGTCTCTGCCTACTTATTTTGGGTAGTTATTCTCTATAGATTGCCACAATGAGTTCACCCAAAGCACTAGACTTCTTCCTTGATTTCTTCTAACACCAAGAAGTGGAGTACTCTGGTTGTCTACTGGTCATCCCTCATTCTTGCCATGTGGCTAGTCTATGTTTTTCTGCTAGACATTTCCTTGATGAACTCCTTTCCTCCTAGTCCTCTTTGGAGTCTCTCATTAGTTTTGTGTTTCAGCCTTCTTGCAGACACCACTCACCTACCTATTGCTGTCTATATGATGCTCACCTTTAGTCCTTTGAAGGTAGGGATATTCCCATTATTGCCACCATACAAGTAGTGCTGGTAAAATGGTTGTCAAAAAGGTGCCAGCTTGCTGTAAAATATTATGGAATCAATTTGGCCTACTCTCTTCCTTCTTTAAACTCTAGGCCCACCCCATGATCCATCGAGGCTGAACATCCTCATTTAATTCAACCAATTCTTGTGTTTCCTGGTCTCTACTCTTTTTCTTGTTCTAGTCATTCTTCTCTGAATGTTCTTCAGTTTGTCATTCTTAAAATATGGTGGCTAAAACGAAATCAAACAGCCACCTAGACTATCTGGTTGGGATATGGGTATCAGAGAAAAGAGATCATGACTGATAGGAACAAATGCTAATGGAACATGGCACAATGGACTCAAAGGCGAGGTCCTGAGGATTTTGATAAAATACTCCACAGTGAGATCTTTTCTAACATTCTCTGGGTTAGTTGGGAATATTTTGTTCTGGTCAGTATCCAGACACCTTGGCCTTAGCTAAATGAAGGATAGAAAATTCATTGATGTTCTTAGTATTATATGCAGCTAGCACATTGATGTTTTATGAAGCTGTAAATTAGTAGAGCCCTTGGGACTCTACCCCAAAATTCATTAAAATCAATAAATATCATTCCTAGGTCTGGACCCCACAAGACATCAAATAAAGAGGGAAAGGACCTCAAAGATTACAACTCTTTTTATGATGACAAATGAATAGAAAATATGGGGACATTCACCAATTGGAAAATAACTGTACAAATAATGGTATATGAATACATTGGGATATTATTGTTCCATAAGAAATGACAAAAGGAATGGTTTCAGGGAATTCTTGGAACACTTGTCTGATGTGATGCAGAATGAAGTGAATTGGACCAGGAGAATAATTGATATTATAACAATAACAAATATTATAACAACAATATAAAGATAAATTACCTTGAAAGTCTTAAGAACTTTAATCTATGCAATGACCAACAACAATTCAAGAGGACCAAGAGGGAGTGTTATTCTCCTCGTAATAATGATGTACTCAAGATATAAAATGAGACATTTAGTTTTGGATGTGGTCAATGTGGGGATTTTTTTCACTTGACTCTTTACATTTATATCAATGGTCGGCAACCTTTTTAGCCGTGAGAGCCATAAACGCCTGAGGAAGGAGGAGGATGGAGGTGGAAGGCGCTGGAATATGTGGTGGGGGCTGAAGGGCCCCCTGGGGTACATCCTGGGGCTCTGCCTGGACTGGCTGGTCGGGAGGTGGAGCCAGATATGGCTCGAGAGCCATAAGTTGCCGACCCCTGATTTATATGATCACATTATTCCCCTGCTAAAAAACATTCTGTAGCTCCCCATTGCTTCTAGGAAAACCTAAACATTTTAGCTTGGCATTTATAGTCCTCCATTATCTGTCTCCAAACTGCCTTTCCAGTTTTATTTCACACTACATCCATTCTTGTAGTCTATTGTCTTGTCAAGTTATATTGATAATCACTCAGATTTTATCCTGCCCTCTCTTGACATTGTGCACTTTTCACCTTCTAAAATCCTTCTCTTTCTTTAAGGTCCAATTCAAGTGCTATGTCTTCTTTAAATACTTTCTCTGATCCCCCAAGCTAAAACCATTTTCTTCCTTCATATATTTTACTAGAATGCTTTGCCTAGACCTTTCCACTCCCCAACCCCGGTACATTGTATGGGCTATGTATGGCTTGGAAAGAGTTTTCTGTTTCCCATACTATCTCCTGAACAAGAGGTGAAACACTTTGGACAAGATCAGTTTTTTGACATTGTAAATTTTTTTTGCCCTGAGTCCTTGTGTCCCTAGGGATAAGGTCTTTGGCCGTGATGATGACATCTCCTTGAAAAGATGAGATAAATACTGAGTTTCCCAGAAGATAGGCCAAAAAGAAGGAAAATGAACCAAATTTTGATGGTTTTAGATCTGGCACCCTAGCCTAAAAACTGCTATGACTATTGAAAGGTCCTAAAGATGATATCTGGTTCACATAAACTCAGGGATTCAGTTCTGACTCAAGGCTACACTTGTTTATATAAATTCCACATTGTAGCAGTAGAGTATAAATTTATTGAGAGGAAAGGCTGCCTCATTTTTTTCTTATTTGTATTTCTAGTACCTTGCATAAAGAAACCAACACATAATGGCTATTGTCTTGAACTGAATGGAAATGAATTAAAGGAATTATGCCTTTAAAGATGGTTTGGATCTCAAGATACATTATCCAGAACCCAAAATAACTAGAACCATGGACCTCAGAGATCTGTTCCAATACCCTTATTTTAGAGATAGGAAATTGCAGCTGATCCCCAAAGAGAGAAAACAACTACAGATCAGCTAAGGTCACATGGTGGCAGACCCCAAACAGCATAGTACAGCACAGAGAGTACCAACCATAGAATTAAAGGACCTAGTTTCAAATCTAGCCATTTTAAGAATCAGAATGTCATGGCATCATATAACACCAGCACATGAGAGCTATGAGAATGACTTTTATTTTTTTCTCTTTTAGAATTCTCTTTATAATAAGGGATGGTTTCTCAGGAAGAGAGGGGAACAATGTAGGGTAAATTTTAAACAATGCTCATTATAGATGAGAAATGTAAATTCCAGACAAAGATCTAAGAATCTCATTTGTAAGCTGGAATGGACCTCAGAGACTATCCTCATTTTACAGTAAGGAAAACGAAGACCAGGGAATTTAGGTGACTTGCCCAAAATCTTTCAGTATAAGAGGCAAAATTTGAATCTAGGCCTTCTAACTGATCCAGTGCCCTGTGTACTGTATACTGCCCATAGAAATGTAAAGCTCCCAACTTTAATTTCCTGAATGCCAGGCTGCCACTCTTTAGACATAACCACAAAGGCTCTCTCGACCCAGTTTGGAGACACTCCAGCTTTTCTCTGGCTATTTAACCCAAGGAACGACACAGACTTATCCAAATGTTCCCATATCAAACTGTAAAGGACCATTATTGGGCTTGTTGTTAGAATTGTAAGACCTTCATGAATCAAAGGAGGTAGGCAATGGATGGATGTCTTTTCCCTTTTCCAGGTTGTTTTGATTAGAGATGATAATGCCCTATATACCATAGCTACTGTGTTTTAATCCTTTTTACAGGAGAGAATTCATGGAGTCCTCCATGGGGCTCATTCCCATTGTGTGCCTGAAGAGTCTAGGTTTACTGCCAAGTGACAGTCCTCCTTAGTTCTTTTTCTACGAAGCTTATGAGGAACATCTGGTTTTAAAGTGTCGCAATTTTAAAACATATTATAATGCTCATGGGAACAGAATATCAACAACTGTCTATTGCGGCAAACCGCATGTCTGGAAAACATTCCTGCAAACTGAGTTCTTAAATAAACATAAATCGCCCATAACCCATGATGCAGGACAACGTTCATTTGTAAATGGAATATTTAGACCAGATGAGGTGCAAACTCCAGGGCTTTCCATCAGATTGTCAAAGCTGGGAAGGAAGAACCATGAATCTTTCTCTGGAGTTTCAGTGGAGTTAGATGTTAGCTCAGACTCCTTCAGTAATCTCTGAAGACTGCTACCTTTTCCTTCCTAGTATCTCAAATACAACCGTTGTCTCTTGCTTTTGGCTATGTTTTGATGGAAATGATCTAGAAAAATCCATTATCAATATGACAGGAAGAGGAATGGGTGGGTGAGGAGAGAATGACAATGATTTAAAAATCTATCATCTATTTGTCTATGTATCTATCTATCACATCTTTTGTTCTTGCATTGGCTAAAATTTTCCCCTTATCCTTTTCCTCTCCTTCTGAAAAGCCATCTCTTAAATTAAAATTCTAAAAGAGAAAAAAATTAAGCAAAATCAACCAAAACATAAAAAAAAATTGACAAAATCAAAATGGTTCACACCAATGGACTCTGCCCCATCATTTCTGGAAAGCAAAGAGGGAAGTCTTTCTCTCTTTGGGGTCATGTTCATTTTTCATAGTTTTATACTATTCATTTGTGATTCTTTTTGTTATGGCTATTCTTTCCTTTTACATTGCCGTGGTCATTGTGTGTTTTCTTGGTGTTGCTTAGTTCATTCTAAATCAGTTCATATGCATATGTTCAAGCTTCTCTGTATAAATCATGCTCATTTCTTATAGAACCATAATATTCCATTATATTCATGTACTGTCATTTGTTTAGCTATTTCCGACCTAATGGGTGTCTACTTTGTTTTCAGTTCTTTGATACCACAAAAATTTTGTTACAAATATTTTGGTGCATGTGAGATTTTCTTTTTTTGTCAATCACTTTCTTGGGGGTTTTGATGATACTTTTTAACCTTTCCTAAGATTTAGAGCTAGAAGGGGCTTCAGAGATCATCTAGTCCAAAAACATCAGACACAAGACCTTGTTAATACCTCTAAGTACCTCTTAAACCAGAGCAAATTATAATTAAGAACTCTTTTTAACAAAACTAATAAAAACACAATAACACATAGATAATATTACATTTTGAAACTAAATCAGTATGTTGCACATAGGGATCCTTATTTATATATTATTGGCACTAGTTTCTTTTTGAGTTTGACATCACTGATCTAGCCCAATCTCATAGGATCATAGAACTTCTCAACTAAAAGGGGCCTTAAAGATCATCACTAGGTACTATAACTTAATGGATGAAGTCTGGACTTATAAGAATCTTTTCAACTATAGGAGCAGAAACACAGAAGAAAAACAAATGCTTGATCACATGGGTGGATGGGGATATGATTGGGAACGTAGACTCTAAACGATCACCCTAAGGTTCTGATCAATGACACATGTAAAACTCAGTGGAATTGAGTGTTGGCTACAGGAGTGGGGTGGAGGGAGGGGAGGGAAAGAATATGAATCTTGTAACCATGTAAAAATATTCTAAATTAATTAATTAAATAAAAATTTTAAAAAATTTAAAAAAGGATCTGTTCAAATCCTGCCTTTGGCATTTATTAGCCTTGTGACCTTGGATAAGTCACTTCATGTCTTTGAGGCTATCTATAATAATAATATTACTTACCATATAGGGCTGTAGTTATGAAGCTCAAAGAAGATCTTAATCATTTGTCAAATGCTGAAGCACTATAGAAGACAGGAATTATTAATATCTAGTTGAAGCCAACTAAGTAAATGAAGCTTCATAGCCCAAGGAAGTTAAAGACTTTGTCCAAGGTCACACAGATGGCAGAGACAGTATCTTAAGCCAGTTCTTGTGGACATTAAATCTGCTACTGATTCCATTGCTCATTTTACAAATAGGGAAACTGAGGCCCAATGAAGAGAGATCTGTGGTCACACAATTATTGGTGACTACCACAGGCAGGATTTGATTATATTTCCTTTGATTCTAACTCATTAGAAAAATAGAAAAGCTCAGATTTAAAATAGATATCAGAAACTTCATTTATTTATTCCTATGAGGCAGGGAGTGAAAATATTACTAACCTCTTTTTACAGATGGGGAAGATGATGCTATGGATTTAAGAATCCCATGGTCAGTGTCAGAGCTAGGATTCAAACCCTGACCTACTGTTTTCCTAATTCTAAAGCTAGTACTCTTAAAGATGTCTATAAACTTCCTTTTGGTCATTTCCCACTGTTAATAGACCCCTTTGGTCTTGTCTCCTTGTCTCCAGCTTCTTGGTCAGCTGTCTTGGATATTCCAGGTCAGAAAATTTTTTCTTTAACCCTGATAAGTATTTGAGTTGGATGAGACATTAGGGATTAATCTAGTAATAGGGTCAGAGCATCCTAGAGGGATTTTAGGCATTAGTAAGTCCACCTTCACTTTTGAAATTTACTTTTGGATCTTATGACTTGATTGGTAAAAGAAATTCCTGGTGTGTAAGCCCTGCTCATGTTGATCAACAGTTATTCAACAGCTATAACTTACAACATGATAGCCCAGTATATAGAGTAATTGACTTGGGGGTTTGAAAGATATGAGTTTGAATCCTGCCTCAAGAGGGTTTCTATCTATGTGATCCTGGACAAGTCATTAAATCTTCGTGTGCTTCAATTTTCCCAGCTATGAAATGAGAATAATAGCACCTGCCTCCCAGGGTCGTTGGGAGAATTAAATGAGATCATGTTTATATGATGTTTTGCAAACCTTCGAATGCCACAGAAACGCTAGTTAACACTGTTCTAGGAGGAACTGGCTAGTGTGTCCCATGTTGCTCAGAAGTGGTCCATCGGCTCTCCTCCTCTCCCCCTCTCCATCCCTTGAAAATGAATAGTTCCCAAATGCCAAACCGATAACATACTGTCCTTTAATACTCTTGTGTCCTAATATTTATTTATTATTAATTCTAGAGGGTCATCAAATCCAGCCCTCCAATGCACCGGGCGAGGTAGCTTAATGGTTTCTGGGCTAGCCCTTAGCATTTGATTTCCTTGACCTGAAGCTCTGTGGAGTGGCCTCAGTAAATATATGGATCTGGCTCTCGCCATGTTGCTCCCAGTGGTATACAAGACAAGTGGTGAATAAATGACTTGGAGCATTTGAATGAGCCCAGCACAGCATGGGCCCCTGGAAGGACAGCACCTTCCTGTTTTCACCTTGATGTTGACTCTGCAGTGGAAAACCTCTCACCAGGCTCCCCAGTGGAAAGGAGAAATCTACATTTAAATAGAGGCATCACCTACAACTCCATCCAGGGAAGAAGTTAACAGAAACCTGGTGGGATAGAAATAGGTCTTGGAAAAACAGGAGAAGGAGAAGAAATACTTTAAAAAAGAGCTCACAGATTTCTGGGGACCAAACTAGTGGGGGTGGGAGGGACAGCAAAACCACCCTTACTTTTGAGAAGGACCGAGGAAAATCGACACTTTGTCCCAAGAACTGCGATTAGCTGGGATGCAGCTGGAGCCAAAGAACAACTCCCTTGGTTTCGTGTCTGGTATTAAAACAAAAAGACAAAGGCCAGATATTAAGGTGTTTTTTTTAATATATATATATCAATAGTTCCAAACCTCATAAGATATTAGTAGCTGTATCAGCTATAAAAATTAACGGCCACGGATCCTTTTGTGCCACCCGCTTCAATTTCATTTTATCACGATGTTTTCAGGCCTTGTCTTTCGATCTGTCTAAGTTGTTTGGTGTTTATGAGCTTCATAAGCTTGATAAGACGGGGAAGCAAAAAAAAATTTTAAAAAAAGACTTTAACAAAAGCTCAGCCTGATTCCTTTACATCAGAGTTTACAAGGGGAATAGTTACATTGTGATAATATATTGTGATAACAGGGTGGAAAAAGAGAAGGAAACTCTGGCCTTCATTCATGGCATTGTTATAGTCTGACTTATTATTATTATTTTTAATAGCAAGGACTAAAAAACTTCCAATTTCCTCAGGCCTAACCTGGCCTTTTAAAAAATGCTTTCGGGCTACAGTGAGCACTAGACTCAATTCTGCATTTGCATTTACATAATATAATTTTTACCATCAATTAATCAATCAAATTTAAATTCGTAGAGTGTCCTACAAGTAATAACTACCCCCAGGTGCTAGAAAAAGTTAATTTCCAAATGCAAAGGCCACTTTGACTTTCAAAAAACTGAATCAAGTTTCAGATTGGTTTCCCAACCAAGAACATATCTGAAATTCGATAGTGGTTCAAAAGTTAAGGATGGTACCCCAGACAGTCCACTGGCAACAGTCAAATGGATTGAGAGCCAAGGGTGATAGGGCATTAGGACTTGCAGAGCTCCATACGTGGAAGACCACAGGATGACTATCCACCGGCTTAAAATCATTTAATGAACATTTATTAAATAACTACTACGTGTAAGGAGCTGTGTTGAGTGCTGTTGGCAAAAAGATGAAAACAAATTAGTTCCTGCCCTCAAGGAACTTACCATCAAATAATGTAAAGCTCTTTCTGTATCTTAAAATGCTATATAAATGCTGTTGCTTTTATCTTTTGTTCTTGTTGTCCTCACTGCTCAGATTAAGCTAGTAGCTCAGGGGATAGAGTATAGGATATGGAGTTAGGAAGATGTGAGTTCAAGTTTGACCTCAAACACTCACTAGCTGGTCTGACCCTGGACAACTAATTGAACATCTGTCTGCCTCAGTTTCCTCTGCTTTAAAATGGACATAATAGTAGTACCTACCTTCTAGGGTTGTTGTGAAGATCAAGAGATAATGTATGTAAAATAAATTAGCACAGAGGCCAAGACATAGAAGGCACTGAAAATGCTTATTCTCTTTACTTTATTATTTTTAGTATAACAGGAGCTACTCTGCTCCTGCACAGCCTGAAATCAGGTGTGTTACATTATACCCCTCTCTCTCAGGGTTCTCTGGTAACCTGAGGGGGTTGGAGGGTCTCTGGTTTTTGACATTGGCTCAAGTCACCATAGATTGTGTTCTCCTAATTTAAAGAGTCCAACCATGTTGGTTCCATTTGACTACTTTTTTGTCATTGGCTCAAGTCACCATAGATTGTGTTCTCCTAATTTAAAGAGTCCAACCACTTTGGTTCCATTTGACGACTTAACGGTAAAATTAGCTTTTACAAAGGAATATTTACTTCAAAACTAGAACAGGAATAAACTAGAAACATTTTCCCCAACACCTTAGAGCATATTCTCCCCTACAGCACCTTGGTCTCTGGGCTGGGGAGGGAGATAAGGTTCATAGCTTAGCTCAGTTCCTCCCTAGAATTAGTAGCATCAAGCACAAAGTCTAAAGGCTTCCTTGGGCTTGCATTCAGGCATCCTGGGTGGGTAGTAGAATCCAGCCTGGAATTCTGGGTTCCAAGGCCTCCATGGACTATGGCGATCATTACTTGCAGTGAGTCAAGTAGTCCTCCCTTGAATGTCTTAGGGAAGTGACTGGGCCTCCAACAGATAGAATTAAAGATGGTGACTATTTCTAGCTACGGCACCAATGGAAAGAGACTGATCCCAAACCCATGGTAGGTCAAATCAGAATGTCCACGCCAGCTCCAATCTTCTTTTCTCCCAGAAGCAGGTCCTTGGCTTCTCTAACAAAGGTCTCATAATTTAGGTGGTCAGACTCATTAAATTATTATAATCATTAATAATACTAACAATGCATGGTTGATAGATAATTATATGATTTGAGTCAGGAGACCTGAGATTTGAATTCTAGATCTGCCACTTATTAACTATATAAACATGGGCATATCACTAACAATTTTAGTTCCCTAATTCTTTATCTATAATAATAATAATAATAGCAGCTAGCATTTATATAGTATTTTAATGCTTACAAAACACTTTACAAGTTATCACCTCTAATCTTCCTTCCAATCCTATAATTATCCCCATTTTACAGATAAAGAAACTGAGCTTGCCAGAAGTTAAGTACCCAGAGCCACAAAGCTAGTAAGCATCTAATCACAGGATTTTAATTCATTTGACTCCAAATGGAGTTGTCTATCCACAATGCCACCCAGCTGCTCATAAAATGAAGGGCTGGTACATGCCCTCCACAGTTCTATCCAGTTCTTAAATCTATGATGTGTGGATGATAAAAGGTTGAGTATAATAAGGGAAAGGAGAGGCCCAGCATATTCTAAGGAAATTTGAGATGGATGAGATCCCAGTCAACTGTAGGAACCAGGCACTACATGCATGAATGAAGCGGTGCTAGAACTGGGTTTTGAAAATAAAAAGATTTGAACCAGTGGAAATGAGAAGCAATTATGTTCCAGGCACTAGAAATGGCCTGTGTGAATGCCCAGAGGCCAGAGAATGCCAACGTAGCTGGCAGTCCATTATGACCAAAATGCAAAACGTAGAAGAACAAGGAGCCGAATGAACTAGGGCTGGGAAAGTTAACTGAAGTTAAATTAATTATGTTGGAGCCTCTGTGAGAGCTATTATGAATAGACCAGGCATGTGGTAGTCTATCCTTTCTATGAATGTAAATAGTAGACTTTAGGAGTTAGTTACATCCATGGAGCAGTTTAGAGATTATGGGATGACATTGGTGTGCCATACTTGGAGTCTGGAAGACTTATTGTCCTGAGTTCAAATCTGGCCTCTGACACTGACTAGCTGTGTGACTGGGGTCAATTCACTTAACCCTGTTTGCTTCAGTTTTCTTATCTGCCAAATAAGCTGGAGCAGAAAATGATAAACTACTCCAGTATCTTTGTCAAGAAAATCTCAAATGAGTTTAAGAAGAGTCAGACATGGAAGCAGCTTGATGGCTCAGTGGATTGAGAACCAGGATAAAGATGGGAGTCCTGGGTTCAAATCTGGCCTCAGATACTTCTTAGTTGTGTGACCCTGGGTAAGTTACTTAACTCCCATTGCCTGGTTCTTACCATTCTGCTTTGGAACCAATACACAATAATGATTTTAAGATAGAAAATAAAAGTTTTTTTTTAAATAAAGAAGAAGAGTCAGAGTCAGAAATGATTGAAAAAGTCTGAACAACACAATAACAAATTGTGTGCCAGGCACTTCTCTAATCACTGAAGATACAGATATAAGCAGAATATAAAAGAATAGTGACGTGTGTTTGTCTATCCTGGAAGGAATGCAGGGAAGGTCTCTCTCTCTCTCTCCTCCCTGGCCATGTGTATACCTCCTCAGCCAATAATGATTAATAATGGCTATCATTTATATAATGTTTTAGGATTTACTTTACAAATACCTCATTTCATCCAAAGGGATGGGTTTTCTCTTCCATTATAGCACAATGAATCACTGAACCTAGAATCAGGAAGATCTTGGTTCAAAATGTGTCCAAGATACTTACTAGCTGTGTGACCCTGGGCCAGTCATTTAACTTCTATAGGAACTCAATTTCCTTGTCTGCAAAATGAGGATAACAATATCTACCTACCTCCTCCTAAAGCATTATATAAATGATAGCTATTATTACTATTATTAATCATTATTGACTAAGGAGGTATACACATGTACAATATTTGTATATTATATATGGAGGGGTCAGGGGAAGAGAGAGAAAGGGAAGAGAGAGAGAGAGAGAGAGAGAGAGAGAGAGAAAGAGAGTAGAAAGGAAAATTGGGACTAGGAATTTGGGATTTTATTGCCAAGGACTTTAAAAGACAAACAAGGGAATTTGTATTTTATCCTACAGACAATAAAAAGCCAGTGGAGTTTATTTCTATCTACAGTGGAATAGAAGACTGGCAGTATCAGACTTGTGCATAAGAAAAACTACTTTGACAGTTGAATAGAGGATGGATTTGAGCAGAAGACTTGAGGGAGGAACTGGCATTCTTTTGAGGAGAAACAACAAGCACACTGTGAAGTAAAGAGAAGCAGAAGGAGATCAGGAGAGGCCTCAGGTAGGAGGGAGCTTGAGCTGAGCCTGGAAGGAAGCTCAATTTTAAGAAAGAAATCATAGATTCTAAAGTCCTTTGCTAAGTTTTCCAAATTGCTTTGCTTATAGCATCTCAATTGAGTCTCACAACATTTTTATGAGGCAAGAAGGGCAAATGTTGTTACCTCCATTTTACTAATGAGGGAATTGAGATTTAGAGAAAGGAAATGGCTTGTCTGAAGTGATATAGCTAATCAGAGTCAGGCAGGGATTAGAACCAGTTCTGATCCTAGGCTTCCTGTAGTACCCTTTATGCTCTTCTCAATAACTTTTGTTGGAAGACACCCAGTATAAGAACTTTGTATTATTTGACATTTCCAGAGATTCATTAGAGCATATATAATAGAGAATTAAGTCTCATTTCTACTCAGAATTCTACAGCATGGTGAAAAACATACATTAATTCTTTTATGTGATTCTTAGTTCATTGAATTAAAAGTCTCCCACGCTTATAGATAGATATGTGGATATCAGACACCTAGGAAAAGCGCCCAAGAACCACATAAGTAAGAAGTAATTTATCACAAGAATTCTTTTGGAGGAAGGAAAAATAAAACATACTATTCATTTGTATATTAATTTGGCAAAGAATATAAACTTTGTCCAATAAACAAGTTAGGGACATCATAAGGAGAAGAAGAGGAAAGAAGGAGGAGGAAGAACAGGAGGAAGAAAAGGAAGAGAAAGAGGCAGGGAAGGACAGGGATGAGGAAGGAGAAGAGGAGGAGGAGCAGGTAGAGGATAAGTTAGACTAGATGACCTCTAAGTGCCTTTTCTTCTCTAAATTTATGATCCTATTATGTTCTACATTAGTGTCAGAGGATATAGGCCCAACCTAAAGTATGGAAATTAGTAATACCTGGATGTGTCACTCAAAATGAAATCAGAGCTGTCTATATCAGGGTAGATTAATGAAAAGGTCAGGTTGGAAAATGAGGAGCAGCAATGCCCTTGGCCTCTTAATTAGTCTGCAGTGATTTGGAACCTTCTCTCTTATTCTTGACCTGTGGCTTTGAAGTTTCCAGGGAATGGATGTTACCAGGGTAAGATATAACACTCTAGTCCATCCATTTGGATACTCTTAGCAGTTTGGCCAAGGGCTATGCTGGAAACAGAATGAACAATGGCTCAAAGTGACAGAATTGGGCATTATTTGTGGTATCACTTTTTAAGATTAGGCCATTCCTATATAAGCAAATCTAGAATTTAAGGTTTTATTCTAATGTCAACAATTTAAGTCCAACACTGGTGACATAATTCTTGGAGGGAGGGTGAGATCTCTCCAATCTGGAAGGACCAGGAAAGACTTTACAAAAGAAAGCATCACCTGAGCAGGGAAGAGAAATATTTCAATAGCCATACTTGTGGAAGAAGTGTGTATTAAACATTTGAGACAGCAGATAGACAGAAAGGGGAGCATTATTTAGGCCAGTTTGGCAGAAGCATAATGTCAAGTTTAATGAGGTTTCCAATTTTGGATAGTAATTGTAAATTTTAGCTAATCTCCCTCTTACTCAAACCTAGTTTCAATGCTAAAGAATGAATGATTTAACACAGATTGTGTTAAAATTGTTTCTAATATTGTGTCTCTCGAGGAAGGGGAGGAGATGAACGTGCCTATGAAATGTGGATGATATCCCTTCATTTATTAATATCTCTTTAGTTTGTTGGAGGAAAACCAGATCCTCCAGGGATTTGGAGAAAGGGGTGGGGTTGGACCCTTTTGCCACCAGATGGTCAGGGAGGGTGAGTTGTAGGGGGAGAGGGTGGAATTTAGAAAGGGAGAGGAGGAAGAAGAGAAAGAACTGAGAATATAGGGAATGGAAGGAAAATAAGAATGTTTTTGGGATGAGTCTCAGGATTATTGAGAGTGAGGTACTTAGGGGGTACTTAAGACATTTTTGTTGAATTGAATTGGTCCTGGATGAGAGCCTGGAGCTGTGTCAGGAGCTCCAGGAGGAGGAGGATTGAAATAGATCAGAAAATTTTGGAGGCAGGGGCAGGCCTACCTGAGTCAGCAACCAGTAAAGGAGGGACCTGATGTGAACCACAAGGGGCCTCTTAGCATGATACTCTGAAGGTGCTGGCATTCCTAGTTCCCATATTACCCTATCTATCCCTTCGATGCAATACAAATTGTGCTTGAAGTGGTTGGAGGGTGGGCTCTCTCTCTATCTACCCAGGATGGCAAAAATTCAGGCCCCTTCAACCCCCTACCCTCTTCAAACATCCTTTTAGGCTTGGGGCAGGATTACATTTATGAGAAACAGCAGTTCAGAAGGTTTTAGGTTTTAAAACTGGAAGGAACCTTAAAGAATATCTACTCCAGCTCTCTCTTTTTACAAATGAAAACACTGAGACCCAAAGAAGAAGAAAGACTGCCCCAAGATTATATAAGATAGGAAATGACCAAGCCAAGATTTGAACCCAAGTCTTCTTTATTTAAATATAGTATTCTTTCATTGATAACTGCACAGCAGAGGTTTGGACCCCCTCAGAAAACCTATAAAAGCTACTGGGAACATCAGTTTAAATTTCCTGGAATTTATAATTTGTCTTAAGTGATTTATATACTCCCCACTACCATGTTTACCCTGAAAAGCTATGGCTAGCATACCCTTGATGGCTGGTGACCGTAAATCCGCATGACCCTCCCCATTCTATCCCCCCTCCAAAAAAATCTTTCTCTCCCCTCCCTGTTTAATATGCAAAGCAGACTTGAACCTTCTGAGTGCCAAAGGGTAAATAATCGGGTAATTGATCTGAGATTTGTGGATTTTACCTCAAATTTCTGTTTATGGTTGAAGGTCGTAAGCTATACAAACCTCTATTGATCAGAGTCCTCTTTGTTTAAACAAAACCTACTGTATTTATTTGTGCTGTTCTTCTAAAGTCAAACAAAAGGGGACAGTTATAAGTAGATCTCGGCATGACACTGTGGCCATGTGGTTCATTCACTCACTATACAGATGTTTTCAATCTGTACAGTTTGTCTTTCCTTTCCATATGAGATGAAGCAGGCTTGATTTAGGCTGGGAGAGATGCCAAAGGGAGAAGATATACCATTAACCCTTCAGAAACAAGTTTGGATTCTCCTCTTGGAGCTGGGGATTGATTCTTTAGGGCAGAAGGCTTCCTACAGAGGAAGTTTGTATTTACCTGAAGCCCTGGCTGGCTCTGTTGCCCAGAAAGACAATCCATATTCTTTTCGCAGTCATTGTTTTGCTGAAGGGATCCCATCACAGTAATGTTCCATTTCCCAGCGTTCCTTTAGAGATTCCTGCTTCGGATCCAGGAGAGCAGCTCCCTTAGGAAACTAAAATTTGCCAGAGACCCATTGTGCTCTGAAAGCAGGCCTGAGGGGAAACAGAGCTGGGCCCCTCCACTTTCCTCTTGACAAGGCCAGACAGCTCCCTCTGCAAGGCATTTTCCCCAATTTCTGCAAATGGTTTTTCTTAATGATGAACTAATAACTTCTTCTCTGCATAGTATAGAAGAAGAAATTGCTGAGTTAATGCTGCTGGTGCAAGATCTAATTCAATCAAGGCACCATAGGGTGTTTCATACCCTTTGCCAATAGTAACAACTCTTGACTTTCACAGGGAGCTGTGTGGTTTGGCAATCCAAATCGGGATTGATTGGTTTTTTCCTTCCACCCTGGCTCCATTGAAATGCAGAAATTGGCTCTCCTTCGATTGGTTTCATAACTGGGCTTGGATCAGGCTTCTCTGCATAGACTCAGTTGCTGATCTAAGTAGGTTAATGAGGCCATTTGAAAATATAGTTATTCAGCAGTAGACTAGGAGGTAGGAGACTTGGGTCCTAGTTTCTGCTCTGCTGTTTAACTTGCTCCACTACCTTAGATAAGTTTGCCCCCCCCCCCTTCACTGAGTCTCAATTTCCTCAATTGTAAAAAAAGGGAATTGAATTAGATGACTTTTAGGGTCCATTCCACCTCTGAAATTCTGTGTTCTAAGGCCTCAACAAGTTCTAATATTCTGTATTCTAATGGTTCACCCACCTCCAATATTCTGTGTTCTGGCATCCTTTCCAACTCTAACATTCTGTTTATCATGGTCACTTCCAGCACTGACATTCCATATTGCAAGGTCCTTCTTAGCAGCCACATTCTATTCTAAGGGGCCTCTAAGAACTGATCATTTCATGTTTCAAGGTCTCTTCCACTGTTCCCTTCCTAGCTCTGATATTCTCTATTTTTGTGTTCCAGGTTTCCTTCCAATTCTTAACTTCAAAGTTCAAAGGGTACGTCTACCTCTGAAATTCTGTGATGATTTTATTCAATTTGAATGTAAAAAACATATTTTCTTGTATTTTTCTTCCTGTTCATTCTTGAGGGGAGAGGAATATGTCATCTCATAAAAAAATATGTTGAGAGCATTTTGATTTGTATTTTGATTGTAACCTTTTTTGCCAGACTTTCATCTGACATAGCAACTGTGTCTACATTATATCAGCCATATGAATACAAATAAAAAACTCAGCCACTCATTCTGACATTTGATCTCTGTGCTTCCTGGTTCTAGGTATTTGGGAAATCCAAATGACTGAATTTTTCACTTTTCTATCCACATGTCACAAAGACACAATAATATTGGGTACTATTTTTACTTTATTTCTTTTTTTTATTCTTAAAATTATGTCTTTTGTTCTTCCATTATAGTCATTTCAACATATACTCCATCTTCCCATCAAGTGAGCCTTCTCTTATGAAAAAAATCAAAACAAAACAGTAAGTAAAATCAAGAGGATGCCTGTCATAGGGCTTACAACATGCCATGGGCATAGTTCTCCACTGATCCAACAAATAGAGAGAGCTACATTTCTTCCTGTCTTCTCTGGGACCATTCATTTCTCATTGGGTGTTATTTTTTAATCTCTTTACAACTTGCTTCTCTTCCTTCCCATCCCCAACTCAGACTACCTTCTAAAAATAAACTGTAATTACATGGAAGATGATTCAGGTCTAAGAATTTTGAATCAAGGAGTTATCGTATAAGCATAATAACGATGATGCTGATACTGAATAGAGAGATACACAATTTATTCAAAGCTTTCTATGTCTAAAAGATAGGAATAAAAATTAATAAGAAGCAAGAGAGTTCCTGACCTCAAGAGGCTTGAATGCTTTTTAATTTTTCAAATATGTTTTATTTCATTAAACATTCCTAATTATATGACATTTTTTAATCTTCATATTTTTAAAATTGTGAGTTACAAATTTTCTGCCTTCTTCCCTTCCCCTACCCTTGAGAAGGCAAGCAATATATCAAATATATGAATGTGGAGTAATGCAAAACATTTCTATTTTAGACATTTTACAAAAGTTAACATATCCACAATAAGAAACAAAAAGGAAAGTTTAAAAGAAGTTTGCTTCAATTGATACTCAGAGTTAATCAGTTCTCCCTCTGGAGGTGGATAACATTTTTCACCATAGGTCCTTTGGAATTGTCTTGGCTCATTGTCTAAGAAGTCTTTCACAGTTGATCATCCTTCCAATATTGTTGTTACTGTGTATAATAATTTCCTCATTCTGTTCCCTTCACTCTGCATCAGTTCCTATAAGTCTTTCCAAGTTTTTCCGAAATTATTCTCCTTGTCTTTTTTATAGCACAAAAGTATTATATCATAATCACATACCACGACTTGCTCTACCATTCCCTAATTAATGAATATCCCCTCAATTTCCAGTTCTTTGCCACTGCAAAAAGAAGTACTATAAATATTTTTGTACAAATAGATCCTTTTCTGTGTTCTTTTATCTCTTTGGGATACAGTCTTACTAGTGTTATTTCTGGGTCAAAAGGTTACAGTATATACACCCCTTTGGGTGTAGTTCCAAATTGTTGTCCTGAAGGACTGAAATATGTCATAACTCCATCAACAATGCATTCGTGTATTTATTTTCTCTCATTCCCTCCAGGATTTGTCGTTTTCCTTTTCTGTCATGTTAGCTAATCTGTTAGGTATGAGGTGGTATCACAGAGTTGTTCGAATTTTCATTTCTCTAATCAATGATGATTTAAAACCCTTTTTATTTGACTATTGATAGCTTTGACTTCTTATTCTTTGACTATTTATTAAATGGATAATTGGATAATCAAATGGAAGGGGTTTGAATTCCAATAAAGGAAAATAGCACATAAAAGAAGAGGTAGGAAAGAAAAATTACTCCTTGGATAGCATAATTTAGAACTGGTGGCCTAGATGTGGGATAGAGGCTTGGTTGTAGGCAATATAAGGTGAGAATACATTTATCACGACTCATGGTGGTTCTCAGTATGGAAGAGGTAGGGATAAGGGCTAAAGTGGCAGCAGTAACATTTAGAACCAGTGACTGAAAAGTCATAGATACATATAAATATAAATATATGTAATATATATGTGTATATATACTGTCATAAACTATTCCAAGTACTGCTCTATACATAATTTCATTTAACCTTTATAATAACCCCCTATGATGGAAGCTATCAATTATTATAATTCCTTTTATTTCCCTAGAATATTAAAGTTTACAACACTTTCCCTACAGTTCTCCTGTGATAATTACATAGGTAACAAAATCATTAGCATTTCCATTTTATAGGTGAGGACACTAAGCCACAGAGAAGGGAAATGAATTGTCCAAGGTCACAAACCAAGTGTTCTGATTCCTCCTTCTGTGACCACATCTAAATTGGGGAGAGCTTATATTTTAGGGGGTTCTTGCCCTCTCCTGGTCAAAGGATTATGGATTCGAGTAGATATATCTCATTATGCTTCACCAATCTGTGATTTTTTTGGTGGAATGGGCCTCCACCTGTATAGATTCCAAAGCTACCTTGTAGTGGACTCCTGGAAGTGCTATGGCACCCAAATAATCTCTCCCATTTCAGATAATGAAAATTTTCAAAGGAAGCTAGGCTGCTTCACAGAGTCTGCTCCCAAGTCAGGTTAGAAGTCTTTCTGGATTGATATGACTTACTGGCTTTCTTTATACAGGGATCGAAGAGGGAAGAAAAGTGATGTTGTTGGGACAGAAGATAAAGGAAAATAAATGATGAGAAAAGAGGAGAAGGAGGAGAAGAAGGAGAGGAATGAGGAGGAGAAGGAGGAGAAGAAGGAGAAGAAGGAGGAGAAGGAGGAGGAGGAGAAGGAGAAGAAGGAGAAAGAGAAGAAGGAGGAGGGAATGGAGGAGAAAAAGGAGGAGGAGGAATATGATGACATGGGACATTTTCAGCATTTTCTAACATCTTTTTGTGTCAGAGATTCTCTTCTCACTTCTTTCTTTTTTCCCCCTATCTTTAATGATCATCCTTCTTGGTTCTATCTCCTTTTGTGACAATGTATTTTTTGGTCAGCCTTTATGTTTGTGTTGATTTAGCCTCGCTTCAAAGGGATTTCTTGAGCCTGCCCAAAGGGCTGCTCTGAATATTTTTCTTCTCAGAAGTCCATGTCTATAAGCCTTAGACTTGGAGTTAAAAGAAACGGTTCAAAATCAAAGCTCTGCCAATTACTAGTTCTGTTACTCTGGGCTGCTGGTATCACCTTTCAGAGCCCAAGTCTCCTCCTCTGTAAAATGGGGATAGCAATCTTTGCCTTTGCCTCCCTCTCAGGGCTGTCCCAAGATAGCCTGAATAAAGTGCTTTGTAACCAAAAAGGGAGCCTCTAAATGCCAGCTCTCATTATTAGCTCTGTAACTGTAGGTAAGCCACCACCTCTCTCTGTCAGGCTAGTTTGCTTATTTGTAAAATGGACATAATAGTTAGCTTTCCTCAAAGCCATAATTAATCATAATTTATGTTTTAAAGCTGCCTTTTTTGAGATTCTCCAGATGAAAGAGACTTTATCAATGTAAATGTTATTGTGATTGAGCTGTATGACTAGTCACATTTTCATAAAATCCAAATCCTAATCAGAGATGTGATCTGATAGGGCGTAGATGGTGAAATTAATGTGACATTCCATAACAAGATCTATTAGCTAGTGTAGCCTATGGGACATTCCTATGTCCTCATAGTGATGGGAAAGCTTAGTTGATGAAACTCTCTCATCACTGTACAAAAACAGGAACTCCCATCACTAGGAACCCTCTCATTATATAGAAGAGGAAGCTGTAGAGAATTGGATTTGACCTTGGATGGGGAATGACTCACCAGTGGCTAGTGAAGACCAAGCGAGCATCTTACCTTACATTTTTCAATCTACTTTATATTGTTTAAACCAGTGATTCCCAAAGTGGGCACTACCACCCCCTGGTGGGTGCTGCAGTGATGCAGGGAAGTGGTGATGGCCACAGGTGCATTTATCTTTCCTATTAATTGCTATTAAAATTAAAAAAAATTAATTTCCAGGGGGCTAAGTAATATTTTTTCTGGAAAGGGGGCGGTAGACCAAAAATGTTTGGGAACCACTGGTTTAAACCCTCACCTTCCATACTAGAATCAATGCTGTGTATTGGTTCCAAGGCAAAAGACTGGTAAGGGCTAGGCAATGGGGGTTAAGTGACTTGCCCAGGGTCACACAGCTGGGAATCAATTCACTTTAACAGGTATTTAACACCTACTATGTGTGAGACACTTTCCCCAGTGCTGGGAATACAAGAGTGGGAATGGCACCACCTTCAAGAAGCATATCAAGAAAATAAACAAGTTGTAGCATATGATGGTGATGGAATGCTAGTATGCCATAAGAAATGATGAGCAGATTAATTTTTAAAAATATGGAAAGACCTACATGAAATTATGAAGACTGAAATGAGCAGAACCAAGAGAATAGCATATACAACAACAGAAATAGTGTTTGATGGATGACTTGTATATGTCCCCCTCCAGAGAAAGAGCTGATAAATAGAAACAAGCGAGACATAATTTTAGATATACATATATCTTTTTGTCAAATGATGTCTTCTCTACTTCAGGGGGAAGGGAAGAAGTTACCTGGGAATTTTAATGTAACAAACAAACAAATGAGTAAATAAATGTAAATTGTTCAAAAAGAAGCACAGTAAGCCTCCTTTAGTAAGAGATATTACAGCAAGTACACTTCTATAGAAAGCTTTCCCAACCCCTGTTTTTAATTCTAGTACCTTCCCTCTCTTATTTATTTTTTAAACTCTTACTTTCTGTCTTAGAATTAATACTTTTTATGAGTTCCAAGGTAAAAGAGAAGGACTAGGCAATGGGGGTTAAGTGATTTGCACAGGGTCACTCAGCTAGGAAGTTTTTGAGGTCAGATTTGAAACCAGGACCTCCTGCCTCTAGTCCTGGCTCTCAATCCACTGTGCCACCTAGCTGCCCCCCCCCTTATTTATTTTTCAGTTTATCCCATGTATAGCTTATTTATAAGTATTTGTTTGCATGTTGATGCCTTCATTGGATTGTAAAGTCCCTGAAGGCAGGAACTGTCTTTCTCTTGTATCTCCTGTGCTTAGCACATAACTGATGCTTAATAAATGTATATTGACTGATTGACTGACAGATAACTATGATATAAGGTGGAATCTTTCATGTGTGGGGGGGAATAATCTATCCAGAGTAGTCCAGGATACTTTGCTGGTACTGGGATTAGCCTGTGATTTCACTAGCAGAGGGAGCAACCCAGATAAAGAAACTCTTTATACTAGTGCAAGATGGCACCTTTCTCTGAAATTTAGTCCCATGGAGTTGCCTCGAGCACACAAAGGTTAGGTGATTTGCCCAAAATCTCATAAGCAGGATGCTTTAGAGGTGGTACCTGAACATTCTGAAGAGGAAGAAAACCCATTTACCTGAGTGTTCAGGGCTTCCCTTTAGGCACTGGGTTTTGCATCCTTCAAGAATGGGAGAGGAGTCACTGGTTGATGGCTAATTAATGAAGGTAAATTAACCTGATTTTGAAGCTATTTCGAAGCTATTCAGCTATGTAACATGACTACCATTTGTGCCTGAGAAGAGGATTCTAAGCTACACGTGCCACAAAGCGGTTTTTGAATCTAGAAATGAGTGAATGCATGTGGTTTGTATGTGTGTGTGATCTGTGCTCCTTCTATCACCCCACAAGCAGAGTAACCGATGGGGCACTCATGTCTCCAGTGATAGTGACATTTAGGAAGAGTGACATATCAATACTGGATGAGATGCACAGGAAGTGCTGAGCCCACACAGTGGAGCTGCCAAGCCATTCCTATGATGTGCTGAGTGGAGCTGAGATACAGGGAAAGGACTCTGGATTTGGACGGAGAAAATTTAGCTTCAGATTCTCTCTCCTTCATTTACTTCTTGGATTAAACTAGTTTCTAATTCCTCCATTTTTTTCCACTGGTCAAATGAAGATAAATTTAGCTACCATACCTAGGCATCTGGAGGCACATTGGATAGAGTGTTGAGCCTGAAATCAGGGAGACCTGTGTTCAAATCCAGAGTCACACACTTACTACCTGAATGATCATGGGCAAGTCACATAGCTTCTGTTTGCCTCAGATTCCTCATCTGAAAAATGGGGATCCTACTTCTTTGGACTAATTCAAATCCAGACTCAGACTCTATCTTTGTGAGCATGGAAAAGTCACTTGCCTTGTACTTGTCTCAGTTTCCCATCTGTAAAAAGGGGATAATAATAGCACCTATGTCTTAGGGCTAATTCAAATTCAACCTCAGACACTTGCTACCTGTGTGACCATGGGCAAGACTCTTAACCTCTGTTTGTCTCAGTTTCTTCATCAGAAAAAAGGGGATACTATAGAGCATCTATTTCCCAGAGCTGTGATGAAGCTCAAATGAAATAACAATTGTAAAGGGCTTAGCATAGTGCTTGGCACATAGTAAGCACTATATAAATGTTAGATTATTATTATTAACCATTTGGACCCTCTAGTCAGGAAAACCTGAGTTCAAATCTGGCCTCAGACACTTACCAGCTTTGTGTCTCTCTTATATTCCTGCAATGCCCTCCCTTCTCATTGCCACCTCCACTAGCTTCCTTCAAGCCCTAGCTAAAATCTTACTTTCTATGGGAGGATTTTCCCCATCTTTTTAATTTTAATACCTTTCCTCTGTCCATTTTTTTCTCAAAACCCTTAGCTTCCATCTTAAAGTTAATAATAAGCCAATACTGTCAATACGAAGGTCTAGGTAATGGGAGTTCTGTGACTTGCTCAGAGTTCCACAGCTAGGAAGCGTCTGAGATCAGATTTGAACCCAGGATCTCTGGGCCTGCCTCTGTATCCACTGAGCCACCTAGATGCCCTCCTCCCAACCCCTTTTATTATTTCAAATTTATCTTGAATGCAGCTGGTTGAAACATAATCATTTGCATGTTGTTTCTCCTAATAGTCTGTGAGCTCTTCAAGAACAAGGATTGACTTTTGTCTTTCTTTGCATCCTCAGAGCTTAGCACAATGCCTGGCACATAGTAGGTCTTTAATAAGTGCTTATTGACTAACTGACCCTGAGTTTGCTTAACCTTTCAAGGCTTCAATTTCCTCATCTGTAAAATGGAAATAAAAATAGCAAATGTTGTGATGATATACTTAAAATATGATATAAATATGAACTAGCTATTATTACCTACCTTGCATGATTCTCATGAGTATAAAGAAACATTCATATCTGTAAAACAGCATATATGTGTGTATATATATTGTATGTATGTTGTACACACATTCATACTTATGTGTGTATATATGCCAGACATGTACTTTTATTGACATAGGAAGCTCCCAGTCAGCTACTTCTTCTATTTGCACAGGTCAGCACTTTCTCTGGCATTTATAGTCTTGGAGAATGGCAATTCTTGTGGGCAGGAACCATATCATTTTGTCTGTGTCACAGTGCCTAGCAAATAGCAGATGCTTCATGAATCAATTCTTGTTGAAACTTAACCCCCAAAAAGATATGAGGAAAAATACAGAAAGGTGGGGTGTAAGTGGGTCTACATATATAGAACTTTGCATCTAATCCTAGATTCTTTCCATGTATTGATCTATTTTTGTGATTTTTCTTTTCTTTAAAAAGAATAACTTTGTTATAAGGGATGAACTTCTTGGAAAGGGAGGGAATGATATTTCGGCAATATAAATGCAAAAGCTTTGAATTAGAATGTACATTAAATGCTTGTTGATTAATTAGGAGATTTGCTTGGTGCATAGGACTTACGTGTCTTACCCAGGGTGACACAACCATGCGTCAGAGTTAGTCCCAAGAACTCTGGACTTCCCAAATCCAAAGCCAGCTTTCTATACATGATATGGTAGAAATTCCTGTGCATATTCTTACCTTCTGAGGGTAGTTGGCATAAAGGGATGTCTTTGGAGTAAAGAAAATCTGAGTTCAAGTCTCACCTCTGACACAAATTGGCTGGATCATTCTGGGCTAGATATTTCATTTCTAAATGCCTCCCAAATGTCTATACGTTCCAGGTGAAGTGCTAATTGGCATAGCTGGTGGTGGGCAAAGAAATTCCATCTAAAGACTTCCTCACAGAGATGAAATCAAAGTCTCGGAACTAAATGTGTGTATGTGTATGCACACAGATGCATTACACACACACACACACACACACACACACACACACACTCACACTTGTTTTGTTCAGTTATGTCCATCTCTTTGTGACCCCATAGACCATTTTTATCCATGGTGCTTTTTTTGAAGAATAATGGAGTGTTGACTATTTCCTTCTCCAGTTGGACACTTATGCCAGGTAATCAGAAGTTAAGTGACTTATCCAGGGTCACATAGCTAGGCAGTATCTGAGGCTAGATTTGAATTCAGATATTCCAGACTCGGGGCTAGGTAACTGCAATAGATAGAGTAATAGATATAGATTGTTATATTCTTATATGCACTCATGTGAGTATTGTTGTGAGGAAGATTAGGTAGTAATTAATTAAGAATTAAGGTTCTTCCTCACAACAGTATGTAAACATATCCATACAATGCCTTGAAAGTCTTAGGACAGTTAAAACTTTAGCAAGAGAGAAAGTGTACTAAGACTCTTTTTTTGTTTATTAATTTTATCTTTATTTTATTCCAATGACAAATTTACACATAAGTTTTCCAAAGTTACATGATTCTTGTTAACTCCCTCCCCTCTTCTCTGCCCTCCTCCTGAGGTTGACAAGCAATTCCTCTGGGTTATACATATATTATCACTCACAACCTGTTTCCATATTGTTCATTTATTTTTAAACCTTGTACTTCGGTGTATTGTCTCATAGGTGGAAGATTGGTAAGGGTGGGCAATGGGGGTCAAGTGACTTGCCCAGGGTCACACAGCTGGAAAGTGTCTGAGGCCGGGTTTGAACCTAGGACCTCCTGTCTCTAGGCCTGACTCTCACTCCACTGAGCTACCCAGCTGCCCCCTGTTCATTTTTGCAAGAGAATTATCTTATAAAACCAAAGCCCCAAATCATATACCCAAGTAAACAAGTGATAAATTATATGTTTTCACCTCCATTTCTACTCCAACAGTTCTTTCTCTAGATGCGGATGGCCTTCCTTTTCATAAGCTTCTCAGAATTGTCCGGATTGTCATATTGTATTAGTAGCATAGGCTATCACATTTATCGTCCCCCATTATTTTAGTGCGTGTATATACTATTCTCCTGGTTCTGCTTATTTCACTCTGCATCTGTTCATGTAGGATGGAGACTCTTTTTGGAAAATTACATTTATATTCTCAGATATGTGTATCATCCACTCAAGTCTTCACATGCCTCATCTTGTTTAGAATCTATATCTTAAAAGGGCAAACTATAGCAAGTCTTCCAAACCAGGATAGGCTTAGTGACGGATTGTTATCCAAAGACTAGTCTAGGGAAATACAGATGAACTCATCGTCACTAGAGGTTTGATCATGGGAGGCTGAAGACGTTTTGGCCCAGCCATTCATGGAACCACTTCCTCAGGTTGGAGGGACTGGAGCCCACTTTTTTTTTTTTTTTTTTTTTTTTTTTAGGATTTTTTTTTTTTTTTATAAACCCTTGTACTTAGGTGTATTGTCTCATAGGTGGAAGATTGGTAAGGGTGGGCAATGGGGGTCAAGTGACTTGCCCAGGGTCACACAGCTGGGAAGTGGCTGAGGCTGGGTTTGAACCTAGGACCTCCTGTCTCTAGGCCTGACTCTCACTCCACTGAGCTACCCAGCTGCCCCCTGGAGCCCACTTTGATAAAAGCAGTTACCTACATAGAGACAGTTATGGATTCTTGAAGGATGATGAGGATGAGGATGGGTATGTGTGTGTGTGTGTGTGCGTGTGTGTGTGTGTGTGTGTGTGTGTGTGTGTTGTGAGATCTCTGAGGAGACAGGGAGGTACCAAAGAGATATTAAAGAGGGGAATTTGTATCTCAGAGTTTGGGAATTCCTCTAAGAGACCATCATCCATGACAGGGCTAGCAAAATCCTTATGAATCCCAAACAGGGAGATCCCAGGCAGGGAGTGGGGCTCTGGGCATCTCACTTCATAGTAGCTGGAAGACTCTTTGTTGCTGAACAGTTTGTACAGCCAGTTTTTTCCCCAGCTGTCAAGCCCAATTGATTTTCAGTCATTTTAACCTGGTAGGATCAGCAAACCTGGTCCCTCAGGTGCAAACCCAGCACAGTGAGGGAGTTCTCCTGGTGGACCGCTGTTACCAGTTCTTTGAAAATACAAAGAATATGTTTATTTGCCCTTTTTTCTTCACCAGAGCAAAAAGGCTAATGACAATGAAGGGAGTTCATTGTCCCCTACATAAGATAATAGATTTAGAACTGGCAAAGCCTTTAAAATATATCCAATCTAACCCTTTCATTATATAGCCAAAGAAATTGAAGTCTAGGAAAATTCAGTCACTTGCCTGGTGTCACATAAATACTAATTATGAGAGTTGGGCTTTGAACTCAGGGGCTATGGTTCTAAATTCAGGACATTTTTCCATTAAACCACATGGTGGCCTCTTAACTTACTACTATAAGTATGGTTCGTGATGTCCCCTCTCAAGAACTAATGGATGTGTTTCTGTCTGGAGACAAGGGGGCTTACCTGAACCAGTGCCTTGTCCTTGTTTAGAATCATTTCCATATTATGACCAAGTAAAGTCCCTAGCCCAGATGAAAAAGAAGGAGGGTTGGGCGTGGGGCTAGCAACCCCACCCTGTAAAAACTACATCTGCTAAAGAAACTGCAACCTAAAGTAGGGGCAGCTGGGCTAGCTCAGTGGATTGAGAGCCAGGCCTAGAGACAAAAGGTCCTAGGTTCAAGTCCGGGCTCACACACTTCCCAGCTGGGTGACCCTGAGCGACTGTGTGACCCATTGCCTACTGGTTGTGGCCCTATGCTCCTAGAATAGAGTCCCAGGATAAAAAAAAAGTTCCTTTTATTAATTGTTGGATGGTCTATGAATATACCATGTTCTAATATATAACCTGCATCACCTGAGCATCTTGAATCAGGCCTGATGACACGTCCCTTCAAAAAAAGGTCCATGGAGGGCTTCCGGGTTAAGATGGCGGCAGAGTAAGAAGCAGCTCTTAACCTCTCCTGACCAAAACACACAAAACTCCTCAAGGGGACATAAAAACAAGTCCAGACGAATGGAGGAACCCCACAACAGGGCACAGTGTGGAAGGTACGTGGAATCGAGGCATTTCCATGCTATAAAGGGGTGAAACAGCTCTCACTAAATCACGGGCTGAGCAACCACGCCACCCCCACCCCCTCCACACACAACACCTATAGCGCCGAAGCCAGTTAAAAAGAAATAGAGCATGTTTGGGGCACCCATTGAGTCATTGGCAGCTCTGGGGCCTGTTCCTGAGAGCAGCAAGATTTAGGACCCCAAAAAGCTAACGAACGCACACAAAATTTGAGCGCAGGAGCAGGACGCCTAGAGTTGGCTCAGAGCCCAGGCACAGGCGGAGGCGTGGTTGAAGGCAGACACAGCCACAAGCTAAAGCTCTGAAACCCTGAGTGGGAAACCAGTGCAGACGGGTACACGACTGTGGAAGCAGCACCCTGAGACTTGTAAAGAAACCTCCAGCAGACAATCAAGCAAGGGAGTCTACCAGGGGGCTTGACCGAGGACAGACACTGAGTGCGAGGATAAACCTGAGAAGCTGCTGGGCTAAAGATGGCTACCCAGTCTCAGGAAGTTCAGAAGAGAAAGATTAACAACAAGAAAAAGAAGTCTTTAACACTCGACAACTTTTACACAGAGAAAATCCAGACAACCGAGCAAACAGAGGAGGAGAACAAACAAGCATCTGGACCCTCCTCAAAAAAGGAAAACTCCTCACAAGCTATGGAAGAGTTCAAAACTGAGATTTTGAGGAAAATGGAAGAGATCTGGCAAGAAAATAACTGTTTAAAAGGTAGAATCTTGCAATTGGAAAGTGAGGCTCAGAAACCAAATGAACTGATAAGCAAATTGAACACCAGAAATGACCGGATAGAAAAGGAATACCATAAGATTATGGCCGAAAACCAGAAGATGATAGCCGAAAATCAAAAGATCATAGCCGAAAACCGAAAGATTA
>NC_058131.1:80801346-80816440 GCF_016433145.1 Gracilinanus agilis
TGAGAAAAAGAAGGCAGGAGTGGCTATTATGATTTCTGACAAAGCCAAAGTAAAAATAGATATGATTAAAAAAGACAGGGAAGGTCATTACATCCTGATTAAAGGCAGTATAAACAATGAGGAAATAACACTGCTCAATATATATGCACCAAGTGGCATAGCACCCAAATTCATAAAGGAGAAACTGGCAGAGCTCAAGAAGGAAATAGATAGTAAAACCATACTAGTGAGAGATCTAAATATTCCTCTTTGAAATCTAGATAAATCAAACCGAAAAATAAATAAGAAAGAGGTCAGAGAGGTGAATGAAGTCCTAGAAAAATTAGATTTAATTGATATGTGGAGAAAAATAAATAGGGACAAAAAGGAATACACCTTCTTTTCAGCTGCACATGGCACATTCACAAAGATTGACCATGTTATAGGGCATAGAATCATTGCAAACAAATGCAAAAGAGCAGAAATAATAAATGTAACCTTCTCAGATCATAATGCAATAAAAATAATAATTAGTAAGGGCACCTGGACAGGAAAATCAAAAACTAATTGGAAATTAAATATGATTCTTCAAAACCAATTTGTCAAAGAAGAAATCATAGAAACAATCAACAATTTCATTGAAGAAAATGACAATGATGAGATATCTTACCAAACTTTGTGGGATGCGGCCAAAGCAGTACTCAGGGGGAAATTTATATCCTTGAGTGCATATATTAACAAATTAAGGAGGGCAGAGATCAATGAATTGGGCATGCAACTCAAAAAATTAGAACGTGAGCAAATTAAAAACCCCCAGATGAAAACTAAATTAGAAATACTAAAAATTAAGGGAGAAATTAATAAAATTGAAAGTAAAAGAACTATTGAATTAATAAATAAGACTAGAAGCTGTTTGGAAAAACAGATAAAATAGACAAAGTACTGGCCAATCTAATAAGATAAAGGAAAGAAGAAAACCAAATTGACAGTATTAAAGATGAAAAGGGAGACCTCACCTCTAATGAAGAGGAAATTAAGGCAATCATTAAAAACTATTTTGCCCAATTATATGGCAATAAATATAACAATTTTGGAGATATGGATGAATATTTACAAAAATATAAACTGCCTAGATTAACAGCAGAAGAAATACAATACCTAAATAATACCATATCAGAAAAAGAAATTGAACAAGCCATCAAAGAACTCCCTAAGAAAAAATCGCCAGGGCCTGATGGATTCACAAGTGAATTCTATCAGACATTCAAAGAGCAACTAATCCCAATACTATACAAATTATTTTATATGATAAGCAAAGAAGGAGTCCTACCAAATTCCTTTTATGACACAAATATGGTCCTGATTCCAAAGCCAGGGAGATCAAAAACAGAGAAAGAAAACTACAGACCAATCTCCCTAATGAACATAGATGCAAAAATCTTAAATAGAATACTAGCAAAGAGACTCCAGCAAGTAATTAAGAAGATCATCCACCACGATCAGGTGGGATTTATACCAGGAATGCAAGGTTGGTTCAACATTAGGAAAACCATCCACATAATTGACCATATCAACAGTCTAACAAACAAAAATCACATGATTATCTCAATAGATGCTGAAAAAGCCTTTGACAAAATACAGCATCCATTCCTATTGAAAACACTGAAAAGTATAGGTATAGAAGGACCTTTCCTAAAAATAATAAACAAGATCAGGAGTAAAACAAAGATGCCCATTATCACCTCTATTATTCAACATAGTACTAGAAACGCTAGCAGTTGCAATTAGAGAAGAAAAAGAAATTGAAGGTATCAAAATAGGCAAGGAGGAGACTAAGCTATCACTCTTTGCAGATGATATGATGGTATACTTAAAAAAATCCTAGAGAATCAACTAAGAAGCTTGTAGAAATAATCAACAACTTTAGCAAAGTTGCAGGATACAAAATAAATGCACATAAACCATCAGCATTTCTATACATTTCCAACACACTAGAGCAGCAAGAAGTAGAAAGAGAAACACCATTCAGAATCACCCTAGACAATATAAAATACTTAGGAATCTACCTACCAAAACAAACACAGCAATTATATGAAAACAACTACAAAACACTTTCCAAACAAATAAAACTGGATCTAAACAATTGGAAAGCCATTGATTGCTCATGGGTAGGACGAGCTAACATAATAAAAATGACAATTCTACCCAAATTAATTTACCTATTTAGCGCCATACCTATCAAGCTACCAAAAAACTTCTTTACTGAATTAGAAAAAACTATAACAAATTTCATTTGGAATAACAAAAGATCAAGAATATCAAGGGAAATAATGAAAAAAAATGTGAAGGAAGGGGGCCTAACAGTACCAGATATTAAACTATACTATAAAGTAGCAGTCATCAAAACAATATGGTACTGGCTAAGAGATAGAGAGGAGGATCAATGGAATAGACTTGGGGTTAATGACATCAGCAAGACAGTGTATGATAAACCCAAAGAGCCCAACTTTTGGGACATGAATCCACTATTTGACAAAAACTGCTGGGAAATTTGGAAAACAATATGGGAGAGATTAGGTCTAGATCAACATCTCACACCCTACACCAAGATAAATTCAGAATGGGTGAACGACTTGAATATAAAGAGGGAAACTATAAACAAGTTAAGTGAACACAGAATAGTATACTTGTCAGATCTCTGCGAAAGGAAAGACTTTAAAACCAAGCAAGAATTAGAGAAAATTACAAAACGTAAATTAAATGGTTTTGATTATATTAAACTAAAAAGTTTGTGTACAAACAAAAACAATGTAGTCAAAATCAGAAGGAAACAACAAATTGGGAAAAAATCTTCATAGCAAAAAACTCTGACAAGGGTCTAATTACTCAAATATACAAGGAGTTAAAGCAATTGTATAAAACATCAAGCCATTCCCCAATTGATAAATGGGCAAGAGACATGAATAGGCAATTTTCAGGTAAAGAAATCAAAAGTATCAATAAGCACATGAGAAAGTGTTCCAAATCTCTAATAATTAGAGAAATGCAAATCAAAACAACTCTGAGGTATCACCTCACACCTAGCAGATTGGCTAAAATGAAAGAAGGGGAGAGTAATGAATGTTGGAGGGGATGTGGCAAAATTGGGACATTAATGCATTGCTGGTGGAGCTGTGAACTGATCCAGCCATTCTGGCTGGCAATTTGGAATCATGCTCAAAGGGCTATAAAAGAATGCCTGCCCTTTGATCCAGCCATACCATTGCTGGGTTTGTACCCCAAAGAGATCATAGATAAACAGACTTGTATGAAAATATTTATAGCTGCGCTTTTTGTGGTGGCAACAAACTGGAAAAGGAGGGGATGTCCTTCAATTGGGGAATGGCTGAACAAACTGTGGTATATGCAGGTGATGGAATACTATTGTGCTAAAAGGAATAATAAACTGGAGGAGTTCCAGGCGAACTGGAGAGACCTCCAGGAACTGATGCAGAGCGAAAGGAGCAGAGCCAGAAGAACATTGTACACAGAGACTGATATACTGTGGTAAAATCGAATGTAATGGGCTTCTGTACCAGCAGCAATGCAATGACCCAGGACAATTCTTAGGGATTTATGGTAAAGAACGCTACCCACATTCAGAGGAAGGACTGCAGGAGAGGAAACATATAAGAAAAACAACTGCTTGAACACATGGGTCGGGGTGGACATGATTGAGGGTGTGGACTCGAAACTACCACACCTATGCAACTACCAACAATTTGGAAATTGGTCTTGATCAAGGACACATGACAAAACTAGTGGAAATGCGCATCGGCCATGGGTGGGAGGAGTGCGGGGGGGCGAAGGGGAAAGGAGGAGCATAAATCATGTAACCATGTTAAAAATGAATATTAATAAATTCTTGGGAAAAAAAAGAATCATAGAGGCACAAGTGGTGGGCTAATATCACATTAATGACTTGGAGATACTAATAAGGAGCCCAAATCCCATATTGAGAGGGATCATAAACTTTATTTCCATATAAATAAATAAGAAAGATAGTAAAAGTTAAAAAAAAGGTCCATGTCCTGTAATTTTATCAGATTTGATTAAGAAGACCTAGACCTCATCTTATGGCAGCTAAGGAGTTCAGTGGATTGAGAGCCAAGTCTTGAGTTGGGAGGTCCTAGGTTCAAATCTGGTCTCAGACACTTCCTAGTTGTGTGACCTTGGGCAAATTACTTAACTCCCATTTGCTAGCCCTTGCTGCTCTTCTGCCTTGGAACCAATAGATGATACTAAATCTAAGAAAGAAGGTAAATAGTGTTTTTAAAAGACCTCTTCAAATTAAGTAGGGGCTGCCTCACCAAGCTCCATCACAAATGATGGGTGTTAGTAAATGATATGATTTTACAAATGTTTTCTAAAAATTTCTTCAGTTAGTGGTATAGTGGATAGAACACTAGATCTGGAGTTAGGAAGACTGGAGTTCAAATTTGGTCTGAGAAACTTAGAATCTGGGTGATCCTCGGCAAGTCATTTAACCTGTGTTTGCCTATTTCCTTATCCATAAAATAGGGATAATAATAGCACTTGCTTCCTAGGATTTTTGTGAGGATCAAGTAAGATAACATATGTAAAACATTCGGCAATCTAAAAATGAGATCTATCTATAATAAGCATACCCATACATGTGCACAAAAAATATGTTTCTTTTCTTCCTTTACCTTCTTTTTATTCATTATAATCATCAACATCATCCTCATAAGTTGGGCAATAGTTAGTGAATCCTTTAATTATGACACTGCATTAATGAAGTAAAGTAGAAGTGGAGGACCTCAATTATGTGGAACCCCTTCAGTTTCTATAGTGACAATGGCAGAAATTTGAAGTCTTTAAACCATCTCTAAACAATTTACTCTCAAATGTGTAATCCTTGTTCAATGACCAGCAAGTTGACATACTTTTGGAAGAACTGGAAAATATCAATGTTGGTAATCTTACTATAAATGAAACCAGAAGATATAAGGCAGTGGTTCCCAAACTTTTTTGGCCTACCACCCCCTTTCCAGAAAAAATATTACCCTGTCACATACTATCATTGCCCCCTTATAGTTATTCACCCCCTCCCCAAATGCACCTGTGGCCATCACTACCCTCCTGGATTGCTGCAGCACCCACAGGGGGTGGTGGTGCCCACTTTGGGAATCACTGATATAAGGCTATATAAGCTAAATGGAAGGAAGGTTCATAGCATTAGAAAAATAAATGAGAGATGTTTCATACTGTGCCCAAAGATGGTAAGAAATATAATTTCATATTACATTTAGTCATCATGCTTAATGGTTCTCCTGAGGAACATAAATAAAAAGGCAACTATAAAAATAAATATGCAAATTTCTCTTGCAGAGAATAAAGAGGTAGAGGAATTTCATGAGAACCTTTACAAAATTCCTCAAATCAAGCCATTATATAAATTGGTACTTGACTCCTGAAGAAAACTGAGAAAGTAATGAAAATTAGATAGGAAAATATGATTTAAAAAGTAGGTCAAAGGTCTGTAGAGTATTTTGAAGCTTTCCATCCATAAAATGCAGATAATTTCTTCAATAAGAGAGCAAGAATCATTTGAACATGGAAGGTCACAAATACCACAGTGTAATTGACTATCTTAACAGAAAACAACTGTAGAAGTAATTTCTACATTAGTTATTTGGGTGCACTCAGAAGCCTTGAGTCATTAATAAAGGTTAAAATCAATACTAAATATAAGAGAAAAAAGATGGGAAGGTATTTATAAAACAGTCTCAGTCTAATATGTTCTAATATTACATATATATTTATATATAGTTTGAATATATTAGAAAGAATTAGAAATGAATAAAGATGTCAACAAAGTTTGTCATAATTTCTTATAGAAATTTAACTAATTCAATCACCATAATGAGGAGGCCAAGAGACCTCAAAAACCATGGTAGCTAGAAAACATTCAATATTTCAATATTCATACCAGTTAGAGAGGGGGGAGGGAAGAGGGGAAGAGAGAGAGGTTAAAGGAAATACAGGTTTAAACATAAAATGATTTAAAAATCATTATTGAGAGGAATGGTGGAAGATTACTACAAGGTCACTAGGTGATGTATTGGATAGAATATTAGTCTTGGAGTCAGGGCAAGTCACCTGTCTTCACTTTCCTCATTTATAAAAACAGGAAGGTGGACTAGGTCACTTTTTTAAAAAATTTAACAAAATATTGTGTTGCCAATTGTATGTAATAACAAATTTCCACATAGCTTTTCTGAAGTTATATGTTCCAAATTCTTTCCCTTCCTCCTTTGCTCCCCTCTCCTGGTGTTGGCAAGCAATTCAATCTGGGTTATACATGTATTATCATGCAAAACATATTTCCATATTGCTCATTTTTGTAAGTGGATAATCTCTTAAAACCAAAACCCCCTAACATTTACCCAAATAAACAAGTGAAAAATGTTATGATTTCATCTGCATTCCTACTCTCATGGTTTTTTCTCTGGAGGCGGGTATCATTCGTTGCTTAGAATTGTCCTGGATGATTGCATTGCTGTGAGTAGTTAAGTCTATCACATTTAATCTTTCCACAATACTGCTGAGACTATATACAACGTTTTCCTAGTTCTGCTTAGTTCACTCTGCATCAGTTCATGTAGGTCTTTCCAACTTTTTCTTACAGCACAATAATATTCTATCACCCTCATATACCATGATTTGTTCAGCCATTCCCCAATTGATAGATATCCCTTCAATATCTATTGCCACCACAAAAGGGGAAGCTATAAATATTTTTGTACAAGGAGATCCTTTCCCATTTTGGGGGAGGGGTGATTCAGACCTAATAGCAGTATTACTGGATCAAAAACCATGCATTGTTTTATAGCCCTTTAAGCAGAATTCCAAATTGATCTCCAGAATGGTTGGATCAGTTCAAAACTCCATCAGCAATGTGTTAGTGTCCCCATTTTGCCACATTCCCTCCAACATTTATTATTTTCCTTTATTGACATAATGAACAACCTTATAAGTGTGAGGTGGTATCTCAGAGTTGTTTTAATTTGCATTTTCCTAATCAAGAGGGATTTTGAACATTTTTTCATATGGTTATTAATGACTAGGTCACATCTAATGTCCTTTCTAGCTGGAAATCTATGATCTTATCAGTCAATTAGCCAATAAACATTTATTAAGTGTTTTTTTATAGTCTAGGCACTAGGGAAACAAAGGAAGGCAAAGATGGTCCCTACTCTCAAGGAGTTCTCAGCTTAATGGAGAAGACAAAAAAGTAAACAATTGTGTAGAAAACAAGTTATTGATGATATTGATAGCGTAATTAGAGGTAATAAACAGAGGAATTCACCCTATGAAAAATGGAAGGGAAAATGAAATTGACATGAGACTTTTCTAAACCAGGACTTCTCAGTAGTATTTATGGATGAAATTGCAAGGACATGAAACCAAAAAATTGAAAAAAACATGGGGCAGGTTCTTTTACAAAACATTTTATTATTGACAGAATCAGTCATGTACAATACAAAGAAGCAGAAATGCTCTTGAAAATGAGGAAAGGAAAAGTAGTAAGACCTAATCAGTCACACTCAGAAGACACCTAAGCTGGGGAATAAAACAATAAGTAAAGCATTGGAGATGTCTTGTCAAATGACCTGAAATAAAGGAAGATTGACTGGAGAACTATTATGGAGAATATTGCTATCAAAAAGAAGCAATCTAGTAACCTTCTATAGCTACTGACTTACATCTCTACTTTCTCATCTCTATGATAATTGTGATCTATATACCCATGATAAAATATAAAATATAAGATAGGACAGGTGAAATTTCCCAAATTTTTCTATGAAGACCTCATCTTCATAGGCATACTACTGGCTGAATGGTTTAGACAGTACAAGATCCTACTATGTTTATTGTATATTGCTTGAAAAAATAATAATTCAGTGACTAGGGACCTTACAGGGCATCTAGTCCAACCTCAGAGCAATTAAGTGACTTGGCAGAGCCATTTATATGAAAAGATCATTTAATATTTCTCAAATGATGCAATTATACATATAACTTTTTAAATGGTCCCCTTATTTTTAGTACCAAAGAAGGCAAAAGTAAAAAAAAAATAATACCAGAAAGAGATCTGCTCACCAAATGTGTTGGTCACAGCCATGGAAGATGGCTATGTAGCATCCAAATGGAACAGGGATTCCCTGTAGATGATGAGTTCTTCCAGATGTTCCTGTTTGTGGATGACTTTGTGCTAATGACTTGAAGTCCCAGAGTACAACAATGTCTTCTAAGTGAAATTTTCATCCACTCAAAAGAATTTGGCCTGAAAATCCACATGAGTGAAAAAGCAAATCTATCAAGAATGCCTCTTGTTCAGCCTCTGTCATGCAGTAGGCAGGTCTTTGAATGGTTTTTGTCAATAGACAGATCTTAGCCAGAACCTGAGTGAAGATGAGTAATGAATTGGACCTAAACTTAAGTAGGAACAAGAGATTTGGGTGCCACACAGGGCAAATTTCATATCACTTTATTGGTCCCATCCAGCTTTCTGATGTAAAAACTCTCATCTTTAAAATTAGCAGTCTATTTGGTGATGCTATATCACTTTGAATCTCAGAACACTGTATTCTCTGAAAAATGGATATTGTGGCTGATCCAAAGGGCAAAGGAGAGATACAGTTGGTGGAAGCAAGGTAAAGCACATCCTGAAGCACAGATCTACTATTGTCGCCACCTTATTTAGTTAAACTCCAGGGGCTTCTTCTTGCCTACATTAGGAAATATGAAATCCTTGTTTGGCTTAACCATAACCTATCTATTCCTTCTTTCCCCATCTTTTTGTGCTTTACTCTTCTCTGAGTACTCTAAGAGCCAGTGATATTACTTTTCTTCCTGTACTAGGAAGGAAACACTCCATCTCCAGACTCGGGGCATCTTCACTGGCTAACTTCCATGCCTAGAAGTCTCTCCATTCTCATATCCTGTCTCCCAACTTCCTTCAAGTCTCAGCTAATGTCTTCAAGAAGCTCTTTATGGTGCCCCTTACTGTTAATGCTTTCCTTCTGAGATAATCTCCACTTTATCCTGTCTGTATCTTGTTTGTGCATAGTTGTTGGCAAGTCACCTTCTCCATAAGGCAGGCACAGTGTTTTTGTCTTTCATCGTAAACTCAGAATTTAATAGTGCCTGGTACACAGTTGGTATGTAATTAAATGCTTCTTGACTTGAAGGAGCACAAATCCTATTCTCTAAGAAATATATAATCAGAAAAACAGAGTCATGTGGTTAGAGACAGGGCAGTTAGAGAATGTTTTAGAACTTAGAGGAAGGCCCCTGACATATTATGGAGATTCTCTGTGAAGGAATCATAGAGAGAGATGGAAAAGAATGGAGTAGGATGAGAAGGCATGGGAATGCTTGAATGGAGCTGCCCTTTTGCAGGGAATACCCACATCAATTGGATCATGCTTTTTTGAAGTTCTGAATTAGCTCAATGGTCAAGTGATTTAAAATGGGATGCTACAAAAGTACACTGGCATACATTAATGTTCTTGCCCTGCAAAACAAATTGGGAGTCCTAGGGGTTGAAGTGGATAGACAACAGTGGTTTCCTTTCCCATATAGAATAAAATATAAACAAAATATAAACTCTTCTGGTTGACCTTTAAAGCCCTTCACAACCTGCTTATAATCTATATTTCCAGGCTTGTTATAAGTGACTCTCCTTCTTGCACTCTGGTACAGAAGATTGGTCTTCTCTTTGCTTCTCACACATGGGTTCCATCTCCCATCTTCATGCTTTTGCTACCTTCATTCCCCATGACTAGCATATACTCCCTAGTTACCTCCACCCTATTAGATTCTGTACTTTTCCCAAGATGCAGCTCAAGCACACCTTTCTTTTTTTTTGAATTGAAGAATTTTATTTAATTAATTTAGAATATTTTGCCATGGTTACATGATCCATGTTCTTTCCCTTCCCTCCATCCACCCCCCATAACCAACGAGTAATTCCACTGGGTTTTACATATGTCATTGATCAAGACCTATTTCCATATTATTAATATTTGCATTAGGGTGATCACTCAGTGTCTACATACCCAATCATGTCCCCATAGACCCATATGATCAAGTAGTTATTTTTCTTCTGTGTTTCTACTCCCACAGTTCTTCCTCTGAATGTGGATAGCTTTCTTTCTCATAAGTCCCTCAGAATTGTCCTGGATCATTGCATTGCTGCTAGTAGAGCAGTCCATTACATTCAATTGTCAAGCACCCCTTTCTATAGGAAACCTTCCTAATACCACACTCCACTCTCCAACAGCCCTCTCTCCCTCCCTTCCTTATTTTAATTCATATTTATTCTGTTTATATCTTTTGTCTATTTATATGTTGTCTATTCTGCTCTCAACAAATAGAATTATTTCATTCTTTGTATTTGTATCTTCAGCATCTAGGACAATATCTGGTAGGTATCAACAAATGCTAGCAGATTAATAAAACAAATAGTTTGGATTGAAGATGGAAGTCTATGGTCCCTTCCTTATCCTCTATTCTTGAATTGAATTTGCGATTCTAACTCTGCCATTAGCTTTTCATATGTCTTTGGGCATTAGATTGTGAGCACCTTGAGAGAGAAGACTTAAATTTCTATCTGAATCCCCAGTGCTTAGCTTAGCATGGTGTTCTGTACATACTAGGCACTTAATAAATGCTTTATTCATTCACTTATTCACTCATTCAAGCCATTTCCCATCTTTATCTTTATCTTTAGTTCTGTAATCATAGAATTACATAGGATTAATCTAGAGCTGGAAGGATTTTGGGAGATCTGAGAATCCAATCCCTCACTTTGCAGATAAGGAAACTGAGACCCTCAGAAATGAAGTGACTTGCCCAGGGTTACACGGTGTGTAAATAGAATTGTGTACTCCAGGACTACATTCCCCAGAATTCCTTTACTTTTCCCAGAATTCCTTGAATTGTGTTCCCTACTTTGTTTCCTTACATTTTGTAAATAAATTTGCTGTAACCCGCTATTTGCTCTCTCTCTTCCCACTTTCCGCCATTAGGGCAACTCTCTTTGCTAAGGCTAATATTTTCCTTCTTCTTCAAGTTTTTATTAATAAATTATTATACAAATATAATGCTTGAAGTATTTGGATATTAATTTTTAATCTTACATCAACTATTAAGTGACTGCTGTGAGATTTGAACCCAGGGGCTCTTAACTCCAGCTCCAATGCCCTCTGCACTAAAGGATGGGCTGATATTTATTTAGCCCTTTAAGATCTGTAAATAGAAATGATGTACATTTACATATATTCCTTTTATAACCTTTATCTTGTCTCATCCTCACAATAACTTCAAAGTAGGTGCTTTTATGACTTCATTTTAAAGATGAACAGAGCAGACTTGGAGAGGGTAAGCAACTTGCCCAAAGTCATGCAGTTAACTTGAGATCTTGAATTTGAACCTATTCCAAGATGTTGAGTTTGAACCTGATTCCAAGTTCAGCATCCTCTCCGTTCCACCAAACTGCCTCTCCAGTTGAGAACCTCTGAGTGCATAAGTTCCAAGATCCCTTCTGGCACTGGTGTTCTCTGATTTGCATTCCGAAATCCTTCACTGCTATTACAATGACAGCCACAGTTGAAGTTGGTAGAACCCCTTGTTAAGATTTTTAAGACACTTTCCATAGTTTCAAAGGAGCCTCATAGCGCTCAAGTTAAGCACTTCTTCAGGTATTATTATCACTAAATTCAAGATGAGGAAGCTGAACTTCTTCTCTCCCTGTAGAAAGATCCTTGCCCTGCCAGTCTGTTCAGGGGGCCATCTTGGGAGCTTTGTACACTGTGGGTGCTTGGGACATGTGGCAGCTTGCCTGCCTGCCTACCTGGCCTTGGGCAGGTATACTGCTGAAACTGGAACTCCTCCACCCCTCTGGTGTGCCTGAGCAGCTATGAGCTGGCCAGCTTGCCAGCCTCCTGGGGATCCCAGCACCCTGCTCACTAGCCTCGGGACTGCCATCAAATCAGAACAATGTGATTGGAATAGCATTTGGCAGCAAGAAATAGATCAGCAGAACCCCACTGCCGCTCAGAGGAAGCCACACATCATGATGCAATGGCTTTCCCCAAAGGCTTTGGCCCCATCTCCTTTGGGATAAACTCTTCCCACATGGGCTGAGGGCTTCCTGATCATTGGGATTCTCCCCAACTCTGCTAGACAGTGAAGAGGTACCTGCATTCTAGACCAAGCTCCTGATGGGGAGAGGAGAATATAAATGGGAAGCAAAATTCTTTTGGTTTCACTCTCAAACATAGTAATAAGAAAAGTAATAAGAAAATAAGAAAAACATATCGTAGGAAATGAAGAGGAAGATGAAGAATCAGGAAGAAAGAACTGAGTTGGAATGCTGCTTCAGAGACTAAAACTGTGTGACCCTGGGCAGGTCTCTTAATTTCTCTTGTATTTAGTTTCTCATTTGTAAAATCAAAGTGTTAGACTAGAAAGCTTCTAAGGTCTTTTTTTCCAATTCTAAAGATACTATGAAATGAGAGGAAAGAATCATTAGCAATAGTTCATATTTGTAAATATAGATTTAAAATTTGTAAAATAAGAATTTATAAATATAGATTTAAAATTTAATATCTCAATATAGGCTGCTAAGTGGCACAGTGGAGAAAGCCCTGGAGGCCTAAGTTCAAATCCAGCCTTTGACTCTTACTAGCTGTGTGACCCTGGCCAAGTCACTTCACCCTGTTTGCCTCCGTTTCTTCATCTGTAAAATGAGGTGGAGAAGGAAATGGCAAATCATTGCTTTTACCTTTTACATATCTTTATCAAGAAAACCCCAAATGGGGTCACAAAAAGTTATACATGACTGAAAAAAAACACTGAGCAAAAGAGGCAATGTGGCATTGTGACTAGTTTTGCCCTTTGAGTCAAGAAAACTAACAATTTAAAAAATTAATTTCCTACATACAGTAGGAGTCGAATTTAAGCACTTTGAGGATAAAGAGTGTTTAGTTTTTCTACCCAGGGACTTGCACATTGTAGGTATTTAAGAAATGCTTATTGAATTCAATTGATATCCTTCCTCTGGTCCATTCTAGCTATGTGGTCAAGAAAAAGACCTCAAAATCTTGGTTTTTGTTGTTCAGTCATTAAGTTGTGTTTAACTTTGTGACCTCATTTGGGGTTTTCTTGGCAAAAACACTGGAGTGGTTTGCCATTTCCTTCTCCAGCTCATTTTACAGATGAGGAAACTGAGACCAATAGGGTGAAATGGCTTGCTAGGGTCACACAGCTAGGAGTATCTGAGGCTGGATTGAAACTCAGGTCTTCCCAACTTCAGCTTAAGTACTCTATCCTCTGAGTCACCTAGTTGCCTTCAAAGTCATAGTACTCCATGCCATTTCCTTCTCCAGTTCACTTTACAGATGAGGAAACTGAGGCAAACAGGATGAAGTGACTTGCTAGGGTCACATAACTAGGAAGTATCTGAGGCCAGATGGGAACTGATGTCTTCCTGACTCAAGGCCCAGTGCTCTATCCTTTGAGCCACCTAGCTCCCTCCAATGTCTTAGTACCCTATCATCTTTCTAAGAGTAAAAATTACAGTTTTTCAACTACAGGTCGGCAAATATTTGTTAAGCATTTACTATGTATGGGGCCCTGCTAAGCTCTAGGGATGTATGAAGAAAAAAATAAAATCCAGAGAGTTGCTATCAGTAACTGGAAGCTGCTTTTCTTCAGGATGAAATCATAGGGCTAGATAGAAAATCGAAACAGAAACAAAGGCACTTTCCTTCCAAACAACAGTAAAAAGTATTACTGTCCCCATCTTACAGAAAAGAAAACTGAGGCTCATACAGAGACATGAGCCTAGGTCTTCTCTTGCCAGATCCAATTTTCTTTTCATTTATGCCTTGATTCCTCTCATTTACAACCTGAGACTTTGAGGGCAGAGGGAGCAGAGATACTAGGACTTTAGAGCCTTATGGGGCCTCGGATCATTTTGTCTAAAGCTCTTAAAGAGATCACAGGAAAGGAACTGATTTGCCCAGGATTTCTTAACCATTATGGGACAGAGTAAGAACTCTAATTTGACATCTACATTGGTCTTCTTATTGTAAAAAGCAATAGGTTATACATTAGAGGGGAATGGACTAGAAAGGGAGAGAAAAAAAATCCTTGTGCCAGGCTCCTCTGCCTGCCTGGCACAGAACTGCACTGCTGATTCTAGCGTGGCAGAGTCCAGGACTGCAGACTTCTCAGGGACACCTCATTGGTTTATTTCAATTATCAAAGCTCCTCCCCAGATGGCACTTGTTTCTGTTTTTTTTCCTCTCCCTTTCCTCTGGAGCGTCCTACCCTGGAACTCCAGCTTGTTTAGGCTGGCATAAGGGCAGGAGAGGTGCTGGGCATTTGGTTTTTACTGAGCTGCATGACACCAGGTTTTGATGAGCATACACAGGACGTGGGGAACTCACAGCCCCACTAGCTGGGAAACTCCCATTTTGCCCTTTGGGGATGGGAACAAAGTGGGGGTTGGGGTGCTCCAGCTTAGAGGCAAAGCCTGGCCTTTGCATGAGGGGTTAGTGCACAATGACCCGCTGATCCATGATTCTTGATGATGCTGCAGAAAGGCAGAAATAGAAGCCTTCGTCCTGGCCCATAAATCAGCAGTGAAGAGGAGTGTGGGGCTGCTTAAACAAAGCAAAGCCTCTCAACTAAAAGGGGTGAGGTGGAAAAGAGGCCCCTTCTCCAAACCATCCCCCCTCCCACCAGGCTTCATTCACCCAGGATGTGGAGGCCATTCACACATTAAGCTGCCCCTTGACCTGTCCAAGTGGAGGGTGCTAGGCTCCATGCCAAGACTGCTTCCCCTCCTGACTTCCATTCCTAGGATCTGCATTATGCAAAGAGAGTAGAGTAGGGCATGCCATGAAAGAAAGAAGAAATAGAAAAAGGAGCCCTGGGAGAGGAGAGAGAACAAGAGCAAAATATAAAAGAGAGAGAGAGAGAGAAGAGAGAGAGAGAGAGAGAGAGAGAGAAGAGAGAGAGAGAAGAGAGAGAGAGA
>NC_058131.1:80831438-80858621 GCF_016433145.1 Gracilinanus agilis
AGGAAGGGAGGTAGGAAGGGAGGTAGGAAGGAGGGAGGGAGAGAGGAAGGAAGGAAGGGAGGGAGGGTGGTAGGGAGGGAGGGAGAAACAAGCATTTATTAAATGCCTAAAATATGACATGTCCTTTAAAAATATTATCTGGTTTAATACTCACAACAATCTTGCAATGTAGGTCCTATTATTGTCCCCATTTTGTTATTGTTCAGGCATTACAGTCAGGTTCAACTGTTTATGACCCTATTTGGGGTTTTCTTAGCAAATATTTTGGAGTGGTTTGCCATTTCTTTCTCTAGCTCATTTTACAGATAAAGAAACTGAGCCAAGCAGAGTTTATGTGACTTGTCCAAGGTCACACAGCTAGTAAGTGTCTGAAGCTGGATTTGAACCCAGGAAGAAGAATCATCCTAACTCCAGCCCTGGCACTCTATACAGTGCACCACTGAGCTGCCAATCTGCGTTTTACAGTTGCAGAATCTAAGGCAGATAGAAGTTAAGTGATTTAGCCTGGGTTGCACAATTATATTGTAAGGATCTGAGGCTAGATTTGAAATCAAGACTCCAAGCCCAGAGCTGGATCCAGTGCCATACCAGCTACCCAGGCACCTTGTCTGAACAAGAATGCCTTCTATTTTATTATTATTAACTATGAATGAGTGGTTATCTCTTTTTTCTTGAAGGTCTCCAGTGAGGTGACACTTATTACTTCCCAAGGTCGGGCACGACAGTTTTGGAGAGCTTAACTTCTTCAGAAGTTGTCTTCATTGCTGTTTTTCATACATCAGGCCTCAATTTTACCCATGGCAACTTCTTCCCAGTGCTTCTAGTTCAACCCACTGGAACTAATCAGAACAAGCTAATTCTCTAATCCACGAGAAAGCCACGATAGCATGCTAGATGTTTATTGCATCTCCCCTACGTCATCTTTTCCCTGGGCTAACCATCCCTAGTTCCTTCAACTGATCCCCAAACCAAGTTCACATGATCATAGTTTCTTAAGCTTCCTTTCATTTCCACAGGAACAGTATTAAATCTTCGATAATAGCTCCCCCTTTGTGGTTTCTCCTTCCTTCTGATAGATAGAATTGCCAATAAAACATATTTTAAAAAATCATCTTGTGTTCTGCTTAGGACAGAATAAGAATTCCGACAAATGTTTCAATTTAATTTATCCCCTACTTATTGATTTCCTGTCATGTGCTCAGCACATAGTAGGCTCTGAATGAAAGGTTTAAGTGACTTGTACTTGCCTGAATAAGCAAGGTCCTGAGCTTGTCCCTGAGGATACAAGGATAAAAAACCAGAGTCCTTTCCCTCAAGGACTTCACCTTGTAAGGAAGTAATGGGACGTTCAAAAAATAACTATAATTCAAGTTAAAATGTGACAAGTGCCCTGGAGATGTCAAACAGAGGAATCAATTCTTGCTGAAAGGGAGGGTCATTAATGAAATATTTTGTAATATGTGGCTTAGACTGTACAAATCTTGAGGACAGGGGCTGTGTCTTAGCTTTTCTGTTTCATGGTAGTATGACTATTGAATGAATAAATGAGTGAATTCTACTTTATTACATTCCATATAAATTTATCATGTACCTAATATGCGTATCTCTGTTTCCACTTTAGAAATTTTCACATGATTTCCTGAGGAATAAGTGGAAGGGGATGATCAACTTTCCAACCTCAAAGTACATCTCAAAGAAAGAAAGAAACAAATATGGTAACATGTCATTTTTCTTAATTTTTCTAGTTCTTCTCTAGATTCTGAATCTATTCTAAAATGGGAGGGCAGCCCATCAGGGCATTCTTCCTTTAGGTCCCCATCATCCTCAGAATCCTTTTTTGCAATGAAACCAATAATTCATTGTCTATGTAAAAGGCTTGTTCAAGACCCATGTAATGATGGATGAGTTCAGTGGATGGCCTTCTAGTTCCCGTAGTTAATACTGACCAAATCAAAGAATTTCAGACCTGGAGAGAAACTCAGAGATCATTTAGACCAATCCGTACCTTAACATATATCTCCCCTGTAGGATTTAAAAGAAATTATAATTCAGTCCATTCTTGGAGATCTCCACTTATGGGGAACTCATTCCCCTGTGAGATATCCCATTCCACTTTTGTTTTGAAATTTCATCATGTCCTTTACCACTTCCTTCATCTCTGCTTTGAATGAATGATCCATCTCCAACACAGAAGCCATCTCTACCAGTAGAAGCCATCTCCTTCAAGCCTTAGCTCGGGAAGGAGTGACCTCAATGAAGCCTTCTCTCATCTCCTCAAGAAAAACAATCTCTCCCTTGATAAATCTCTGGGATCACAGTTTGGAATTCACATGTATTGTTTGAATTGTAACCTGTTATTATTTAAATAGGTCTTACACTTCCTATTAGACTATAAATCCCTTTTCACTATTACCTAGCGTGCTGTAGGTCCTGTTCAGTCCATGCCTGCTGAATTGAATGGAATGCAATTAATGTCTGATTAGAGATTAAAATTAGTTGAATTTGGTTGAATTAGAAAGCTCTTCCCTGGACAGATCTCCACATTAAATAATAATTATTGGGAATGAAATCAATGACAAATCTATCTACATAAAATGTTAAAAAAAATCTAATTTCTCTTTCCGGTCCAAACCATATTTATTGAACATCCATTAGCTCACAGAATACAAAGTCAGAGAGAAGCTAGGTAGCTGTTTATTGAAAAACATTTACAAATACAATGAAGTTCTCTCTTGAATGGATTTTTGTTGAGGGGAGAGGAGGAGACTAAAAACATAGATTGTCTAAGAAATTTAATCCCATACATTCAAACTCTAGCTATTATTATGAAATAGAGAATGCCTAATTGGATCCCAAATCATAATGATGAATATCTAAGTTTCCTTCCATCCTGTAGCATAAGCAAGTAACAAAATAATAAACCATAAAGCTTCCAAACACTTTTTCTGTACCAAAGCTACAAGAAGACTAGCTAGAATGTGTATTTGACCTAGAATCTAATGAATGAAGGTAGACCATTTCATATTTTAAGACAGGCAAATGTACAAAATCATGAAATTTGAAATATTTTGGTATATCTATACTGACACTTCCCCCATGTCATTACTAAGCAAAGACGTCTTATTTTTAAATTCTCATTGCACTTCACAGGTATGATTGATTGTCAAAGAAGTTACTAGTGCCAAGAAGTCATCCAGTCCAGTCTCCACCTGTAATTAGGAAGTTTCATCCATCATTTAAATAATTATGTGTTTATTGGGGCCAAAACATTGGAGTAAGAAGCCATTACTTGAGGGGATTAGTCAGGATATCATGGAAACTAAGGGAACACTGAGGATTTTCACCATCTATTCATGGGAAGCCACTTAGTGTCCATGCTTATTCAACTTTGGTTTGTTCAGTATGGAACTAGATGGAGCACTAGCTTTGGAATTTAGAAAGATCTGAATCAAATCCAGAACCAGATAATTAATAGCCATTACCTACCATTAGATACCTTGGAGGCAAGGACTGTCTTTTGCCTTTTCTGATATTCTCAATGTTTACCAGAGTTCCTGGAACATAGTAGGTGATTAATAAATGCTTATTGACTGTGTATGACTTTATATGAATTATGACTTTATATGAATCTGGCCAAGTCATTTAACCTTTCTGAGTCTCATCCTCCTCATTGACAAAATGGGGATAGTCATAGCACTGGATCAAATGAGTTAGCATTAGTGAAATGCTTTGAAATTTTTAAAACTATATCATGTGCTAGCTATTATTATTTTTAGTTAGCGTAGGTTAGGGAAGACAAGGGCAATTAGGTGGTACAGCAAATAGAGTGTCAGCCCTGGAATCAGGAAGATTCAATCATGAGTTCAAATCTAATCTCAGATACTTACTAACTTTGTGAGCGTGGTTAGATCATTTGACCCTGCTTGCTTTAATTTCCTCATTTGTAAAATTAATAGAAGGCAATGGCAAGCTATTCCAGTGTTTTTGACAAGAAATTCCCTCAAAATGGGATCACAAAAAATCAGACATGACTGAACAGCAACAACTAGGGAGATGATCATAGAATTTAGATTTAACAGAGTCTTTAGAGATCATCTAGTCTAATTGTCTTATTTTTTATATATGGGAAAATGAGAGCTCTCCAAGTTCATACAGCTAGTGAATGACAGACCTTGAATTTGTACATCCAATATTCTTCCTCCTGTGCCACATGGCTTCTATCCTAGGAATCTTTATCTGATTGAAGAAATCCTATGCAAGTAGGGAAAAAAATCAGTCAATGAAACAAACAAAAAGAATAGAATTATCTGCCTTTTGATCCAGCCATAGCACTGCTTGATTATACCTCAAAGAGATAATAAGGAAAAAAACGTACAAAAATATTTATAGCCGCACTCTTTGTGGTGGCAAAGGAAAATGAGGGAATATCCTTTGATTGGGGAATGGCTGAAGAAATTGTGGTATCTGTTGGTGATGGAATACTATTGTGCTCAAAGGAATAATGAACTGGCGGAATTCCATGTGAATTGGAATGACCTCGAGGAATTGATGTAGACTGAAAGGAGCAGATCCAGGAGAACATTGTACACAGAGACTCATACACTGTGGTAAAACTGAACATAACAGGCTTCTCTACTAGCAGCAATTCAAGGATCCAGAGCAGGGCTGAAGGACTTATGAGAAAGAAAAATAGCCACATTCAGAGGAAGAACTGTGGGAGGAAAAACACAGAAGGAAAACAATTGCTTGAACACATGGGTTGATGGGGATATTATTGGGCATGTAGACACTAAATGATAACTCTAGTCCAACTATCAATAATATGTAATTAGGTCTTGATCAATGATACATATAAAACCCAGTGAAATTGTGCATTGGCTATGGGGGGGGGTGCTGGAGGGTTTGGGAGAGAGGCAAAGAACGTGAAATATGTAACTATGGGAAATATTCAGAATAAATTTTTTTTAAATTAACAAAAGAATAGTCTTTAGCTCTTGTGTGATTTTAAATCAGCCCTCTGTGTTTATTGAAGTGAAATGAATGGGTTGATTTCTTTGCACAAAGATTGATACTACTGAGTCACTATTAGGCATATTTGTCCCTTGTGTGTTTTTCTACTGAACCATCCACACTGGTTCTCATCCAACATTCCTTAGATTGCCAGAGGCTTTTAGAGCAGGAAAGGACTTTCTAGATCATAGTCTAATCACCATCTTTTCTCTAAAGGCAAACTGAGGAAATTTCTACAAAGTCACGCAACTAGTAAATACCAAAACTGATTCAAGTCCTGGAACTCTCACTACAAATTCAGTGCAGTTTTCACCAACAGTAGGCATTTTTTTGAGACAGCTGGCTGAGTTCAGAGGGCATTCATAGCCAGGGAATGCTTTCCTTTTCGAAAAGCTAACTGGTGCATACAGGGACTAAACTCACCAAAAAGAGGGATTGACTAAACGCTTAGCTAAGCATGACAACGACAGGTCAAATGAAACACTTAGGATCCCAGGTTTAGAGGTGCTTATAAACGAGGCAGATGATACTGATGTGGAAAGACATAAAGGACCTTGAGATAAAAAGATAAACATTGAACTAGTATATGAATCAAATAAATAACCAATTAACATTATGTGCATGTAAAGAAACAAAGTACCATCATGGGGCAGCAGAGAAATTTGGGTTGCGTGCAGTGGCATGCTGGAGCCAGTTCAAAATCAAGAGCTGATTATTTAATTTTCAGTTTGAGCATTCACATCTAGTAAAGCTACTAATCAGGGTTTGATTTATTCTTTGGTGGACTGTCCAGGGCTTGAGAAGTGGTGGTGATGGAGAAAGGGATGTAATGATAAAGAAAAGTTTGTATATATGTAAAAATATGCATGTATATACACATTATATATACATAATATATGATAAAAAAATTAATAGTGTAGGTTAAATGGAAAAGTATATTGTATCCACACATTTCTGGAAATCTGGTTGTTAAACATTTACCACTAATTCATTAATACAGATCTTGTTTCTTTGGTGTTTTCACTTGGAAGTACTTTAGTACTTTCACTTGGAAAGTAAATAGTGTAAATGTGATTATTTACATTCTATAGACTAGGAAATTGAGGATTAGAAAGGGAAAGTTATTTGGCCCTGGGTCTTTGGTGGAGCAGATATTTAAATCCAAATCTTTTCACTTTCAATCTACTTGCTTTTTCTTCAGATTGTGTTTCACTTTCTGTTAGTCCAAGAAGGCTATTTTGAGGAGGTGGACTTTTGTAGCCTGTTTGAATAAGAAACACTTAAAGATGATAAGGATAGTTAGGGGTGGGAGAAAGGGCTGATTTAGTAGAGTAAAGCATTAGTTTGAAGACCCTTCTCCAACAAGATGTCTCATATACATATATATGTCAAAAGTATACATGATTCCTTGAAATATGACAATAGAGATAACCTTGTTTGACAATCCTTTGATTATTATAATCAAGCTAAGGATTAAACAAGAGAGACAAAATGCACAATGTTTTACACTGTCATGGAGGTGATCAAGAGTAGAATTTAAATGAACTGGAGGGCTGGAACAACCTTCAGGAATTGATGCAAAGTGAAAGGAGCAGAACCAGGAGAACATTGTACACAGAGACTGATACGCTGTGGTACAATCGAATGTAATAGACTTCTTTAGAAGCAACAATGCAATGACCCAGGATAAGTATGAGGGATTTATGAGAAAGAACACTATCTACATCCAGAGGAAGAACTGTGGGAATAGAAACACAGAAGAAAAAACACTGCTTGATCACATGTTTTGATGGGGACATGATTGGGGATGTGGACTCTGAGTGATCAGCCTAATGCAAATATTAATAATACAGAAATAGGTCTTGATCAATGACATATGTAAAACCCAGAGGAATTACTCATTGGCATGGGGGGAAAGGGAGAAAACGAACATGAATTGCATAAACATGGAAAAATACAGAAAATCAATTAATTAAATAAAAATTTTCATTAAAAAAAGGGTAGAATTCAAATGGGAATGGAATTCTCTACGGTTAGTTCTCCAGATAATCCTGATTTTGAATGATATTCCACTGGTTGCATTAAGATCTAGAGCAGTGATGGGCAAACTTTTTAAAGAGGGGGCCAAAGGAAAGGAAATGCTCATCTATCAGTCTGTTTCTAAGGCAGCTCTTTCAAAGTTTCATTGTATTTGTGATTTATAATTATATTCTAAGACAGAATATAAAGGTTTTAAAAAAAGACATTTATGCAAATAACTTCCCTGACCCTCACTTTCTCCATTTGTACAGTGAGGGATTTGAACCATCAACTCCCTCAGGGCCTCCTTGCTCTGAATATATACATATACATATACATATATATATATTATTCCTACTTAGGAATTCCTATTAGGAATAATGTCAAGCAGCCGGATAGAACATTTTAGGGGGGCACATCTGGCCCATGGGCTGTAGTTTGCCCATCACTGGTCTAGACTATTATAGAATATCTAATATGAACCCTAGATGTAGAAGATCATTCAAATTATTGGTCTATTGATATAGGAAAAAAAAACTATGTGGATGTTAAATATCTCTTCAGTTGGATGTCTGTTGTCCACTTGAGGGCAAACATATATGTTCTTCTTCCATTAATACCTTTAGGAAGTAGCATGGTTTGATGGAAAGTCAGAGGATCTGGGTTGAAATTCTGTTTCTGATATTTATTAAATGTTTAACATTGGACAAGACATTTAGCTTCCTTGGGACCTCAGCTCCCTCATCTATAGAATAAGGGAACTACAACAAATGTCTTCTGAAATCCCTTCTGCTTTTAGATCTATTATTCTATAATTTTATTATTTGTGTGTGTTTACATGTATGTAATATACACAAACATAAATGTACACATATGAATGTGCATGTATATATAAAGACTGAGACACACAAAAAGACAGAGATAGATGGATAGATTCATATATGTATGTGTCCACATGTATACACATATAATATTTTCATATTGGACAGACACTATATTTTATCTATATATACATACTTATGTATATATATATACATATATATATATATATATATATATATACAGAGAGACAGACAGACAGACAGAGGCAGAAACATAGAGAGATGGATAGATAGGTAGATTTGTACATGTGAGTGCATCTACATGCATACATACATATCATATTGCATAGACACTATAAAAAATCAGTTAGTTGGATCCAAAACTTTAGAAGAGGAAGAAAGTAGGAGACTGTGAAATGGCAAAGTTTTTAAAAATAATAATAATAACATGTATATAGCACATTAAAGTTTAAAAATAATTTTACATATATTATTTCATTCAATCTTCCAACAATCCAGTGAGGTACAATACTATTATTATCTTCACTTTTAGTGATGAAGAAACTGAGGCAAACAGATAAAGTGACTTACCTAGAGTCACAGAACTAGTAAATGTCTCAGGCAGGATGTAAACTAGATCTCCCTGAATCTAAGTCCAATATTTTATCCTTTAAGCTCCCTAGCTGTCTCTTTTTGAGGATGTATCCCCCAAAACCACACACACACATAATTTCTCTCTTAAATAAAGACCTCTATTTTCATTATCAGCATTTTTCCAAGTATTATTTATCTGTGAGACAAGGAACAAAATCATTTCAGAAGAATTAAATCTGGGTCCACCCAAGTGATAATGAGAGAACCTTGGATAGTCAGTCTATAGAGCATTACATATAAAGGCTTATATAGGAGTGTTGTAAAAGAAAAGTCCAAAGAAATGCATGCAAGAAAAATTATAATAGATGAATTTATCATAAACTGAGAATGAAGCATGTCTGATGGATATGTCTCACATGGTTATCAAAAGATGACACCATGAAGAAGGCATACAGTATGTTAAGTGGACTCCTTTTGGAAAACATAAGAGAAGACCTGGAAAAGAGGCACCAATCAGAGAATGGGAACAAAACATCAAGAGATTCAGAAGGCTGCAGAAGCAGAGGCACCTTTCAAGGAGAGAAAGCTGCTGAGATATATGGAAAAACAAGCAAAAACAAAACATTGACTGTCAAGAGTGTAGCCAGGAGAAGAGTAGAGGAGTGATATGTACTCCCAAGGTCTTAAATTTTAGATTCAAAAGTTCATAATGAATTGAATTTAATAATCCTTTAAAAACAAAGAAGAAGAAAAATTACCCTTCTCCTCAAGGAATTTATGTTTTATTCAGGAAAGATAATGTATAGATTTAAAAGCAGATAATAAATATGTACAAAGTAAACACAACAAAATTCGGAGGGTGAGAGCCCCGACGACTGACGTTTATTAGGAAAGACCTCTTGGAGGACACCACTCTTGAGCTGGACCTTAAAGAGTGTCAAGTGTTCCAAGCATGAGGGTATATCTTGTAGATAAGTATGCAGGGGACAATGTCAGGTAAGGAGAAGAACAAGTATGCCAGTCTGGCTGGAATGTATGGGAGCAGGGGGGAGTGAATTATGGGAAATCAGTCAGGAAAGCTGAATTAGAGCCAGATTGTTAAGCCATTGTGTTAAATGCCAAAAAGAGGAATTTGAATTGTAACTGAGAGTCAATAGGAAGTCACTGAAGCTTCTTGAGCAGGGGAATTACACGGTCAGACTTATGCTTTAAGAATATCAATTTGGCAGCTTCGTGGAGGATGGATTGGAGAGGGGACAGACTGGAGGCAAAGAGATCAATTAGGAGACTTTTGCAGTAGTCTAGGGGAGAGGTGATGAGGCCTTGAACTTGGGCTGTGGCCATGTGAGTGGTGAGAAGCGAATGAACGTACAAGATGTTGAGGAACTAGAATTGATAGGACTCAGCAGTTGATTGAATATCGAGAGGGTAGGGATTATGGTGATGCTTTCTTGTTTTCTCCTGGTGATGGTCTTTTTCCTCACAAGAACCATCAGAAATGGGGAATGGTTGTCAGGTCTGACAGTTTTTAGGATCCTCTCTGTCACATTCTGTATGCATTGCTCAAAAAAACAGTTGATTTCTATTGTATATAATTGGCAGAAGTAATATTAAGCTTAATGAAGGCTTAAGTCTCAAATAGTTTTAGACCAGGATTTAGTTCTTATGCTGAGGTACATAAACTCTTAAGGAGTCCTTGGATCGATCTCAGGGGGTCTGTGAATTTGGGTTGGGAAAACTTACCTATTTCAGTAGAAGCAGTTTCCTTTTAATCCCTTGGGTTTTATTGTATACATTTAATAACATTATTTTGAAAATAGATAACATTTATATAGTCCCTACTATATCCAGGTACTGTGCTAAGTACTTTACAAATATTTTCCCCTTTGATCCTTCCAACAATCCTGGGAAGTGAGTGCTATTACTATCTCCCTTTTATAGATGAGGAAATTGTGACAGATAGGTTGTGTCTTACCCAGGTTCATACAATTGGGAATTATCTGAGGCCAGATTTGAATTCAGGTCTTCCTGATTCTAGACCCAGTGTTCTATCCAGTGTACCACCTTGACAAAGTCTGACTTCCCCAGACTGCCCTATGGGTATATGGCACAAAACCAATTAAGAATCCCTATTTTAGTTATACATAAATCTCATCCTTCTCTGTTCTTCATGCTTCTACTATGTACCTAGTTTTTCTTGATTTGAATGAACAAGGTCATGTCAATTTCATAGGCAACATTTGAGCCAGAGCTTTTCCTGATCTCCTACTTACCCACCCCAACTAAAGATGAACTGTTCTTTGCACATTTGAAATTCTCTTCACAGTTCTTAGAGCCCATTGACTCTCTCTTTTAACCATACTCCATCCTACCCTCCCTGATTCTTTATTATCTTTTATCTCCCCTAGTTGGTTATAAATTCACTAAGACCAGGAATTTGGGAATTTTTCACTTTGATATTTTCACTGTGCCATACTTCATCTTCAATTTCCTTCAACATAGAGTTTTTAGATTTAATAGCCTGAGTTCAAACTAAATTTTTAGGGACTCTTGAGACTTAAATGAACTCTAATTTCGCCAGTCCCCTCCAATAGCCCTGATCACCTCTCATTCTCATGGAAGGCCCCTGAAACCTGGAGTGAGTGAAACTTCATCAACCTTTGGGTTACTTGGTGATGAGCCTCAAGGAATAAAGACCAGCTAAGGCTGGAGCTCAGAAAAAAAGACATTTGAACTCAAATTTATAGGAAGCCAGAGAATCTAGGGGGCAGAGGGATGGGGAGAGAACAACCTGGGGACAGGGGACAGTCAATGTCAAGATGAGGACATGAGAGATGGAGCATGGGTTAAGCAGGAGGTTTGGATCATTGAATGTATGGAGTGATATGTAAGAAGGTTGGGAAGATAGGAAGGACCCAGTTAACCACAGTAGAATGGAAACTCCTGGTGGGGTGGAGACGGTTTCTTTTTTTGTTTGTTTGAATTATTTGTCTCAGGGCTAAGGCTGTCTGTTTTCTTTACTTAATTGCTGTTTATGTAGTTGAAAATACCAATAGGGACAGTCCAAGAAGACACAGATCATTGAGGTGCTGAAATACCAAGGACAGCAGTAGCATTTCTCCATGCATCAGAGAGGACCCGATAGCAACATCTATTGGAGCTCTTAGAATTAGGACCTCAAGCTCTTTTCGTGTGGCTAAAGGAGCTCAGGCTGAGGAATTTGGCTCCTGGTATGGAATGAAAACGAAAAGTCAAAGACTGTTTATTTAAAGTTGCCAGTTTGAGTGGCACGTCAGCAAAAAAACCCATTAACTTCAGGAAATCTGTCCAACAGATCCATTCATTTATAAACAGGCCGTTTTCGTATTTGTCGATGCGTGTGTATGCATGTCACATTAGTTCTCTGAGGAAGAGGTTTCAGGTCCATAAGGGTTTTTGCCTTCTAAAGTTGCATTCCTTATAAGTTAAAAAAAATCATAATAAAGTCCAGGCATCTCCCCCCTCCCTCCCAACAGTGTTTTCTACAAAATTATGAGTCGTTACATTTTGATTTTCTGAGCTTGCTGCAAATGGAGGTGAATCGGACTACATTCCACATCATAATTGCTTTCTGTGTGAAGAGGTCTTTTCCAGGCCTGTCTGGAGGCTGCTGTTTTAATCAGAAGCCTGTCTATTTGTATGTTAATAGTTTCATCTTGGTTTATTGGGCTTGTTGATGGAAAAGCTGGAATCAGATGCTTCACGATTTTCAAGATTTCCTATTAATCTACCACTTTTGTGCCAACACGAACCCATTTCAGCCTCCTCTGCTCTAAATCCTCTTAATGAAAGCATGAAGAATGACAAAATACTTCCTTTCATAAAGCAAGGGCTGCACCAATTCCCTTTCTCCATGCTCCTTCAGTGGGACAGAAGGGAAATGGGGGGGACTCCACAGGTGCTTTGTCCTACAATCACGGACTCCCCAGTAATCCATTAAACTCATCTCATGCTCTGTTTGGTCCTGAGCCCAAAGTGGTCCAGCTGCCACTGGTCCGTCACCTGGGATAAGGTAGAAGAGAAAAGCAGGAGAGGAAAGTGTATGTTGAATAATGGGCAGCCCAAAGACTCCTTCTAATGTCACTGAGAGAAGATAGTTTAGACAAGAGGGGGGCTCGTGAATCAATTCTTTTTGTCCCAGGTTAGTGATCAGGAAGATATCTTGTAAACTTTTAGAGGTTTTAGCAATTGGAGCTGCTCTTGTGATCACTGTACCAACGAGAGGGTTCAAGCTTTCAAAAGAGGGTTAGTAGTTCATTTTGGTTCAGTCTTTGTGTTAAGATTTCCTGATGGAGAGAGAGAGAGAGAGAGAGAGAGAGAGAGAGAGAGAGAGAGAGAAGAGAGAGAGAGAGAGAAACAAGAACATTTATATACTACCTTCAAAGAGACTCCTAATGATGAAATGGGTGTTGAGTGGGATGTGATGTGAACACAAGCATGACACAAATTAGGATGTAATCGAGGCAAAGTAAAGACCTAGAAACAGTGCTCTAAGAACATTTGAGGAGGAAGAGAGTAATTTTATTGAGTGAGAGAAGTGAGAAGAAGAGGAAATTAGGTAGGTATCAGAGAAAATAATGGAGGTGGAAGCTCCTGAAAAGAGGCTATGGGCTATAGGGGAAAGAGAACTGTACTGAACAGAGTTAGAGGACCTGGCTTCAAAGTCCAATGATACTAAGCACCTGTATATTTTGGATCAAAATACTTGTATTGTTTGTTGGGTATTTTATCTAAAAAATGATGAGTTAGACTTACTAGATTAAGGATTCTTAACCCCTTTTGTGTCATGATTCCCTTTGGCAGTCTGATGAAGCCTCTGGACCCTTTGTCAGAATAATGTTTTTAAAGACAAAAAAAATGAAATCCATAGGATATATATTACATACCTAAGATATACAAAGGACATAAATTACATTGAAATAAAGCTATCAAAATTTGGAGTTTGAAAAAACAAGATTGTGGAGTCCAGACTAAGAACCCCTGGAATAGACTGAAGGAAATATGAGAAGGGAATGCATTAGTAGCTGTGGGAACCTGAAGGAGATAGGATTGGAGTTGAAACTTGAAGGAAGCAGGGGAAATGAAGAGGTAGAGGCTATCAAAATATTTTTAAAAGGCTTACCAAGCCCAGCTTAAGAATTTTAAAGATTGTTTATAGTTCTAAATTTATGATCCCATCCCACACACATGTCTAAATTTTTCTCCCTCCCCCTTTCCCCGCTATGGTAGAATATAAGCTTTCTGAGGGAAGGGACTAATTTCATCTCTGTCTTTGTATCCCTAGTCCTTAGAACACACCAGACCCTTTAGAAATGCTCTCCATTCTATCATAAATTTAAGGCCCTTTAGAGATCATGTAGTCCAGCCTCTTCATTTTACAAATGAGAAAGCCAAGGCTTAGTAAGTTTAACTGACTCACCCAAAGGACATGTCAGAGATAGGATGCAAGCCTCACATTCTGTAACTGTGGTTCCCGTGCTTTAATCACAGGACCACCATTCTTCTTTTTCTGAACTGAATTCAACTGATGTGAATCTTGAAAGAAGAGGATTTTAATATAGTGATCTATAAAATGGATAAAATAATACCTTCCAGGATTGTTGTGAAGCATAAATGAAATAACTGCAAAGTATTTAGCAAGCACTAAATAAATAGCAGCTATTATTATTAATTGTTAATATTATCAATGCGATTAGAAATAATAGCAATAGATGGCTAGATATAAAGATAGCTGCTTGATAGATATAAAGATAGATTGATAGATAGATAAATGGATGGATGGTCAGACAGACAGACAGATGGACAGACAGGTAAGTAGATAGATAGATAGAAAGATAGAGAGATAGATAGATAGATGAATGGATGGATGGATAGATAGATATTGTAGTTGTTGTTGATCCTTTTCAAAGAGGATCAGTGACTTGGAATTCAATAAGGCAGAGTGATGTCAACCTCACTCTCTCAGAGTCATTGAAATCTAGTGGCAAGAAAAAAAGTCAAGATGTCTAGTGATGGCCCAGGATTCAGTGGATGACTTTGGTGTCTTTGATGTCTGACCAAGCTCTAAGTACTCCACAGTCCCTGCTTCAGCTGCCTTTGTGGCTATTGGAATAAATTGTTTTCATCCACCCGTTCCATTGGGGGAATCTTCCTATGCTTGGGGCAGACATCCCACTTACTCATCAATGGGTTTGAGGTCTATTGCTCACGCTCAACCTGATTTAGCCTATCTGCTGAGATGATTTTACCATGATGTGACTGCTGGGCATTCTACAGCTTCTTGGAATCACAAGTGAGAGGTGAGTGTCAGGTGGACACGAAAGGTAGATTAGTAACCTTAATTTTTTTGGTTAATTTTTTAAATTTTTAATTATTTGTCCATGCTTACATGATTAATTTTTTCTCCCTCTCCTCTCCCCTCCCCACTCCCGGAGCTGACGAGCAATTACATTGGGTGACATATGTGTTATCACTTGATACCTATCTCCATATTATTCATTTTTGTAATAGAGCAATCTTTTAAAACCAAACCCCTAAATCCTATACCCATACAAACAAGTGATAAATCATATGTTCTCTTCTGCATTTCTGCTCCCACAGTTCTTTCTCTGGATGTGGATAGTGTTCTTTCTCCTAAGTTCCTCAGGATTGTCCTGGATCATTGGGTTGCTGCTCATAGCAAAGTTGATTACAATTGATCATTCTACAATGATTCAGCTTCTGTGTGCAATGGTCTTCTGTTTCTGCTCATTTAACTCTGCATCAGTTCACGGAGGTTTTACCAGTTCATATAGAAATCAAACAGTTGATCATTCCTTATAGCACAATAGTATTCCATCACTATCATATGCCACAGTTTGTTCAGCCATTCCCAAATCAAGGGACACTCCCTCATTTCCCAATTTTTTGCCACCCCAAAAAGTGTAGCTATGAATATTTTTTCACAGCTCTTTTTTATGTTAATAACCTTTAAAAAGGCATAGCAAGCTCTTACAACAGAGGTGCTAGTCTTCCTGAAACATCATATAGACTCCAGTAGATGGAGAGATAGAGAAATAGAGCTAGGAGGAGGGAGTATATTAAAGACATACAGAACAGTCTGAATAAAGGCAGGGACCCAAGATTGTGAATATAATACCTTACTAGGTAGGTATTGTCAGGAATATTGGGTACATGAAAGGAATTAATATGAAATTAGTGTGGGACTATACATTGGAGCCAGATTGTGGAAGAACTTGAATTCAAAGAGTTTGGGAGGGGACAGCCAGGTGGCTCATTGGATTGAGAGCCAGGCCTAGAGATGGGAGGTCTTCGGTTCAAATCTGACCTCAGACACTTCCTATCTGTGTGACCTTGGGCAAGTCACTTAACCTTAATTATCTAGCCCTTACCTCTCTTCTGCCTTGGAATCAATACACAGTATCGATTTTAAGATAGAGGGTAAGGTTGTAAAAAATTAAAAATAAAGGTTTTGAGAGTTTATATTTTATTCTGCCAGCAATAAAGAGCTATAAAATGTTTTTGAATGGGAATAAGAATTGGAGAGTACTGGACTGGAGGCAGAAGGTCTATAGAGGAGGAAAGGCTAAGCTGGAGCAATGGCAATGGGGACAAAAAAGAGGTGACACAAAGGACTGATATTGACAAGAAAGAATCCATAGAACTAGGCAGATAGATAACTGGACTAATGCCCTTCCATGAAGCCTCCAGGGCTTCTTTACTTGGAATCTATAAATTATTTTGTTTTAAAACATTTGGATGTTTTCAATTTCAATATGATTGACTTCCTTTGTATTCTCGTGTCTTCTTTTTTGTGCTTCTATAAAAATATTCTGAAGAGAGATTTATAGGCTTTACCAGGCTGTCAAAGGGGTCCAGGACACTCACACATACACACGCACACACACACACGCACACATACACACACACACCAATTTAAAAAAAAAACAGTTAATAGCTCTTGCTCTTCTCATTTGAAGACTAACTTGCATATATCCACCTCTAAGGAAGAACTGATGAATAGAAACAAGACATACTTTTATATGTACATATATCTTTTTGTAAAATTATTTCTTCTCTAATGTGGGGAGAGGAGAAAGGAGGAAAGAAGACGTCTGGGAATTTCAATGTAACAAACAAATTAATTAATTATTTTACAAAAAGAACATCTCGCTCCAGACTCTAGACCCCAGAATCCTTATGAGTCTAGAAAGAGCAATAAATGGGTAAGTAACCCACTTGATAAGGAGATCCCTCTCTTCCTGTTCTTTTTTCTCATACAATGACCAGGCTTGGCTTTGTTGTCTCTTGGCTAGAGAGGCAAAAGCAAAGAGACCTTCGTCAATGGAGCTGCCCATTGGCATTCTTTCTCCTCTTCCTCCAAGATCTTCCTGGAATCAGGCCATAATGGAAAGGGCTCCCTGGAGGAGTCATCAGATCCACATTCTGTTCCCAGCTAAGGCACTACTTCCCCGCTTCAGCACAGATAAGTTACTTAGCTTTTACTTTTTTTTTCTTGGTAAGATCAAATTGTTTGTAGGGTTTTCTAAGTCCAAACAAACACGCCAGGAACATTTTTTTTTAGTATAATGAAAAAAGCTTGACTTGCTCCACTCAAGTTGTTTAGTCAACTTGTCCATGCTGACTGCTCTATTTCATTTGCTCTACACGCTTTCTAACAGATATGTCACAGTTAGAATGGCATAACATACAGAGTATATTGCACTGGGAGTCGCAAAGAGCTTGGTTCAAATCTTGCCTCGGAGGGCGCCTATTAGACTTAACCTGTCTAAGCCCCCATTTCTTCATGTGAAAAACTGTTCCCTTCCAGCTCTGAGACTATAGTCCTGGCCAGTTATGGAACCTCTCTCAGTCTCAGTTTCCTCAACTGTAAAATGGACATGATAATTATAGCACTTCACAGGTTTATTGTGTATCCCAAATGAGATATTGTACCATAGAAGGCTTTTCCAGTCTTAAAGTTATGTGTAAATACAAGCTGTTATTATCCAAAGGGGAAAAAGCCCAAATTCATTCCATGTCTTGATGAGGTGGCTGAACTTATCCCTCCAAGGGCTCACAGCTAAATGTCAGAGGAGTGAGAGATCCCATGAATCACCCAACCTGAATTCTTAAATTTACAAATGAGGCAACCGAGGCCAAAAGAGACAAAGTGACTTGTATAAGGTTTCCTACTGCCCTTTTACTCTATTATCCTTTTCCTAACTGGAGCCCAGGCCTCATTCCCATTCCCAACACAGATAAGAATTCTCTCACTTGGCCTCTGACCCAAAGGAAACCACATGGCTCGGCCAGGAAGACTTGAGGATATGGCGAGTGCTCAGTGGGGCTGTTTCTCATCTGGAATGGCTTATTCTGGTCACAATTCAGCTAGTAGCATCAATACTGGAGTAGGTATTAGAGAGAAAGTTTTGAACCACTTTTCACTCAACTGAACGATGAGTCTCCTCCTCCTGGAGGCAGGAGGTAGAGATAAGCTGGGATCAAGAAGTGGCCAGGTGGAATGATGAGGAAGACTTGGCTGATCAGGTAGGCTTCACTCATTCTAGGTATGTCCATATTATAGCCAACATGGACTTTTCAAAAGAAAAGGTGGAGGACAGCTGGGTGGCTCAGTGGATTGAAAGCCAGACCTAGAAACGGGAGGTCCTGTGTTCAAATCAGTGTCAGACACTTCCTAGCTATGTGACCCTGAGAAAGTCACTTGACCCCCATTGCCTACCCTTACCACTCTTCTGCCTTGTAGCCAATACACAGTATTTATCCAAGACAGAAGGTAAGAGTTTTAAAAAAGAAAAAAGAAAAGGTGAACTGGCCATAACATGGGGTAGCTAGGTGGCTCAATGGATAGAGTGCTGGACCTGGAATCAGAGAGACCTACCTTCTTGAGTTTGAATCTGACTTTAGACACTTACTAGCCATATGACCCTGGGCAAGTCACTTAAACTTGTTTGCCTCAGTTTCTTCATTTGTTAAATTATCTGGAGTAGGAAAAAAGATAAGGTAATATCTTTGCCAAGAAAACCCTAATTGGGATCACTAAGAGTCAGATGTGACTGAAATTACTGAACAACAAAAAGCCCAAACAGAGTACTCAGCACTGTTACTCCTCCTCCTCTCCCCAGTAGGGCACAGCTTTACCTCCTACCCCATCTTTGCTATCTCTCCTTCTTCCTAATGCATAGATTCTCATCCACTAGCTGTTTCACAAAGAAATAGCTGCTACTTATCCTTCCAGGTGTTATTTAATGCATTCTCCTTTTCTTCTCAACATTCCCTAGCCCTTTCTTTGTCGTTTTCAGGGAGATGCAGCATCTCCCATGACTGAACAATAACTAAAGAACAACAACAACAATATATGTCCCCTGCACTCCCCATCCTGCCCAGGAGTCATAAAAATGGCACTGGTCTAGACCTATGACTCCAATGATGTTGGATTCTCAGTATGGGAATTCCTTCTGCCAGTGCAGATTGGCCATTCATCTATATTAAAGATCCTTCGTCTGATATCCATAAACTTAAAAAGATTGATCACTATTTTTCAATTTCATTGGTTTCCTTTATAATCCTGCATATTTATATTTTATGTATGTAACATTTTATTCTGAGAAGAAGCTCATAGGTTTTAGCTCTTAGCCAAGAGTCCATGACACCAATGAAAAGATAAAAACCCTTGATCCATAACATATGGATTGGATCATAGGATCATAGAGGGAGAATTGGACAGGATCTTCAACGCTACCTGGTCCATCCATTTTATTTCATAGATAAAGACCTGAGGCCAAATTCTATCCAGATCCTCTGACTCTAAAATCCAGCACACTATTTTTTTTATCCTGTGGCATAAGAAAACAGCTCATAGATTCACAGGTCCAGAAAGGACCTTAGACACAACTCAGTCCAGCTTTTGAAACAGAGGTCCAGGGAGATGCCCTAACTTGCCTCAGTGACACAGATTGTAGATACCTTCCCCTATCCTGCCCAGGGACAAGCATCTTAACCATTTTCTTTTTCTAATAATACTTTCAATTCTGATTTAGAATTGATCCTAAATATTGGTCCAAGATAGAAGAGCAGTGAGGGTTAGACAATTGAGGTTAAATGACTCATCCAGGGTCACAAAGGCAAGATTTGAGGCTAGATTTGAACCCAGCAACTCCTGTCTCCAGGTCTGGATCTCTGTCCTCTGAAGCCACTGAAGTTCCCCCAAATAGTTGCTGGTATATGCTTTTTAAACCCTTACCTTCTGTCTTAGTATCAATTCTATGAGAGAAGAGCAGCAAGGGCTAGACAACTGGGATTATGTGACTTGCCCAGGATCACCCATCTAGAAAGTCTCTGAGACCAGATTTGAACCCAGGTCTTTATAACTCTGGATCTGGTGCTCTATCCATCATGCTACCTAGCTGCCCCCTTGACCATTTTCTCAGATACTCTCCATCTAGATCAGGCCAGAAAACACTAGAAAATCAGACTCTTTGGGGTTATGGTAACTGAACCAATGTAGTAGCAAATGAGCTTGACTGAGAATTTACTTCATTCTGAGCCATAGACTAGAGTATCTGTAGAGAGATGAAAGTGAGAGGGAACATCGTCTCTGCCCCAAAGCAGTTTACCAGTGATAAAGTGCTTCATAAACCTTACAGCTCTATAAAAATGTCACCTAGTATAATCATTTGGGCAGTGTTGTGGAGAGCGTTGGTTCTGGAGACAGGAAAACTGATTTTGGACTCTAGCTTCACCCCTTATCAGCTGTGTGATCTTGGGCAAGTCACTTCCTTCTCTGGACCTCAGGTCTCCTCTCTGTAGAATGGATATTATAAGATTTTGTATTACCATAGCTAAGTCACTTTCCCTCTCTTGGGCTCAGTTTCCTCATTTGTTAAATACAGAAAATAATTCATGATTTTAGAAAGTTGTAGTATTAGTAATAATAAAAATAATAAATGGCATTTACAATGGTTACTCTGTGCCAAGCATTGTGCTAAATTCCTTTTCATTTAAATTTCATTTTATATCTTATACGTTTATTATATACAATATTATATGTAATCATGTATCTATAATTATATTTTTATAATATTCCTATTCTAAAATTTAATTTAACTTTTTATTTACTTTTAGATTTAAATTTAATTTTTAAGATATTAAATGTTAATTTTAAATAATCATTTTCTGACATTTTGCCATCCATTCTTTCTCCTTTCTACCCTTTGCGCCTCCCCAAGAAGGCAGATGATATGATATAGGTTGTACATGTGTTATCATACAATGCATATTATCATGTTCATCATGCTGTGAAACAGGACACCTAGCACTTGCCCAAGAGAAAAATTCATGGAGGAAATAAAGAATGGAATTCTTCCATTTGCATTTGGCCTCTGTGAGTTCCTTGTATGGCAGTGACCTCTCCTCCTTCTCCTCAGCATGTGCTTGCACCAAGTCCTCAAGGTCGTCCGCATATTCTGGGTTCTTCCTCACCTAGTGACATTGCTCTCCCCGCTTACCCCAGCAAGACATGTCTTTCCTGTTTCTTTGGCTAAAACCCTGCTTCACTCTCTTTTGTTGGTTCTCTTGCTCCAGAATTTATTTTGAGGCATTTTGGAGGTTGGAGGGATGGAGGATGTTTGGAAGTGAGTTTGGGGAATCTCAGAACATTCCTTATTCTGTCATCTTGATTGATGGAAATCTAAATCCCATATTATGGTACATTCTTTAAAATCATCATCACTTTGAGCCTCAAAATAGCCCTGAGAGGTAAGTGATATTATTATCGCAGAAATCTGGGACAAATAGAGGTTAAGTCATCTCTAACTAGCAAGTATCTGAAGCCGGATTTGAACTCAGTTTTTCCTGACTCCAAGACTAGAACTCTGTCCACTGAGACATCTAGCATCCCTTCTTGGTAGGAAAGACTTTTCTGAGGCATCAAATGCTCTAAAAGGTTGGACTAGCATATTTTACTTACTTATGTGTTCTGCACTCATGATTTCATCAATGGCACAGTATAGAAATTCTCTCCTCTGACACAAAGAGGCAACTCATCTTTAGCTTTGGATCTGACAGAAATGCCGAGGGCAGTGATTCTCAAAATTTTGGTCTCAGGGCCTCTTTGCACTCTTAAAAATTAATGAGGACCCCTTTCCCCCAAAGAGCTTTTTGTTTATGTGGATTATATGCAGGGGTGTTCTGGAGCCAAGTGGAATGGACTTACAAAAGACAACTGTTAAATTTCCAGTATGAAATATGCAAGCTACAAATCAGGTTTTGATTTATTATTTTGTTCATTGTCTAGACTTAAGAAAGTGATGGAGAAAATGTTAATAATGCATAGTAAACTCAAAAATATATTGTGTATACACTTTCCTCTTGGAGAGATGGTTGTTAAATATTTACCAGTGTTATCTATTGATATTTAACCATATTAGAAATTAAAACATCTTACTGATATTCTAAAAATAGTTTCGAGTTCATGGACACCCTAAAAGGATCTTGGGGACCTCCAGGGGTCCTTGGACTAATAGAATGAGAACCACCAGACAAGGGAAACATAAAAGTTAAGTGATGTGGTCTCAGTTCTAGCAGGTCTTAGAAGCAAAAGTTGAATCTAGATCATAAGTAGAGATTTAGAATAGGAAGGAACCTTAAAGATCACAATACAATCCTCTTTTTTTTGTTAAAGATGAGGAAACTGAGGCCTTGGGAAGTCAGGCAGCTTTCTCTACTGGGAGTAGGTGAAAGAGGCAGGATATCATCTTTGACTCCAAATCACCGTGCTCTTGTGCACTGTGCCAGATTGAGCTGATGTGGAGGTAAAATTGAAAAAGGAAATTTAGCCAGTCTTGGTCCTTAGCTACCCTTTATATCCACAAGATTACTGGTTGCAGAATATATAGGGTGCTGAGCTAGTCAGTGTGACCTGAATTTAAATCTAGCCTCAGATACTTACTGTCTGTGTGACCCTGTGATAGTCACTTCACCTGTTTGCCTCAGTTTACTCAACTGTAAAGTGGAGATAATAATAGTACCCACCTCCCAGGATTGTTGTGAGAGTAAAATAAGAAAATATTTCTAAAGTGCTTAGTACAGTACCTGGAAAATGGTAGGTGCTATATAAATGCTTATTCCCTTTTCTTATCTCTGTCTCCAGATTTAATGATACTTGACTTTTTAAAGTTTTTTAAAATCCCTGATTGGACAAGGAGAGTGGGTTGAGAGAACCAAAAGGCATCTATCTGCCCAGGCTTCCTTGGCTAGGTTGGATGACTTCCAGACATACACGCTCTCTGTGATGTCATGATTTTGTTTAAATGCGCTTTCAAATGGGGGAGGCAAGAAGCTACAGTGAAAATGGTGCTGGGTTAGCTGTCAAGGATTCAAACCTTTCTGAGTCTCAGTTGCCTCATCTATAAAATGGGGATAATCACGTCTACCTCACAGAATTGCTCTAAAGATTGGATGAGATGATTATACTAAAGTCTTTGCAAAATTAAAATTGCTATAATAATGTCAGCTTTTATTATGATCACAATGATAATGATGACGATGCTCAAGACAGCTGCTAAGTTGAGTTCTTCTCTCAATTATTATGGAAATTGATTTTAAAATGTAGATTTTTAAACTACGCCATGACGTAGAAGCCAACATTTCCAAATGTTTCTCCTGAAGCATTTTTGCCCAAACATCCAAGGATTGCAAGCCTTTCTACAGTAGCTCCTTTCTGGCTTTTAAAACAAAACCAGTTCACATTTTATTCTTAGCCTGTTCCGGTATCAAGAGATTCACTAACTCATGTTGTGTACGGTGAGCGGCCTATGGCAAGTCTTTATGTCTCTGGATAGCAGGGCTCTCTGAGCGTCTTTTTTATTTTATTTTATTTTTACCTGACACAAGAATTATGGAGCTCTATTTAGGAATTATGGGATGAGGTAGGATGGAGCCCTGCTGGGTTTGGAGAAAAATTGTTTGAATTCAACTTTTCACAGTGAACTAGTTGAAATGGAATACTTACATGTGATTTTTTAAACCAGTAATAACCATGTCAAGCTGTCTATTTTTTGGTAAGCAGGGGGTAGGAATCATTCTTCCTTTTATTAAATTTACATTAAATCCTGTAACAGAGTCATCATTTTGCAATAATTTCATTCCTTCAAACACTGTCATTCTTCTAAAACCCCCCTTTCCCTCAGGAAGTTTAAATAGATTTAAGGAAGCAGGCATTCTTGCTGTATCTCTGAAAAACACATATTTTTGACTTCTTCCTGGTAGCAAAGAAATGGCACCTCTTGGATCTTCACCATTGAGTGGGCAAATGGAAATAACCATTACAAACATTTATTGTGCACCCACTGTGTACAAGGCGTTATTCCTGGCTCTAGAGATACAGAGGCAAAATGGAAATGTTTTCTGCACCATCCCTGCTCCCCAAGAGCTTGTATTTGAATGGGAAGATTAATCACATTAACAGCACTACTCCTTTTAGAAAGGGGCATCAGTTTATGATTTCTGTGACACCCCAGACATACTCTCTTCTCTGGAAACATTATATATGTGATCCTACCCTATCAGAATGGAAGCCCCTTGAGGGTAAAGGTCTCATTTTTTATAATCGCATCCCTAAAATTTTGCATAGTGTCTGGCATAGAAAGTGCTCAATGAATGCTTTTTTAGCCATTCATTCATTCATTTATTCATTCATTCAGCTATCCATTATCCAATGAGATACTATTTCTTTTTAATTACATTTTTAAAAATAATTACATGTAATAACAAAGTTCCACATAAGTTTTTCCAAATTTATATGATCCATATTGTCTCCCTTCCTCCTCCCTTCCCTTCCCCGCCTCCAGAGCTGATAAGCAATTCAATCTGGGATATACATGTATTATCACACAAAATATATTTCATGATTATTTTTCTAAGTGAATAATCTTATAAGGTCATAATATGAAGACATACACCCAAATAAACAGTGAAAAACTGTATGCTTTTATGTTCATTCCAGCTCCAGTAGTTCTTTCTCTGGAGTGGATAGCATTGTTTGTCATAAGTCCCTCAGATTAATGGCAAAGACTATCACATTTGATCATTTCACAATGTTACTTTTACTCTGTACAATGTTCTTCTGGTTCTGCTTATTTCATTCTGCATCCATTCATGGAGGTCTTTCCAGCTCTTTCTGAAATTATCCTGTTCATTATTCCTGAGAGCACAATAGTATTCCATCGCCACCATATACCACAATTTGTTCAGCTCTTCCCCAGTTGAGGGGCATCCCTTTAGTTTCCAATTCTTTGCCATTACAAATAAAGCAGCTATAAATATTCTTGTACAAGTATGTCCTTTCCCATTTTTTTGAATGAGATACTATTTCTAAAGCACTTAGCATGGTGCCCAGCACCTAGTGGATATTTAATTTATGCTTGCTGCCTTCTCCTTCCCTTTAATTCATCAATGTATCCACTCATCTATACTTCCATTCTAGAAGGACAGAACCTATGGCCAGACAGAAGCACAGTAATTTGAGGAGGACATACTCAAAACCTTAGGGGATTAGGAAAAAACTCTCCCAATAACTAGGGGAGAGTAGACACAATAGTTTTCCCATTCCTTTATCAGTCATTTTTCAGTTATGTCTGGTTCTTCGTGACATAATTTGAGGTTTTCTTGGCAAAGATATTGGCTATTTCCTTCTTTAACTCCTTTTACAGATGAGGAAAATAAGGTAAATAGGGTTAAGTGACTTGGCCATGGTCACACAGCTAGTAAATGTCTGAGGCTGGATTTGAACTCAGGAAGATGAGCTTTCCTGATTCCAGGTTGGGCACTCCATTCACTGTGCTACCTAACTGCCTATGTTTCCCACAAGACGTGGCTTTTGAGGTGGCCCTTAAAGGAGATTCAGGACCCTAAGAGGCAAATTTAAGAAGTGAGTGAATCAGAGGCATGAGCAACAAACTGGATCTACAAAGGCAAAGGAATAGAAGAGAAAATATTGAATTCAGGAAATACAAGTAAAGAGGAGCTGAAAATCACTTCAGGGGAAAGATACAAAAGTAAGTTAGAGCAATACCAGGAGTCGTTATGCTAATGTTTCCATCAGGAATGGGTGAAACTGTCCCCTTGACAGGAGAGAAACAATTAGCAGTGGAGCTCTACACCAAGGTCTCCCATTTTTCATGGAAACCAATTAATAAGCACATCTTACTTTGGAGCAAAGGGGGGTAATTTCTTACCACCTACGGGCTTGGGATGGCTTGGAAATCTATTTTAATAATTCTTCCTGCCATCTTATCACAACTTCTATCACTCTGCTTATGAAATGCAAATATTAATTATTAGTTATGAAAGGTTGATATGATTACAAAATGGACTATAGTCTCATTTGTGCAAATGGTCAGGTGCACTCCAGGCAGCTGAATTCAAATCAATTCAGCAAACATTTATTATATTCCTGCCCTGTGCAAGGCCAGGTCCCAGGTGAATAAGAAAAATGATTTCAGGATTGTCATTTACATCCTTCAAACAATCACATTTCACCATGTCGGAATGAGCCCAAACAAAATGCATTCTAAAATGCCAAAGGATGGATTTGATTTCTTTTCCCTGGGCACGGTTTTTCTCTGTGGGAGGAGGGGAGTAATTAGATGGCTTCTACATTGTATTTTAGTTATGAAATTCTCTGTTCTAAAGACCCTTTTAGCTCTGACCTTCAAGGTTCAAAGATGTACAGTCCCTCTTCAGCTCTCCCATTCTAAGTTCTGTGTCCCAAGGCTCCCTCCTGCCCTGCCCTTCTAGCTTCTCTATGGTATAATTCACCCTCTGCCCTTCCTCTTTCCATCTCTGCTATTCTAAGTTCCCTGTCATTAGAGATAGCTGGTAGCTCAGTGGATAAGAGTTTTAGACTGAGTTCCAGGAAGGCATTTTTGAACTGTGTGACTCTGGATAAATCGCCCAACCTCTATATGCCTCAGTTTCCTCAAGTGTAAAATGTGATGGAGAAGGAAATGGCAAATGCTCCAATATCTTTGCTAAGAAAGCCCTAAATGGAGTCACAAAGAGTCAGACATGATTGAAATGCCTGAATGATACCAAAATGTGGATGATAATAATCTATACTTCTCAGTGTTATTGTGAGGATCAAATGAGAGAATATTTGGAAAAACAAAACAAAACACATCCCAGGACTTGGTCCATGATAAGTGCTATATAAATGTTTATTTCATTGTCCTCCCCCATCATATCCTAAGGGCCCCTCCAGCTCTGACAAATTCCTACACATCTATGAACTACAATTTCAATGCCATAATGGGACATCTGCTTCTCTATTTCTCTCCAGAAGAGAAATCTAGGAAAATCAAGGCAGTTAGCAAGATTGCTGCAAAGAAGAAGAAATGTGGGGTAATGGACATATTTTCTTTAATTTGAAGAGTCAAGCCTCTGGTTATTTTAGCCATGGAATTCTACATAGACCTTTTTTGTCTCTTCTTTCTGGATAGAACAGCTTTTCCTCTAACTCCCATTCATTCTAACATAGAAGGGAAATGATCGAAGTCCAAAATTAATTTTTACCCTATTTTTTTCTGTGTAGGCTCTAACTAGATTATGAGGACTCTCTCTCTCTCTCTCTCTCTCTCTCTCTCTCTCTCTCTCTCTCTCTCTCTCTCTCTCTCTCTTTCTC
>NC_058131.1:80861558-80870357 GCF_016433145.1 Gracilinanus agilis
TCTATCTTCTCTCTCTCTCTCTCTCTCTCTCTCTCTCTCTCTCTCTCTTTCTCTCTCTCTCTCTCTCTGTCTCTGTCTCTTCCTCTCCCTCCCCACCTCTCTGTCTTTGTCCCTGCCTCTGGGTCTCTGATTGTCTCTCTGTCTCTCTCCATCTGTCTGTCTCTCTTCATCTGTCTGTCTGTCTGTCTGTCTCTTCCCTACCTCTCCCTCTCTCTTTCTCCCTCTCTCCAACCTTACTTCTTAGCCTTGTGGACTTTACCTCCAACTCTCCCATTGAGGAGTCTTCCTTTTACACTTACTAAGCCTCAACATCAAGAAAAGTAATGATTTAAAGAGGATAATGAGGAACATATTAGACCATTCTTGATGAAGGCAGATGACAAGAAGGGAGTGAAAGGTTACATGTGTTACACTGAGAACCCTCAGATACAAGTGGAAAGGGCCCTCCAAAATCACCTAGTCCAATACTATTATCATCATATGTATGTTGGACCTGAGGCCTACGTTTAGAATTCCAAATAACGGTGGCCATGGTTTCATTATCCTCTGTACCGATCAAAACATATTTAAAATCTTCATATTCACTTCTGGGCACCATATTTTAGCAAAGGCATTAATTAACTGAAAAATATAAAAATATAAATTGGATAGTGAGGGGACTGGATATAATCCCTTATAAGTATAATTTAAAGGACCGAGCCCTGGAAAAGACTTAGGATGGGACATGCATCTGTCTTCCAGTATCTAAAAAGGTTACCCTGTGGTAGAAGATCATCTTTTTGGCCTCAGGAAGCAGAAAAGTAGACATTATAAAGAGAAAAATTTAAATTAGGTTTATGGAAAACTTTTTGGGTATGGGGAGAGGCTAGTTGACCTCTGAGGTCTTTTTTTAAGTCCTAAAATTCTTTGATTTTATGAAGTCACTTGCCCAAAATCAATTGTAGAGCCAAGGCAAGGAGTAGTAAATAGAGGGCATGTGTAGACACATCATGGTCCTCCTCTTGCCCTCAGGGCAACTAAATGGTGGTGGTAGAGTGTGCTAGCACATGGGGTACACTGTCTGTCTACTCTGATTAGGTTTACCCTGGCCTTGATTTATCTATGCGGTGGTTTTTTTTTTTCCATTCCATCATATTGCCTAGTCTAGAAAATGGTAAGTATAGGTCAAAATCCATCTTGCTATTAACTATTGTTAGTGTTTTAGTAAGAATGCTCTCCAGGAATAAATGGAATAAAGTAAATATAACCCAAACCTATAGTCTTTAGAGAACTGAAATTTAAAAATTGTCTTTTGAAGACCTAGTGGGTAAGATGATCAGCTTATGACAGATCACAAACAAGGAATTTATTCAGAAGTGATTTTAAAAATGTGACCCAAGAAATGAATCATTAGGAGCAAAGTCAAGTCAGTCATATGGTGAGAATGAAGAAAAACCAAGAGATTATTTTATTTCTCTGTTGACATCCATGAGAAGTCAAAAGAAGATGTGGAAGGCCCAATCATGTTGGTTTGAGCCTCAGTAGAGTTTTATTGGAAGAAATGGTGGGAAAGCATGGGTGGGTTGGGAGGGCATATTATTGAAGTTACACATACATCAATCATATTGCAGATCCATTGGTAACGTTGCCCATCATCCATGTAAATTGTAAATGTCAAGACAGATGTTCCCCTTCCCCCTGCCATCTCTTATGTACTATTTAATGTTTCTCTGAAAATCTGATGGTTTCAAAAGGAAATATTATAAAGAAGGAAGGGTTTGGTACCAGAGGATATGAGTTTGAAGACTGCCTCTAAATGGGTGGCCTAGGAAAAGTCACTGAACTTTCTGGTCCTTGATTTCTTTTTCTGACAAAGAAGTGGCTGAGCCTACATGACCTCGAAGGACCTCCCATCTCTATGTCTATGATCTTAATAACCAAACTGGGCTCTAGCTATTGGAATATCCCAAAGCTGAAATGCTATAAATTAAAATGAAATAAAATCACCAGTTAACAAGATATTTGGAGAAGCCCTCTGATTTCATGGAGTCTCACAGGGGCCACTTTCAATGTGATGGTGTTTCTAAAACTTCATGCCCAAGCTTGGCTATGGGAATTATATTTTGCAATAGGTCCCCTGGTCATAGCAGGGGGGGAAAGGCTCCGTCTTTGCAGCCTATTCACTCAGTAACTGCTTGTGCGTAAGATCCCCAAATGCTCAGATTAAAGTCTCCCGCTGGAGAGAACAGACTGATTATGACAAACTCTGTCAATTTTATTAGCCAAACAGCTGTTATGGCGAGATGGGAGATCTGACCATCATTCTTTCAGTGACATGAGCTTGGGAACTGAAGCAGGCAGCTTCCTTTTCCTCCTCCCTTCTCCTCTCTCCAACCTCAGGCACATGTGGGCTTCCTGCTATTCATCCCAGAGATAGCTGCTTGTCCCAGAAATCTGGGCTATGGCCTTCAGGCTGACATGATCTTAGCAGGAAGAGATAAATGGGGCTTCAGGTTTTATGACCCTAGTTGGAGGAAATAGCCATTTCTAAGCATGTGGAGTTCAGAGGCTATCTTGAAATGGAGAGTAAAACAACAAAAAAATTCAAAAATACTAAAAAACAATCCCTGTCTTGTGCTCACTGAATGTGTGTGTGTGTGTGTGTGTGCACATGTGTGCATGGGTATTTCCAATGTACCCTTGGGATCCAAGCACCTTTCCTTAGCATGGCAAACACTGAGAGGCAAACAAGGGCAGCCCTGGTCCTTGCCTTCCTGAGCAATGCTCTACACTCTGGCCTTTTTTCAATTTCTCTCTCCCCATTGCATCACTTTTTCCTTCCACTAGCCTATCCCCTTGTCTTTCTTTCTCTGCTTTTCAAAGTAGTGATCAGCTCATAAGCTCATGATCAAGTGGATCTCAGAGAATCCAGTCCAACTCCCTCATTTAGAAATGAGGAATCTGAGGCCCAGAGAAATTACATGATTTCCCCCAAGTCATACAGCATCAGACATTGAATTTGATCCTTTGATTCTGTGAAAAAAATATTCTTTTCACTCAATACAATTCAATTCACTTCAAAAAATTTAACATGTGGCTTCTATATGGGAAATCTTGTACTAGGTATTGAGGACACAATTTAAACCCAGGTCTTCTGATTCCTGATTAAATGTTTTTCCAGTAGTTCATACTACCTTGAAGGGCTTATATCTTTGAATTTTTGAGGGGTTTGAGAAAGGCTTTGGATGCAGGAAAATTATTTCCTACCACATTAGAAAATCCTCTTGCATCCTCGCTACCCCATCCCACCACCTCCAATTCCAATTTTCTTGAATATTCTTAAAGCAGGCACAGCCCTGACCACTAAGGTTTATATTGAGGGCATGGGGTGGAATGGAAAAATAATGCTTCAAAGAGTCTTAGATGTGGTAAAGAGGAGTAGGGAAATATCTCCCATTCCAGTTCAAAAATGGAACCTATGTAACCAAGTGAATAGAATGCTGGACATGGAGTCAGGAAGACATGAGTTTATATTAGGAGTCTGATTCTTCTGTGTGACCTTGGGCAAGTCACTCAATTTATCTCATTCTCTGTTTTTTCATCAATAAGATGGAAATTTAAAAAGCACCCATCTTCCAGGGACATTGTGAGAATCCAATACGGTGACATCTAAAAGTGCTTCGCAAATTTTAAAATGCCATCTAGATATAGCTATCATTATTATAAATGGTTGGGTTTCCCACCACATATATAGCACCCCTTTCCCATTCACACAAGGGTCTGCTAATTGGACTTTTCCCAATTCAGCATCCCAAGATTATCCTCCCATAAAGTAGAGAGTTCACACCTAGTAAATTCATACCCCTCATTAGACACAGACACAGATTCTTCACATTCACTTAGACGTAGTCAAAATCCTTTTCCATCCCCTAGTCAACCCATTTAGCACGTAAAGACACACACTCTCTGTTGCACACTCAAAATTCCTGCAAACCTCACACAGGAGACACACACACTCTCTCTGCAAAACTGTTTCTGTTTCCCTCTGCTGCTCTCCAGGATCCCTTCCTGGGGAAATCCTGTTAAACCCTGCCAACTTCCCCTATCCCTCCGCTGGAGCATGGGAAGAGAAGAGCAGGGACAGAGGGGATCCATTGCTCTCTGTTTTCCTCAGATCACAAAGGCCAAACCAGGTCTTTACTTGGAGGGAGGGTTGGGAGGAGAGACAGAACCAGAGCATGCAGGATGTGGTCGTAGCCACAAAATCTGTGGCAGCTTTTCCTCCAAGTCAGTGACATCCCCAGACCTGGGGTACCCGAAGGAAAAGGAGGGGATTTGTATTCTTCCGTGTTATTAGAATCTGGGTCTATATTTTTATCACCCAACTAAATTCTAAGTGGCCACAAGGGCAAAGGCCATGTCTTAGCTAAACTTCATGTCTGAGATGACTCCCAGTTCAGTCCTTTCAACACACACACACAACAACAACAACAACAACAACAAAACACTAAATAAAAATCTGTTGAATGAATGAATGAATGAATGAGTGAATTCGGTTTGAGGATCCCAAAGCCTCTCCAGACTCCGTCCTGAAATGCTGTACTCCCAGGTATCAAGACACTAATGTTCTGTAGCCTTTGATGTCTGTCCCCAGAGTTAAAATCCCAGACTGGACCTGTTCCAGTGGTCTTTGATAATCCCAACTGGTAATTGCATTCCATTAGTAGTTTCAGTTGGCTCAATCCTACATATCCTGTCCTGAATGGGGGAGAGGTGTTGCTGGTTTGCATGCCAGAGGTGGCTAGCTTTCAAGCCTCATAAAGTTTCTAAATCACTCAGGAATGTCTTGGGGGCGAAGCGATGCTACAGGCAGACTCCTGGACACTTCCTCTGGTCTTGTATAAAATATCTCTCCTCATTGAAATGCCAGGGAATAAAAACACACATGTAACCCTTCCGAAGTATTAGCTCATTGAGGATCCAACCCCTTGGAAAGCAAAAGTAACACTTGCGTTGCAAAATTGTGGCTATTCTTTAGAGTTTATGTAACTCAGATTTTTGAGGTCTACTTTTTTGTTATGATTCCCAAAGACTCATACAGACACATGTATACCCCAAAACACACACACACACACACACACACACACACATATATATATATATGTATATTACATAGTGTGTATGCATACATATATGCATATATATTTTAATATGTCTAAAGACTTAGATATAGAGCTAGAAGGGACTTTAGAAAACACCTAGTCTAAATGCTTCATTTAACAGAGAATAGACTGCAAATCTAGGAGGGAAGATGATTTGCCAGAGGTCCTAGAACAAGTCAGCAGCAGAACCAGAGTCCAAATTCAGGATTTTTGACACCAAATACTACATTCTTTCTACAAATTCTTCAGGAATGAGACCAATGTAACTGACTCTACTCATTTTACCCATATTAAAGCCTCGAAGATCTGAGTTCAAATCCTAACTCTGACACATCCTGGCTGTGTAAGCCTGGGTGCTCAGGACTATCTATAAGATTGTCACATTTCAGAGAAGGTCCTTGCCTGCATGGATAAAGGGCGCTTCCTTATCCAGGAACTCCCTGCACCAATAAATCCCAGCTCCAGGTTTCATGCCCTTCACTTTAGATATGAACAGAGTCCAGTTTACTTAACTGCTCTTTGATGGAATAATGGCATGTGGATTTGAAGCTAGCAGCTCACACTTTTCTAGTCTTATTTGATGGCTTACAAAGAGCTTTCCTTCCTTTCTTTTTTTTCTATAAGTGTAGACAGAAGGGAAGTGACTTGCCTGCAAGATGCTCAGGATTTGTTGTTATTCACTAATTTAGTCTTGTCGTCATGCCTCCATTCAGAGTTTTCTTTGCAAACATATTAGAGTGGTTTGCCATTTTCTTCTCCAGCTTATTTTACATATGAGGAAACTGAGGCAAAAAGGGCAAAGTAACTTGTTCATGGTCACACAGCTAGCAAGTAGCCAAGACCAGATTTGAACTCAAGTCTTGCTGAGTCCTGGCTCTGCACACTATTCACTGTGTCACTTAGCTGCCCCTTGCCCAAAGGATTTTAGGAGGCTTTTAAAGAACCAATATGTGACTTCCTCCCTACTCCATCTTGAGCCTTAATTTCCCTGTCTGTCAAATGAGAGATTTGGACTAGATAGCTTCTGATGTACTATCATTTCTTATCTTACTCCTAGAAATTTTCAGAGACAATAGTGCTGCACATTTGTAAGGAGAGGCCCAGATACTTAGCCAAATGCTTGCTAACTGGATTGATTCCTTAAACAAAGGTGGATAATAGTGGAATTCACTCAGGTGCTCCTCCCATTGATTTCAAATCCCCTAGAATGGATCTTCATGTGGGCAGAATTTAGCCCCAGGGTCATTCCCAGATCATACTTATTTCTGAGAACATGCTATTTCTTGAAATTGGTGATGCAATGCAGTAGAGTGTTTCAGGGCTGATCAATTCTATTCCAGGCTGTGTCAGGATGTACAGTAATTTGACTCAGCTCAATAAATCTTAGCTTCATGGAGAGGCAAGGCTCCCTCAATGCCTCAAAATGCTCAAGTGGAAGAAACCAAGATGGGAACACAATAACCCTCCCTTCCCACAACCAGGCAATACTCTCATCCCTGCTATTAACACATTTGCACTAGAGGAATAAAATGTGCTTTTAAAAACATCAAGTATTTAAAAAGGCTACTGATTTGCTATTTACCAGGAGCCTAGGCATCCACCCCTCCTGGGGAAGCCCAGGATGCCTTAAAATCTTCAGTGTCCCCAGTTGTAAGAACTATGACTCCCTTGCTACAGGGGGGACAGAGAGGGCAGGAATAATGGCACTGACCTGTGGCCACTTTGAGGTAAAGGACATAGAAAATCATGGAGATTTGATCTCAGAGGGAACATTGGGATCTTGTAAACCAGTGCCTTCAATTTGCTCATGACGAAACTACCCCAGAGAGCTGAGGCAAGTAGCCAGAAGACACAGACACACAGGCGGGGTAGTAGAGTAATTTGGGGTTCAGATCCAGATGCTCAGACTCAATGGCCTTCTGAGTGGGCAGCACTGGACTGGTTCTACCTGGTTTAAACTGAAAGTTGTCAGGAAACGCCTCCTGTCCAAAGACATACCATGCAATGTTAAATAGTTGGAAAGCTGGCTGTGAACTGGATATCCCACCGGCCTCTTTCAGATCTGGTCACCTCTACCTTTAAAATGAAGACTGGACAAATCTCAAAGTGAGATTTGGGGATCTTTAGGCCTCCTTGAAATCTCTTCATGGGTTCCCCAATGTTAAACTTATTTTTATAATAACGTTGTTTAGTCTTTTTCAGTTTTGTCTGACTCTTCATGACTTTTCTTGGCAAGCATACTTGGAATGGTTTGTCTTTTAGTGCTCCAGCTCATTTTTCAGATGACGAAAATGAGGCAACCATGCTTAAGTGACTTGCCCAGGTTCACACAGTAAATGTCTGTAATCAGATTTTAATCAGGTCTTCCTGACTCCAGGTCTGACATTCTATCCACTACACCACCTAGCTGCCCTTCATAATAATAGTAAGACTTCTGAATTTTTAATAGTAAATATTGATAGATATCTCATCTAAATAAAAGCTCCTCGTGAGGTCCTCAATAATTTTTAAAAGATTAAAGGGGTCCTAAGACCAAAATATTTGAGAACTGCCATAGTAGATGACCTCAGAGGTTCCTTCAGTTCTGATATATCATGAATTTTTAGAGTGTATTTTAATTAAATTTTTAATCAATAAAAATCTGCCATCTCTCCTCAGCCTCTACCCCATTGAGAAAAAAAAAAGAAAGAAAAAAAACTGTTAGAAACTTGCATAGGTATACCAAACAAATTCCTCCATTGTATACCAAGCTTTTTGATGAATTATTATTAGCAATAATTTCCATTTCCCTAAAACTCTTTAAATAAGTTTTAAAAGCTCTTAACTGAGAGCAATCTTCCTTGCTATTATTATTTATTATTACTATTTTTATTTTTTTATTATCATTTTTAAGATGATGAAGCTGAGAATCAGTAGAGTTGACATGCCTTGTTCTCAGTCACAAGGGTAATATCAAAGCTGGGATTTGAACCTGAGATATTTGAATTTAGGATATTTGACTTGAATGCTAACATTTTCTCCTGTACTACAAAGATACAGAAATGGGCATAATTGTCAAATTTATAAGATGAGCTAGTGTTAGGAATGATAGTGAATGCGATGTCTGAGGCAATATCCTTGTAGATGAGACATCTGTGGATTGGAAGATGTTTCACTAAATAGATTCAAAGCTAGTATCTTTAGAACCAAAGAGGGTTGATTAATGAGCCAAGAGAGTCTCCAATGATATACCTAAGAGATTTATACTTAACCCTTTCTTGTTCAACTTGTTACTCAATGTAGAGAGAGCACTAGATTTCAAATCAGAACTAGGCTTGAATCTCCTGTGCCCTGTTATTTACAAAGATGCATTTTGGGGAAGTCATCTTTATTCTCTGGTTTTTATTTGCCTTCACAGTAAAAATATAGGGATTGGTTTAAAATCAAAGGCTCCTTCTCTGGGATCTATAGACTGCCAAAGAGCCTGGAGAGAGATTACAAAGGTTCCACAAAATGAGATAGGGGAATATAGATAGATAGATAGATAGATGGATAGATAGATAGATAGATAGATAGATAGATAGATAGATAGATAGATAGATGATACATGGATAGAGAGAGAAATATATATATGTATATATAGAGAGAGGCAGATAGATAGATGTGTGTGTATATATAT
>NC_058131.1:80873162-80908881 GCF_016433145.1 Gracilinanus agilis
GAGAGAGAGAGAGAGAGAGAGAGAGAGAGAGAGAGAGAATCTGAATTTTCACTAAACTCTTATCTACATTCAGAATTTCTTTCAATTATTTATTCTGAGGTGACCATAGGTTTCACCATATTGCCAAAGAGGTCTAAACAAAACAAACAAACAAGCAAACAAACCAAAAAAAGTTAAATATCCTCAGGCTAAATAGTTTTTGAGGTTCCTCTTAGCTCTAAAAACTGTATCTTAGAACTGAGGTGAAAATATGGAAGCCAGACATAAAGTCAATCTCCATTCTAGTGACTAAAGCTGTACAGAAAGTTCTTTGATAAGGTCTCTCTCCCAGCAGTCTGAATTGGTAAGTGCCTCTAATATGTTCTCCTAGTTTCTTTTTTTAATTTTCCTCTTAGTAAATGACCCTGATGAGATAGCAAAGGGAGGTGTGAGTGCCTTGCCAAACTAAAGCCTGCTCTGCTCTGTTAACCATCAACAGAGTGGAAGGAGAAAAAATAAAAGTCTAAAAGTCTAGTGTGATTTATATTGAAACCCTAAGTCATCCACAAAGGTCACAGAGAATGTGCCACAGTAGAAAGGAAAAGGGTTTTGGAATTAGAGAGACATCTTTCAAATCTCTTCACCTACATATGTGATTTTGGGCAAATCATTTAGCTTAACTAAGCCTCAATCTTCTCCTCTGTGAAATGGGGAAATTGGACTAGATAGACTCTGACATTCCTTCTGGTTCGACATAAATAATGAATTCTTAAAATATGTCATGGACTCCTCTGACCGTCTAGTGAAGCTTAGAGACACTTCTCAGAATAATATAATTTCAAGATCGGAGAAAATGATAAATTTCAGTTAGAGACCAATGAGAAAAGTTGGTGGGGAAGGCAGTGAGGTAGCACAATGGATAGAGTCAGGAAGATCCATCATTCTGAATTGAAATCTTACCACAGATACTTACTTGTTGTATGATCCTGGGCAAGTCACCTAACTTTGTTTGCCTCTGTTTCCTCATCTATAAGTGAGCTAGAAAATGAAAAAGGAAACTTCTCCATTATCTTTGCCAAGAAAAACCCAAATGAGTTTACAAAGAATTGGACGCAATTGAAACAACTGAACAACCAATTAATTATTTTCTTTTCCTCATTCAAGTTCAGAAAACTCCTGAAATCCATTCATGGATTTTTTTTCCTCTCTTTTTAAAAATTTTCCCCATCAGTCCCACCCTTCCCTATACCCAAAATGGCAGGTAGTATAACATGGGATATACTTATATTATTATACAATATATATTTCCCTGTTAGTCATGTCATGAAGCAAAACATATATTGTTTACACTAAAGAATAACCATGGAGGAAATAAAATAAAGACTGGTCTACCTCAGTCTGCATTTGGACTCCATGTGCTCTTTCCATGGTGGGAGATAGTCTTTTTGGTCATAAGTCATGGATCTCTTTTTAAAAGCCTGTGGTTGCCATATTAAGGAGCTTTCTTCAAATTTATGATTTTTAATAGTGATTCAGCATAGAGGGTAAGAAAAGATCTAATATGATTTATACTGATACTCTCGAGCACCTGAAAAAGGTAGAAGGTCTGGGTTTAAAGCCTGAGAGAAGTCTCCTTGCGTATTTTTGGCTCTTAGTTTCCCCATTTGTAAAATGAAGGGGTGGAACTCTAGGACCTCTAATCCTCCCTGGCTCTAAATCCTACCATTCAATGACAGAGAAGTATTTTGAATCACTCCCTGCTTCCTTTCAGGAGAATGGACAGAACTGACCGTGTGGAAGTCATGGTCCCAAGGCTTTCTGATGGTAGGTGGGTTTGCTAACAGGAGGCTGGTCCCTCTCACCTAGCTGTGTAGCATAGGACTGGGGGTGAGCAAAAAGGGGTTGGCATCACCAGTGTTTTCCACTAAAAAAGGACTTGTGGGTAGCCTCAAAGGCATTTATCACCAGACAGGCACTGGCTTGGCAAACAGTGGCTGATCAATCTGGTGGGGGTTCAGTTCAGTCGACAGATGAAAGGCACCCTTGGCCCCAACCTGCCCCCCATTCTCCTAACTCTCTCTCTCTCACCCCTGAGTTACCTTGCTCCTCTGACTGTTTCCAAAGAGGATTGAGAATTGAACTTAAAAAAATAGAGAGAGATATATTTCTTCACTTCTTTCCCTCTCCCCTTTCAAATGTGTCAGCTTTCAGTAGTTTCAGAGCAGTGTCAAGTTCCTACAGGCTCCCTGGCAACTTCCGCTTCAACCACAAAGACAGAGCCTTAGGTGTCTTTCTGCCATAACCCAGAGTTTGGGCTACTCTGAACCACTGTGGTCGTAAATGGCATCAGAAAAGACCTCCTTTGGTTTGCCTTCTCTTGCCAACTTCTGACAGGCCCTGGCTTGTCTCAGGGAGCTACTGAATGACTAAAGAACATTGAAAAGGGATTTTTCATGTCAAAACTACCTCAAAAAAGTCTATCTATCAAATCAAATAAGTATTTTGAAGGTGATATTTTTTTCCCCTTTCTGCATGTTTTTCAGGGTCAACTCAAAACACTCCTACCTGGATCACAATGTTCTTTTAACCGTCCCTTAATAATTGGTCTTTTCCTCTAGTATTTCTGGTAAGGTAGAGTATGAAAAGACCACTGAACCAGAAAGGAAACAGGAGTTTCAAGTTCCAGACCCAACTGAGACATTAGAAGACTTTTGGGTCTTGGGCAAACAGTTCTACTTTCTTGGTCCTCATTTCATCAGCCATAAAATGAGGGAGATATACTAGGTGATGTTTCTTTCTTTCTTAAGGCAGTATGGCTTGTCAGAAAGAATTTGGAATCAGAGGACCTGGATTCAATTTTTTTCTCTACCACTTAAAAATCTTTTGTGAGTTAAGCAAAAACTCTTCCCTTCTTTGAGGTTATTTCCCCGTCTATAAAATGGCTGGTCTGGAACACTTGATCCCTTAGATTCTTCTCCAATTTGACATGATTGATTTAAGGTCCCTTCCGCCTCAGAGAGCCTGTGTTCTATTTTCTTCCATTTCTGATAATCTATGAGTTGGGTTCTAGAAGGTCTTTCAGGTACATTCCACATTGTACATTCCAATCCTAACATTCTATGCCCTATCATCCCATCCAGTCCATCATTATTTCCTGTGTCCTAAGATCCATTCTAGCAATCTCTCCACATCCTATATTCTAAGCCTCCTATTCACCCCCACACTATTTCTAGGTCCCTTCTAGCTTTGACATTCTAGTCTCCTTTTTCCAAAATTCCTTCTAAGTGCTGACATTCTATTTTTTTTATGTAGAAGACAAGTTCTATCCTTTCAAGATAGAAGAAACTATTCCAGGTTCCTGAATATTTGCTTTGGGCTGCTATCTATCTATACCCTTTAACTAACAGAAAAAGATCTTGGGCAGATAACCAGGGCAAAACTGAACCTCTTTTGGGCAAACCAGAGAGAGAATCTTTGTAAAAAATAGTAAAACACTATAAAAAATGTTAGCTAAGGGTGTTATTACTCTTATCATCATCATCATTATTATTGAAACTACCAGAGGATCCAGAGCTGGTTTAGAGGAATATGTGATATCTTTAATTCAAAAATATTTTATCTTCCCAATGTACACACGTACTTGTAATAACAATTGTCCCCATACATTCATAAGATCCAAATTGTCTCCCTCCTTCCCTTCCCTCTCCCCTCTCAGAATTACAAGCAATTTGATTTGGATTATAGGTGTATTATCATACAAAATATACTTCCTCAATGGAAGAGAACACTCAAATAAAACCAAAACTCCCAAATAAAAGCATAAACCAGTGGTTCCAAACTTCTTTGGCCTACTGCCCACTTTCCAGAAAAAATATTACTTAGCCCCCTGGAAATTAATTTTTAAAAATTTTAATAGCAATTAATAGGAAAGATAAATGCACCTATGGCCATCACCACTCCCCTGAATGGCTGCAGCACCAGGGGGCGGTAGCACCCACTTTGGGAATCACTGCCACATAAACAAACTGATGTGAAAGATAGTCTGTGTTGATCTGAGTCTGACTTGGAAAGTTCTTTCTCTGGAGGTGGATAGCATTCTTTGTCATAAGTACCATGTAATGTTGTTAAGGACTATAACAAAAGGCATTTATTAAGCAATTATTAAGCGACAGATAATATGCTAAATCTTGGGAAAACCAAAAAGAGCAAAAAGAAAGACAATTCCTGCTCTCAAAGAGTTTGCATTCTAATTTGGGAGTGTTTTTGTTCAGTCTTCAATTGTGTCTCACTCTTTGTGACCCCATTAGGGATTTTCTTGGCAAAGATAGTAGAGTGGTCTGCCATTCCCTTCTCTAGCTTATTTTACAGTTGAGGAAATTGAGGCCAACAGTTTAAGTGACTTGTTCATGGACACACAACTAAGCAAGTATCTGAGTTAGGATTTGAACTCAGGTCTTCATGACTCCAGGTCTGAAGCTTTATCCACTGTGCCACATAGATTTCCTCCTCCTACAATGGAAGGAAACACAACATCAAAAAAGGTAAAATGGTGGGAAGAAATTTAGAGACCAGAAGATGAGAAAGGAGAGGAGTAAAAGTGGAAAAGAAAGAACATGGCTGGCCTGGGTACTTTCGCAAAATGGAGTTTGTGAGAGGAATTAAGCAATCAGATGAGGGGACCAGAAGAATGGAGACATCTAAAAGTGAAAAAAAAAAGTCTCTTCAAGAGTGAGAAGGCTAAATTTGGAGAGATAGAAGCAGACATGAGTGCAGTTCTAAAAGAATTCATAAAAGTATCAGGAGAGGCTCCCTCACTCTTTAAACTCTTCTGCTTTTAAACTCTTACCTTCCATCTTAGAATCAATACTATGTTTTGGTTCCAAGGCAGAAGAGCAATAAAGACTAGACAATTGGAGTTAAGTGACTTGCCCAGGGTCATATAGCTAGGAAATGTCTGAGGCTAGATTTGAGCACAGGACCTCCTGCCCCCAGGCTTGGTTTACATTCCACTGAGCCACCTAGCTTCCCACTCTTTAGACTCTTAATAACTCTCCTTCCAAAACTCCAGGTGAGTTTTGCAGGAAATGATTAAGAACCAGGCAATTATTTTGATGAGTTTTCAATAAAATCATCCTTTTTTTGTACTTGCCAGACTGGGCCAGGTTGAAGTCCCATCTAACACCTGCCTCTCTCTTTTCCCACCACACACAGGACTGGCTTCTTTGGGAGTCACTAATAGATCTTCCTAGGGTTCCTCTGGAATCTCAGGTTTGGGGCCAGAGAGGCATTTCCTCCCTTACTGTCCGGCTTTCCTTGTTACTCCTTGAACATGCTCACAGATGTATGCAGAATATTTGAAGGGAATAAATTCCTTTACCCTCTCTAATTCAAGAGAGAACAAGAGATAACTTTGGGTTCTCAAAAGTTCTATCAGGAGAAAACAAGCTTTGGATGCTTCTACCAAAATGGAAATGCTTCCACTATCCAGGACCATGAATTCTGTGGTTATGATAAGCCAGACAAGGAGAGAAAGGTCTCTATCACCATCCCAGTCTTTCATCAAATTCCACTCTTTCATTTGTTGATTGATTCAAAGATGTATTGAGTAGAGAAGGTTCTAAAGATTTATTTAGTATAGTAGGTACATGGTAGATGTGTGGAGTAGGCAGCTAGGTGGAACAGTGGATAGAGTGCTGAGCCCAGAGTTGGGAGAACTCATCTTCCTGAGTTCAAATCCAGACTCAGACACTTATTAACTAAATGACCAAATCACTTAACCTTGTTTGTCTCAGTTTCTTCATCTATAAAATGATCTGGAGAAGGAAGGAAATAGCAAACTGTTCCAGTATCTTTGCCAAGAATATCTCAAATGGCACTATGAAGAGTTGAACACAACTACACAACTGAAATGACTCAATAACAACATATGTTGAGTACTATTCTAGACACTGACTATATAGAGAGACAAGAACAAAATAGCCCCTTCCTCGGGAGGCTTATATTCTCTCTGGGGAGAGGCAATATTGGATCCTAGGATCATAGATTTAAAGCTGAAGGAGACCTCAAAGGTCATGGAGTACGACGCCATTAAAAGTTAAATGATTTGATGTAACTATGGGAAAATATTCAAAATTAAAATTAAAAATGAATTAAAAATTGAATTAAAAATTGAATTAAATTAAATAGATTATATATAAAAAAAGAAGTTAAATGATTTGACCAGAGTTATACAGCTAATAAATGAATAGGTAGGAATTGAACCCAGCTCTTTCTATCACATTCAACACATTGACCACTCTATTGCTACATATAATTAAATAGAAAGGCACTATGCAAATGTTAGCTATCATTTTATATTATAATTTATTATAATTATTTTATTTAGGAAAGAGTGCTCAAATATCTGAGAGGAATCAAGAGGTGGCATTTGAGTTAATTTCAGTTCATAATGATTTTCCCTTCTTTGATAATGTGGGTAACTCATATTTCTATAGAACTTTAATGATTACAAAGAGAGTAATCCTGTGAAGAAGGTAATGAAATTATCATAATGTCCATTTTCACAAGAAATCAAGCTGAGGCTTATAGAGAAGAAATGGTTTGTCCAGGTTCACATTGCATGGGGACAATGGAGGAAAGGAAGGGAATAAGCATTTTTATAGTACCTATTTTGTGCTAGGCACTGTACTAAGAAATGTTTACAAATTATTTCTTTCAATGCTCAAAAAACCCTGTGAGATTTGAGTTGTTATTATCTCATCCTTATTTTACAATTGAGGAAACTGAGTCAGACAGTGGTGAAGTGATTTCCCCACTATCTCACAGTTTAAAGTCAAATTTGAACTCGGGTCTTTCTGTCTGAAGGTCCAGGACTTCAGTATCTAGGAGACAGTATCTAGGAGAACATAAGAGTTATCCAAAGAATATCATGACTTCAGATGAAACAAAGATCACTCATTAGGGTTCACTGAAAGAGTAAGCCTTTGAGCTAGAATTTCAGAGATGGGCAGGCTGTGAACAATTAGGAATTATGGAGAAAGGGAGGTCTGGTAGAGAATCTTGTGAGCAAAAGGCTTAGAGGTGGGAAAGCAAAGGACTTGGTTTAGAGATAGTTAACCATCTTCTTTGACCATAGTGTAGGGGATATACTAGGAAGAGCTGAGATTGGATGAGACAAGTAGGATGGTTCTGTCTCAAAATAATGACCAAAATCTAGGGCTATCATAGGTTATCTTCCATCATGGTTGCTGCCTCATTAGCAAAATTCTCAATCCCTTTCAGAAATCCCTTGTTTCCCAAAGACAATGTCAAAGGTATAAATTTATGTGACCTGGTGGGGAAGGCATGAAACGCTCCCTCTCAGAGGGATTGGACCTGTGATTTCATTGATTTTAGAGATACTTCAGTAAGGAAAATCCCTCCATAAATATAGGTCAACAGATTTTTATGTAACTTCTGGTGTTAGAGTTACATTTTTAAATGTGACCAATGTGGAAATTTGATCACCTTGAATATTCATTTTTGGTGTAAGAGTTTTGCTGTTATTCTTGTGTTTTGTTTTGTTTTTCCATTGGGGAGAGGAGAGTGGGAAAGAGAGAAAATAAAAGCTTTTTAATTGAAAAATAAAACGAAATAAAAAACAAAACCTTGTAGTCTGTATGAGTTTCCTAGAGCACTAAAAGCTTAGGTGACTTGCTTAGAGTCACACAGCCAGATTTGTGAGAGGCAGAAGTTTGAGCCCAGGTCTCCCTTGCTCTAAGAGTCATTCTCTCTTTAGTGCTCATGTCATATTCTTGGAAGCCTTTGGAGAAAGTCCAAAGAAGATGGAGAAGGGTGGCACTCCTTTCTAATGAACACCAGCAGTCTCTCAGATCCTTGCCTAGGAAAATCAGAAATTCAACCTCCATGAAATCCACCTCGCCCAACGCCCAACCAGGGAACAGAGCTCCAGAATTGTGCAATGGCCCCAAGAAGGAGAAATTGGTGGGGAGGATTTGGGGGAGCTAATTGGATCCATTTAACTTTGCAAAATTTGGCTCTTGTTGAAACAGATTCAGCTCCTGATAATTACGCTACTCAACTTGGTGACTCAAAAAGGAATCCTAGCAGGCTAATTACCTAGATTGTTGGCTTCAAGAGATTTCCATCCAGAAGGTTCTGAGTGCTAATTGTGCTGCACTCCCTCCTCCACACCAATTAGTTGTGTGGACTCTTCTTAATCTGAGTTTCTTAATCTGAATTTCTTCATCAGCCAAGTGGGGTTGAGGCTGCTTTATTGTCTCAGGTGTGGGCTTCCTGGTTGGTGGTTATTAAATGCTAATTAGTACATGATAAACACAGGCAAAATTAGGGGACCAATGCTCAGGGTTGAACCCCTAGAAGCAATCAGTACTACTCCTTCAAGTCAAACCAGTTCTCCAAGTCAGGATATAATCATTGGAAACCCGCCTTGTTATCCCATGAATATCTTCCTTGGTAGAGAACATATGCATGGGAAGATGCTTGATTTGGCTGACAGAACTGACTGGAGTGATTCAATTCTTTTGAACTGTACGAGAATCTCATTTTTTGATTTTTCTTAAATTTACTTCAAAAAACATTTTGTTTTCCCAAGCAAATGCCATTGATTCTAGTTCTTTTTTTTTTTTTTTTCTTCTGAAGTGGAAGCTAAGGCATGGAGGTTAAGTGACTTGCCCAGAGTCACACAGCTAGTGAATATCTGATTCATGATTTGAACTTGAGTCTTTCTGACTCCAAGTCTAGCATTCTATCCATTAAACCAACTAGTTCAGGAATTCCTAACTTGGAGTCCATCAATTTTTTTAAAATTTTTTCCTTGACTTTAATCTTTTTTTATAACTATTTCAGTAGAAATCCTCCATCCTTCAATTTATGTATTTAAAAATAATACTATGAGAAGACATCCAGAGATTTCACCAGATTTTTGCCAAAGGGGTCCATAATGAAAAACTCAAAATGAAAAAACAAACAAAAAAAACATCATTAAGAACCCCAAATAGTTTAGAGACATAATTGCCTTTTAAATCCACCAGTTCTGGTGTTAAGGTTGCATTTGACCAGCGTTTTGTTGCTTTTCCATGTTGGATTTATTTCACAGTCATTGTATTCATTGTTCTTTTGTTTGTTTGTTTTTTTACTGTCACTTAATACAGTGTTCATATTTCTCTGAATTCTTCATATTTGTCATTCTTTATAACACAGAAATGTTCCATTGCATTCATATAGCAAGCATGACTTGTTCAACCACTCTGCAAATATTGACCATATTTTGTTCTTGTATTTTTATTATAAAAATAAGACTGCCACAAATATTCAGGAATATTTCTGTGGATATAGATTGTCCCTTCTCTTTTGGTAACTCTGGGCATAATCGCTTTATTAGAATTCTCTGTGTCAAAGTAAAAAGACAGGCTCAGTAACTTTTCTTTTGAAATTCCAAATTATTTTCTAAAACAGCTGAATCACTCCCCAACTCCACCAACAATGCCTCTCCTCCCAAAGCCCTTCCAATATTGTTTCCCTATCTTTGTTGGCTTGATGGGTTTCAAGGAAAATATTCAGAATTATGACTCTGTATTCCTTGGATTATTCATGATTTGGAAACTTTTTGCAGGTGGTTATTGATCATTTTACTTTCTCATTTGGGGAACTTTCATTTCATATCTTTGATCACTTATCTATTAGGAGAAGAATTTAATTTGAACGAATATCTCGGCAGTGGTTAGTGCTCTTTAGCTTGTGTTGTCAGTCATTAGCTGATGAATTCCTCGATGATGGTGGAGACCTGGTTACTAATTCCCTTGGTAGAACTCCTTTTCCACTAGCTGGACATTTTGCCCTATGGGCATAGAGTTTTTAGAGTGGAAGTGGACATTGTCCTAGTGACTTTGTTTGACCTTTAAGCTTCGCTCACATAAAACTGTCCTTTATTTTTGTTTTTCACAGTCAAAGTCCATGGTTCTGCTTTCCTCTTCACACAAGCTAGCCAAGCACAAACATGGTTTCCAGACATAGGACAGACAGTAACTAATGATCCCAAGATGGATAGTTAACTTTCCCTAATACTGGCTCAGCCCCAGGAATTAGTTACTTTACCTCCCAGTAAATGATTGGACTATTTTGGCACTAGTCCCCTTTTGGATCACCTACCTTTCACCCTCTGGTTTTTGAAATCTCAGCTAATTATATGTGCCTAATGAGGATGTTCCCCCCTACTGCTATTGTCCTGGGGATGAAGCTGTTGGCATTTCTGAGGCATAAAGCTGCCACTTTCCCAGAAAGGAGGTGGAATCGTGTAGAAGGAACCGTGATGGATTTGAAACCAAGTCAAGGAACTGGGGTTCAAATTTTACTTTTAGCACTTACTACCTGTGTCACATTGGGCAATTCACTTGTCCTCCCTGGGACTCAGATTTCTCATCTGTAAAATGAAAGGAATGGACTGGGTTGTAAAGTGAAAGAATTGGACTGAGTGATCTCTAAGATCCTTTCCATAGATAAAGAAATCTATAAACCTTTGAACTGCAATGCATTATGAGAAATCTGACTTTTTTCCTTGGAAACCCAAGTTCTAAAGTCAGTCATTTCATGTGATTGAAACTGCTCAAGGATTAATAAAGATTCCGCAAATAAAAATGGGCTACAGGACTTCATCTTGCAAGTAGTCTATACTTGTGAAAGGGAGGCAGGCAGCATCTCTCTGAACAAGGTAGAGGTTCTTAATCATTTTTATGTCATGGACCCTTTTGGCAATTTGGAGAACCTGGTGACCCCCCCCTTTCAGAATAATGTGTGTATACAATAAAATACACAGAATTACAAAGGCAATCAATTTATGTTCAAATACTATTTTTTTAAACCCTTAACTTCTGTGTATTGGCTCTTTGGTGGAAGAGTGGTAAGGGTGGGCAATGGGGGTCAAGTGACTTGCCCAGGGTCACACAGCGGGGAAGTGTCTGATTTGAGGCCTGATTTGAACCTAGGACCTCCTGTCTCTAGGCCTGACTCTCAATCCACTGAGCTACCCAGCTGCCCCCTGTTCAAATACTATTACTAAAATATTTTTTAAATTAATTCATGGTCCCCAGTTTAAGAATCCTGGGAAACTAAGGGTTACACAATTACTTCCTGACCTCAGAGAGTCTTCACAAATTTTTTTGAGTCATGGAATGTCAGAATTAGACAAGATCTCAAAAGTCATATAGTCTATTGAATAAGGATACCTTCTGTGCTTCTTTAAGTAATCACTTAACTAATCACTAAACAACTAGACTTTGTTTGAAGACTTCAAATATATATTCAAACAGAAAGGAGTCATCTCATTCCTCTTTCATAGACAGACCATTGCACTTTGGGCAGCTCTCATGGTTGAAGAGTTTTTCCTTATATTGAACCTAAATCTGACATTCTGCAATTTTCCCCATCCCACCATTGCTCTTGGTCCTCTCCCTCTTCCATGAGATAGGATTTAAAATATATTAAGATAAGCAATGGCATCCCTCTCTCCAATTCTTCAGGTTTCCAAGCTCTGCTTTCCCCTCTCCATTTATTGAAATCTTTCTGTGGCATATAGCATCTAGTCCCTTCCAAATTCTAGCTACTCTCTTTAGAATGCTCTCTACCCTATCAACGTCCTTCCTGAAATGTAACCAGAAATGAAGAAATCACTTGATTTGAGTAATACAACATTCAGTGGCTCTATGACCTGTGTTCTAGACACTACTCCTTCAGTGATGAATATGAAGCAAGGAAGACCCTATAATGATATTTTTTTCTTTATGAATGCCAATGAATAAAGGGGAAGTTGTGAATTAGGGAGATGAATTAGACATAACAGTCCAGTAGGGGAGATTAGATGCATCTTTCAAACGAGTAGAAAAGTATAATAATTATTGGGAAGATTCCATACAATTCAATTCATTCCAATTCATTTCAACTAAAAGACATTTTTAAGAGTCTACTATATATAAACCCCCTCTTCCAGGAGTTTGAACCACAATGAAAATGAAAACACAAGTCAGGCTCTCAAGGATCTTAAAATGTAAGGAATGGGGGCAGCTGGGTAGATCAGTAGATTGAGAGTCAGGCCCAGAAATGGGAGGTCCTGGGTTCAAATCTGAATTCAGACACTTCCTAGCTGTGTGACCCTGGGCAAGTCACTTAACCCCCATCACCTAGCCCTTACTTCTCTTCTGACTTGGAACCAATACACAGTATTGATTCTAAGACAGAAGGTAAGGGTTTAAAAAAATGTAAGGGGAGAGGGAGAAGTGGGTTTCAGAGAAACAAGTACAGAAATAATTATAATAGAAGGAGAATGGGAGAAGTGCAAAGCAGAGATCTAGAGCAATGTAATCACTGATTTGTAAAAGGAGAGATTGCTTTTGGCTGGGAAGCATAGAAGCAAGAAAGGCTTCAGTAGCTCACAGCCAACTGGATTCTGGCTCATTCGTAGAGCTCCTATTGGGCTCCTTGAGAGTAAGACACGTTCTTTGACTTTCTTTTTATCTCAATGTTTAACTCATTGGTTGGTGCACAGTAGGTACTTAAATGCTAGTCTTATTAATAATTAAATAAATGCTGACCCTATTAAAAATGCCTGGGAGTCGTTGTCTGCCTAATGACAACTCCATATTCTACAGTACTTAAGAAGTAGTGATGTCTATGGAACAGATTACCAAATTAAGCATCAGAATAAAGCTGAGTTCAAATCCTGACTCTGATGTTTACTATTTATCAGTTATATAACTCTGGGCAAATAACTGATGAATTAACTTTTTCTTTATTTCTTTTCTTTTCCTTTGTTTCTTTTTCTTCCTTCCTTCCTTCCTTCTTTCTTTCGTTCCTTCGTTCATTCATTTGTTCCTTCCTTCCTTCCAGAGGCTTAGGGTGTCTAGTGAGTAATGCAGTATAAGAGCCAGTGAAGCCTATCTGAATCCCAGCTTCTTTATCTGGAAAGCAATGGCTTTACAGAAGATGATGTTTAAAGTCCCTGACAGCACTAAATTTAAGAATCAAAGGGGTTTGTCCAAAGTCTTCCTCACTACAATGAAGAGAGATGAGAAAACAGAGGGGTGTGTGTGTGTGTGTGTGTGTGTGTGTGTGTGTGTGTGTGTGTGTGTGTGTGTGTGTGAAGGCGTAGATAACACTCCCTTGATCACACAGCTTTTAAGAGGCAAAATGAATCAGGATTTGAATCAAGGTGTCTTGATTCATTGTTTAGATTTCTTTTCATTGAACTTTTAAGTCATACCTAAGTCATATCTCAAGAAAGTACTTCCCAGTGAGATTCTGAGTTTCAAAGCTCTTGAAATTGAGAAGGGTCTATACCTGGTAGGATCCAGTTCAGTTTAAGTACTTTATTACAAGCTTTAAGCACGGAACTCTGCCACCCCCACCCTCACATCCTTGGGGTTTCAATCTGTTCACAGGAAGGTTTTCCAGTGGTGGAGAATGGAGGCTTTGGCATTCTACTGTAGGGTCTAAAGAGGGAGGGCTCTGCTATACATTTTCCCAGATCTGTGTGGGCAGCTACAAAGGAGCTTTTGAGGATAAACAAATAAAGAATTGAGAAAATAAGGAAGGAGCTGGCATCTTAAGAATGTGAATATTTAGAGAATGCCTGGGAGGGAACATAGAGGAGGCTGTTCCCTTCTCTGTTAGATGGCCCACAACAAGAACACGGAAAACAACAGAAAATGTTGCTCCCAGGGGAAAAGGTTCCCTCATACCCTACTCTTTCCCACAGGCAGAAGTTAATACCGTGAAAGGATGTGATTTTGTTTGGGGGCCATTGCGGAGGCTGATATCACAACCTTTTCATGGCTTGGCCAAAATAATTTTATTGTTTGTTTGTGGTTTTCATTTATTTAATTATTCATCTATTTATTTTTTTTATTTGTAACACTGAAGAGGCCACTTTAATTCATGAAAACACCCAAGGCCCAGAAAAGATGGTGAATCTCAGTCTTTCTCTAAATTCCCAACAGGAGGACCTTGGTTCTGAAGAAAAATTGAACATAGGAGACTATATGGTGATAACCAAAGAAAAGTTCATTCATTAGGAGTTTGAATCATAGGACACTGGGTTCAGGAAACATCCTTTATTATATACAAGGGAGGAAACTGAGGTTCCGAGTCAGTCTGTCAATAAAAGCATTTTATTAAATGAATACTATTTGAGAGATGCTTAAGTCCTAGAGATACCAAGAAAGTCAAAAACAGTTTCTGCAGCCAAGGAGCTTACATTTTAATGGAGGAGACTTCATGCAAATGAATAAATAAATGCAAAATATATGCAGAGTAAATCAGAGGCAATCTCAAAGGGATGGCACTGGGGCTAGGAAGTAGGAGAGAGAAATAATATTAGGACTAAGGAAGGTGGTTTCTTGCAGAAGGTTAAGATATGAGTTGAGTCTTGGAAGAACCCAGAGAAGTCAGGAGGTGTTGGTAAGGAGTGGGAAGAGTTCCAGGTACTGGAATCAGGCTGTAGAAATATATGGTGTTTTGGGTGAGAAAAAGCTAAAAAGGCCAGCGTTACAGTATCAGAGTATGTGAGGGGAGTGAGGCATAAAATGAATGGAAATTTAGAAAGGGGTCAGATTGTGAAGGACTTTTAAAAACCAAACAGGATTTTATAATTGATCCTGGAGATAATAAGGAGACACTGAGATTTATTGAGTAGATCCACTGTTTTGGCGAACCTATGGCACACATGTCAGAGGAGGAGTTATTCTTCTCCCCTCTCCACTGCACCTGAGGACATTTTTCACTTCACCTGTCCTCTGCCCAGCATTCCAGTGGCAGCAATTCCTACCTCCCCTGTCTAGGGTAAGGGGGCAGCTCACATGAGGATACATTTTAGGTACTTCGTCTCTAAATGATTTGCCATCACTGGAGTAGGATATTGATATGACCAGATCAGTGCTTTCAGAAGATCATCATATTGACTGAATGGAATGTAGCCTGGAGTGGGAAAAGACTCAAAGTATAGAGGCAAAATCCTTGGGCTACTTAAATGACCCAGGCATGAGAAGATCAAGGCTCATACCGGGCAGTAACACCAAATCCTCTGATTCTAAATCCAGGATGCTCATTATTATAGGTGGGAAAGTCATTTAATTGTCTGTCCATAAGCATTTATTAAATATTTATGATCTACCCAGAACTTTGATGAGACCTGGTAATTCAATTTTCTCACCTGAAAAATGGAAATAATAAAGTCTATAGTACATATTACACAAAGTTGTAGTGAGACACTAGAAAGATAAGGAATTTCAAGAATTTTGCAAAGTCTTAGAGAACTACATGAAAGTTAGCTATTATTATTGTTGCTATTTTGTCTTTTACTTTTCCAAAGGAATTATATCAAAACAGTCCTGGGAAAATTCCCTGTCCTGCTAGCTTCTTTTATATTAAAAATTTTGTTCATGAACTGTGACACTCATGCCATGGCACTCATCCTCTGAAGGCTCATTGAAAGCTCAGGACAACTTTGGTAGCAGATAGAATGGTGTATATACTTCATCTTGATCCCTTGTGATTTTGATTCTTTAATAAGGTTCCATATTTGGAAATTTTTTTATTCCATGTGATTTTGAGATCATAATTATTCAGTATAGTCATCTATTATAAATGTTGTACTTCTAAGCTCAAAGGGCTTTAAAACTGTTCATACCCTTTGATCTGGTAATATTGTTACTGGGTCTGTATCCCAAAAAGATAATAAAAAGGTAAAAAGGCTTAATTGCACAAAAATATTAATAACAGTTCTTTTTGTGGTGGCAAAGAATTGGAAATTGAGGGGATGCCCATCAATTGGGGAATGGTTGAACAAACTGTGGTATGTCTTGGTGATGGAATACTATTGTACTATAAAAATTATAAGCAAGATGATTTCAGAAAAAGTCAGAGATCTGCAGGAACTGATGCAGAGCAAAATAAGCAGAACTAGGGGAACATTTTACACAAAAAAAGCAATATTAAAAAATGATCATCTGTGAAAACATGACTACTCTCTGCAATGCATTGATCTAGGACAATCCTGAAGGACTTATGATATGGAATGTGATCCAATTCCAGAGAAAGTGAAAATTGGAGTCATCTTTCATATCAATATATTTATAGTTTTATTTTGGGGTTTTGGTTATGTATGAGCCCCGCTCTCACAACAATGACCAATATGGAAGTGGGTTTTGCATTACAATAAAAATTTTTAATGAAAAAATATTGTAATGTTTGTGGATCAATGTCATGTTCTATTAATTGTGGGCATCAATTCTATCTCTGCCAATGTTTCAGTTCAAGTACAGTTCATCTAAGGAATTCTTAAGGATATTGTGAGGTCCATTTTTGCACCTGTTGTGTGTTAGTTTACAAAGAATAGCAAGGTTGCAGTGTATCATTCTGGTCTCCCAATTAATAACTTTCTAGGTAATTAATAGGGGCTAAAATTTTATAGCTTGCTCACACAGGTGCCACTAGTTTGCTGAATGATCCATATTGATCAACAAAACTAAATTCCTTAAAGACAGCCTTTCTGTAATTTTTGGTGGCAAAGACCTGATCCTGGATTCCTGTCATAAACCTTTCCATCTCTAGAAACAAATCCACATGACCTAGCCATTTATTTCATGCTTTTTAATGGAACCAATGCTGGTTGAGTTCATGTGGATGCCACCCATGGAGGGTCAAAAAAATGATTATTGAGGAACTATTTGGCACACAATCTGTGCTAAGAATTGCAGAAGATATAGAAATAAAGAGGATACCTTTCCACACATGCCTCAAGGGAAGATTGGGCACATATGCTCATGGGTTGGAAGAGCTAACAATACTAGGTCATCTTTGGAAAGTGCAAAGATCCCTGTGGTGGGTGAAATCACTGAGGGTGGGGAAAATGAGAGAAGGCTACCTGGAAGATATATGTCTTATAGAATAGGTGCTATCCAAATTGGGGGGGGGGGGGAGAAGGGAGATTCCAAAAATGGGAAGATCAAGGTCAGAGACAAGAATTCCCAAGGCATGCCTGGGAGGAGGGGTGGGAGTAAGGGGACCTTGAGTAGAGTGCCTCATTACCCTGGATTTCATAGTCTGCTGACCTCTGTTGACTTTTGGTAATTCAATTGTATATACATGCATTCTTGGCTGTGTTGGGCATGCTGTATGCATAGATCCTTCTACTTTGATGAATCTGTGTGCTTAATCATGTGGGTACTCTGAGCATGCATACTTGAATAGTTGACTTGAAAGAGTGCTGAACTTAGAAAAGAAATTATTAAGTTCAAATCCCTTCTATTCCCATTATTAGCTATGGACCCATGGGGAGAGAGAGAGAGAGAGAGAGAGAGAGAGAGAGAGAGAGAGAGAGAGAATACTTTCGACTCGAGGACTTTGCAAAACTTAAGCTGCTGTATAGGGGATAACCAGATGACTCAGTGAGAGATGACAGTAAGTTTTAGTTAGGTTTCTAGGTCTAGTTAAGGTTCAAATCTAGCCTCAAATCTAGTCTTCCAATTCCTAGGTGTGTCCCTGGGCAAGTCACTTAACCCCCATTGCCTAGCCCTTATCACTCTTCTGCCTTGGAACCAATAAGCAGAACTGATTCTAAGACAGAAGGTAAAGATGTTTTGTTTTGTTTTAAGATACTAAACAAATGCTGGGGCAAGTCATTTAGCCTTCTTGGACCTCTGTTTTCTTACCTATAAAGTGGAGGTCGTGATCCCAGCATCACCTATCTCGTGGATAACTGTGAGGAAAATGCTTTGTAAAGGTTTGAGTATTAAAGAAATGTGAATTGTTCTTATTCTCTCCTTTTCCCATTCTTTTTTTAAACCCTTACCTTCCACCTTAGAATGAATACTGTGTATTGGTTCCAAGGCAGAAGAATGGTAAGGGTGGGCAATGGGGGTCAAGTGACTTCCCCAGAGTCAAACAGCTAAGAAGTGTCTGAGGCCAGATTTGAACCTAGGACCTCCTGTCTCTAGGCCTGGCTCTCAATCTATTGAGCTACCCAACTGCCACCATCTTTTACAATTCTTGTCATTGACTTTCTGTAAAGACTTCCTAGAGAATCCATCCAATAAACTAGAGAATTTTTGCTGGATTTTTTTCTTTTAGTATTTTGTAGATGTCAGTGAAGATAATCCTTTGTCATCCCTCTCTATTTTTATATCACAGTCATAGTAAAATAAGAACCTCTACTATATATATATATATATATATATATATATATATATATATATCCTTAATGACTTCTTCTATGGCACTTTTGGCATGTAGATCATCAGCAGACCTGTGTCTTTCCTACATCACTTTTCATTATCTGCAATCGTGATTTTTCTAATTTGATTCTTCATGATGAATCATGAAATGGAAATTTCATTATAAATAAAGTACATGTTACACAAACAGAGGTCCAGCTGAGACCATGACTATATCTTGGGTAGGAATCACTGACCCATGGAGACCTGCAGAGCCACATACAGGAGGCTGGCCACCCATGAGCCTGTGACCAGGGCAGAGTTGTCTCTCAGGTTATCCCTGGCTCACCTCTCAAGGCTTGCCTTGATCGGGTACCCGGTACCTCTGACAGCTCTCTGCCCAAGACATGCTACTAGGAAGCTCTACTCAAACTGTCTTTAGATCAGTGCTTATCATAGCGCTTGGCTCTTATATGTTTGTTATCTACCTACCAATTGTTAGTTACTATTATTATTAGTTCTTATTAGTGTTAGTCCCATCTGATTTTTTGTGACCCCTTTTGGGGTTTTCTTGGCAAAGATATTGAAGTGGTTTGCCATTTCCTTCTTCAACTCATTTTACAGATGAGGAAACTGAAGCAAATTGGGTTAAGTGATTTGCTCAGAGGCACCCAGCTAGTGTCTGAGATCAGATATGAATTCAGGAAAATGAGTCTTCCTGATTCCAGGACCAGCACTCAAGTCACTGCACCAACCAATCGTCCTACCTACCTACTTAGTCCTATTTATTTTTCCTGGTTCAGCTCATTTTTTTTCTGCATCTTCTCTGTCTTCCCATGTATCTCTAACTCATTACATCCATTATTTTTCACCATGAGAAAATGTCATTAAATTCACAGATTACAATGTTTGTCAGTCACCTAACATCCCCCAAAGTAGACACTCAATTTATTTCCAGGTTTTTGCTGCTTCAAAGGTTGATGCTTTGCTCATTTTGGCATATATGAAACCTTCTTTGTCCTCTTTGGTGTATATGTTCCCAGAAGTAAAATCTCTGAGTCAAAGAGTATGAGCAATCTTTTTCTCAAATACATCTGGATCATACATATTGTTATTTACAAACCCTTACCTTCAAATTGCCTTCCAATCAATAACGTGTTTCGGTTCCAGTGCAGAAGGGCAGTAGGGGTTGGGTAATGGGGATTAAATGACTTGCTCAGGGCCACATGGCTAGGAAATGTCCAAGGTCAAATCCAAACCTCCCATCTCTAGATCTAATTCTCAATCCACTGAACAACCTAGCTGCCCCCTCCAGATTATTTTTAAGAGCATTATGGGATCCTAGATTCTGGCTCAAAAGGACTTTGGAGGCCATTTGGTCCAGCCATCTCATTCCCTAAGAAAGTTACAAGACTTGCCCAAGATTACACAGAGAGAGGGCTAAACCAATTCACAGCTCCACCAGTAAAATATTTAGTTTGTCTGTCTGCCTGCATGCAGTCCCTCCAACACTTGACCAATTCTTAATCACCAAATCAGGTTTTTCTCAGCTTGTTCTGGCCCTTCTGTGACATTCAGAAGAGCAGTTAGCTGCTTAATGAATCATCTGTTCCCTCCCAGTCTTGGAGTGAGCTCAAAGGGTTAACACATCTGAACAACACTTGCAATCTGTCTTTCAAATGGTATTAAATATTCATTTTCCAGAACACTAATAGATCTTTTTTTCCCCTCCTAAAGAACAGAACTATGGTGTTTTCACCATCCATAATTTAAACCTGATCCTTTGAAGGAATGTTAAAATGATAAACATGTTGCTTGTGATGTGTGACTGTTTAATGATGAAGTTATTGAGTAAGGAAATTAGATCCATGTCAGATGTGGTTTTGAAGAAGATACCTGCAGAAGAGGAGGATTTTCAAAGGCATTTTTCTTCCACGTTCCTTGTGTCCCTCTCTTCTGGAAGTATCTTAAAAACACATTGCCTTTTTTTCTGCTTCTGATTCAAGTTTCAAAAGTAGACTGCTTTATTTGTTTCAGATTTCTCTACCAGACAGAATCCTAAATTGATTACTCGTTAGATTTTAGTTTATTTTCGTTAACTTTTTTGACGTGGTAAAACTAACACATTGACAGGACTCATTTTATTTAACAAGGGTTGGAGAAGTGATGTAACATTTGGTTAAAAAGCCCCTATTGGAGTTTCCATCTTCTGAAAGGGTAATATATATATATATATNATTTTATGCTTTTACAGAACCAACAGATAATTTCCAGATTTGCCTGTATTTCTTCATGGATGCCCTCCACTACAAAGGAACGTATCTATTTTCTTCTGATTAGGTGTGAAATCTCACAATCCAGGTGATGCATCCCATGTTTAGTTCTAGAACCCACTTGTCAATCAGTCATTAAATGAGCATTTATTAAATCTCCTATTGTGTGCCAGTGTTGAAACCAAACACTGGGAGCATAAGAAAAGGTAAAACCATCATCTCTCCCCTCAAGGATTTTATGTTCCAATAGAGGAGATAACATATATATAAAAATATATATGTTACCTCTCATTATATATATTTTATATTATATATTATAATATATTTGTATTGTGTATAATATATGTAGTTGTATTTATATATCATAAATATATTTGTAAATATATTTATAATACTATATTGTATACATATTTATATTTAGTGTTTGCATACAGTAAAAAGGGGCAGCAATGTTAGAGAAAAAGGGAGAAGGGATGGAAAAATTGAGTACAGAAGGTAGGATTTAAGTTGAGTCTTACAGGAAGCTAGGAATACCAGGAGGCAAAGCTGGTATGGCATGTTCACTCCTTTAGCTAGGTAGCAGCTTCTCATCACTCTGTGCTCTGTTCCTTCTCTGATTCCTTCTTCTCTTTCCTTGTCTCCAGTTCTTTATCTCCAACCTCACATGCCAAGATCCTGGAAATCTGTGGGACCAAAGAGAGGAAAGGAAAAATCCTGGGAATACTTAGAAGCATCAACAAATCATCTCAGGAATGCCATCTGTTAATATGGAAGAGAGACTTTTTGCAAGCAAGAGCGAATGGCTTGTGAAAGAAGTAAGAGGACTGAGGGAAAGCATTCAGGTTGTTCATAGCAATTAGATTGGAGAGTTGGAGAGCAGTGCGTTCGAGGAGTGAAATTCTATAAGAGCGAGGTTTCCATAGTGTTATAAATAGGATGAAAGAGTTAGTAAACTGAAAATAACCACAGCTAGCATTCATACAGACATTTATAAAATTTGTTTCATTCTATTTTCATTACAACCAGCTAAACAAAGTGCTATTGTTATTCTTATTTTATAGATGAGGAAACTGAGACCTAGAGAGTTTGAGAGATTGACCCAGAGTCACAAAACTAATAAGTCTCTGAGGTCAAATTTGAACTTGACTCTTCTTGACTCTAAGTCTAACAAGCTATCCATTGGTCTCTCTGATTGCCTCTAATAATTAGTAAATTTGTGAATTTCAGATTAAATATGAAGCTTTAATTTTTGACGTGGGAAAAATTTATTCATTGAGGTTGATTGTGGTCTGTTTGCTAATGTCACACCTCTTTGCCCCATTGTAGGAGGCTGTGATGGAGAATTTTCATTTCTGTCTATGCTATTTGAACTAGGGCTTCTTCTTCACTCTTAAGAGTGTTTCTGTTCAGGATATTGTTCCCTGCTATAGAGTAGGGAAATTGGACAAGGGACCTAGACTATGGGATGTTGCTATCCAGATACACTTAAGGAAGACCAGCTATAGATATGTTTTGTTTTGGGAGAAGGGGGAAAAAATTAAAGTTCAATGAGAAAATAAGAATGCTATTTCACACTTCTATAGTGCCTTCTCCAACAAATCTCATGAAGTAAGTGGCTCAAGTATTATTATACTATTTTACAAATGAAAAAAATTGAGTTTCATAGAGGAGAAGTGGCCTTTTCTAGACTTTATGTCTAGAAAGCGTTGGAGCCAGGCTTTTCCCACTAGAGCACCCTGCCTGGACACAGACTATTAAAATTTCTCATTTCCATTGATAAATAGACTTTCATATTGTCATACTAAATATAGAACTTGAGCATCATTGACTGGAAATGTAATGTCCAATCATCTTTCCATTGCTATGTCATGACCATTTTGCCATTGGTATGAACAAGCTAGATGAATATGAATAGGTTTTGTGCGTATGTGTGTGTGTGTTTCTTACCAAACTTTCTTTTTTTTATCCTTACCTTCTTAGACTCAATATCAAATATTGATTTTAAGGCAGAAGAGCAGTAAGAACTTGGTAATTGGAGTTAAGTGACTTGTCCAGGGTAACACAGCTAGGAAATATCTAAAGCCAGAATTAAACCCAGGTCTTTCCAACTCCAGGTCTGGCACTATCCAAAGTGCTACCTAGCTGCCTCATCATGCTGTTGCTTTAGTTCATGAGAAAGTGGATCAGTCACTTAGGCTCTTTGTAATTCACTTTGTTCCACTATAAAACAGAGGAGTTCCTTCCAGATCCAAATAGATTTCTGTGGTTCTACATTCCCTTTTTAGTGGCCCTTCAATTCTTTTTTTTTCTTTTATATATTTTTCCATGGTTACATGATTAATTTTTTCTCCCTTCATCTCTTCCCTCCCCCATCCCAGAGCTGACAAGCAATTACACTGGATTATACATGGGTTATCACTTGATACCAATCTCCATATTATTTATTTTTGTAATCTTTTAAAACCAAAACCCCAAATCATACCCATATATAAACAAGTGATAAATCATATGCTTTTCTTCTGTGTTTCTACTCCCACAGTTCTTTCTCTGGATGTGGATAGCATTCTTTCTCATAAGTCCCTCAGGTATGTCCTGAATCATTGTATTACTATTAGTAGCAAAAGTCAATTACATTTGATCATTCCACATGTATCAGTTTCTGTGTACAATTCTCCTGGTTCTACTCATTTCACTCCACATCAATTCATGGAGGTCTTTCCAGCTCATATAGAAATCAAGTGGTTCATCATTCCTTATAGCAAAATATTATATCAAGATCATATACCATAATTTGTTCAGCCATTCCCCAATTGAAGGACACCCCCTCATTTTCCAACTTTTTTTACCACCACAAAGACTGTAGCTATGAATATTTTTGTAAAACCCTGTTTTATTATCTCTTTGGGGTTCAAACCCATTAGTAGTATTGCTGGATCAAAGGGCATGCACTCTTTTAAAGCCCATTGAGCATAATTCCAAATCTCCTTCCAGAAACATTGGATCAATTCACAACTCCACTAGCAATGCATTAGCATCCCAATTTTGCCAAACCCTCCATCATTTATTATTTTTACTGTCATATTGGCCAATCTGCTTGGTGTGAGGTGGTATCTCAGAGTTGTTTTGATTTGCATTTCTCTAATAAGGAGGGGTAGCCCTTCATTTTTGAGGCTTATGTGCAAAGATTTCTACAATAATACACACTTAAAATATTTGGTGGATTGAATTTATTGTTGAGTTAGTTATGTATATTTATTTTGTAGGGTTTAACTGGCTTTGCAAGAAACTAAGCATTGCAAACGATAGAGCCCTGGATCTGGACTCAGAAAGTTAAGTTGAAAAATGACCTCTAATACTTATTAACTTTGTGACCTTGAACAAGTCACTTTACATGTTTGCTCCAGTTCCCTCAGCTATAATATGGAAATAACAATAACACCTGCTTCCCAGTACTGTTATGAAGGAAAAATATCCTAATTTTAAGAGCCTTACAGACCTTAAAATACTATATAAGCAATAGCTAATCTTTATTTTTAAACCCTTGTACTTCGGTGTATTGTCTCATAAGTGGAAGAGTGGTAAGGGTGGGCAATGGGGGTCAAGTGACTTGCCCAGGGTCACACAGCTGGGAAGTGGCTGAGGCCGGGTTTGAACCTAGGACCTCCTGTCTCTAGGCCTGACTCTCACTCCACTGAGCTACCCAGCTGCCCCTGATAGCTAATCCTTATAATTAACTATTATTAGAATCATGAACTTGCAAAGTTTGAAAGAACCTCAAGGAGGCTTCTAGTTCAACTCCTATTTGTAAAGAAATTTCTGTGATGTTATATGAGAAATGAATGTCATTACCATGACATCAGTCATCTAAATTTTACTTGACATATTGGCATCTAATCTTTACTTGATGTCTTTCAGGGAAAGGGAACCTGAATTGCCTTCTTGGGGAGGACATTCCACCTTCTACAACTCCAATATTTAAGATTTCCTTTATGTTGGGTCTGAATTTGGCCCTTTGCAGATCCTACCCATCTCTTAAATTGCTTTACTTGTGCCTTCTGGAGAGACAAATTCAATTGTTTGATTCATTTGTTATTGTTGAAATACCAGAAAATTCTTACTGGAATTTTGATGGTTTACAGAGATGATGGAGATTTTTTTTTTATGTAGGGACTGTCCTGGAAAAATTGGACTACATATTCACTGGTACTTCTAACTCTTCTGTGTCTGACAATCTGTGTTTCTAAGAGCCCATGAATAGTGTTGTAACAACAACAAAAGTTTTCTCCTCAGTAAAATAAGGTAGTTGATTTCTAAAGTCCCTTCCAGGTCTAAATCCTATAATCCTATGCTGCTATAATGATTCTTCTGAGATACAGAGTGCAAGCCTCACCTGGTTGATGTGAAGATCAAATGAGATGATATGTGTAAAATACTCTAAGAGCTTTAAAACACAATAAGAATTTCAGTTATTATTAATATTATTGCTATAGATCAATATTACATTTTTTCATGTTAGTATTGGTCCTTTTGAGTTATTATAGTTTCTGGTTTCCATGATTTACCTAACAGGATTTGCTAGAAATCTTTGGCATAGAACAAAAGGGGACTTTAAAAGCCATTAAATCCCACCTCATGTATACATTTTATTTTACTGAAGAGGAGACTGAAGCCTATAGAGATGACTTTCCCAAAGTCACACAGGTAGGAGATAACAAAATTAGATGACAATAAAATCCATGTCCATTGATCCTAAATCCATTGAGCGTATCATAGGAGCATGCTGCCTCCAATGCAGTAGTTTTGTACAAATTAAGTCAAGAATATGAAAGAATATAATATTTGTAAAGTACATAGTACAGTGCCTAGAATATAGAAGGTGCTTAATAAGTATATGGCCCCTTACCCCATTTACTAAAAATATGCATTTTAGGTGTATTTCATAAGACAGGGTAGAGTAGGAGCTGTGGCAATTTTTCAGATCATTCTATCTATTAAATATAAAAAAAATTCTACATAGCACAATAATTGAAGTGTGTGTGTGTGTGTGTGTGTGTGTGTGTGTGTGTGTGTGTGTGTGTTAGGGGGGCAGTTTCCTGGCTAGATAGTTGCCTCTATCCTCCACTTCACTTAGGGCTTTGGGGTAGTCTTCATCATTAGCTACTGAATCCCTTCTTAAGGTGAATAGGATGTTTGAGCCTTGAATCAATTCCTTCTATTTCTGGTATTCAACTTCCCCTTCTCAAATTGCTCGCCATTCTTCAGGTGTTGCTCTATAAGCACGAGTGCCATTCAGAGTTCTCAGAGTCAGTTGAAAAATCAGCATTAGGCTCTATTCTATTCTTTATGCTTATTTTCCCCATAATTTCATCTCTACCCCATTCCATCGGTATCAAACTTTCTAGGCATTGATGATTCTTTTGGAAAACTAAGCATTTCCTTTAAAGTGGTTTAGGACTCTTGCAGCAGCCTGCTAATGCTGTTATAGCGAAAGTTGTGTCAGGGTTTCCACCAGGCACCTTTGGCTTCAGCTCAGCAAACTGAGCAAAATAACCATTTTGTGCATGAAATTACCCCTGGTCTGCATGTAAGTCTGGGCCACTCAGCATCCTCTACACTGAAGGGAACACATTTGATTCTTCCCTTCGGTTGAAAATTGGGTCCTGTAAAAGGTCAACTTTTTTCCTGCCAGGATCTAGAAATGCTTCCTCCTAGAAGAGAATGAATTCAGAATTGGTCCCAAACATTTTTAATAATTTGATTTTTCTTCATTTTCTTTACTTTTTTATTTGCACCATAAGTTTTCAGGAATAGGTCCATAGGGCAGGATGATAGATTTAATAGGAGTTGTATAAGTCATCTAACACTGCACTCTCATTTTATAGATGAGGATTTGGAGTTCAGATGGGTCAAATGATTTGCCATATGTCACATGGATAGTAAGTGGCAAGCCTGAGATTTGAACTAAGTATTCTGTTTCTTAATCTAGCATTCTTTATATTATGCCATCCTTTCTCTATATTAGAGAACACTGAAGAGAGCTTGATAAGAAAGTTCAAAGATGACATTTGATCTTTACAACAATGTTGGATGGGGGATAGGTGTAATAAAATTATCCTCATTTTGTAGCGGAGGAAACTGAGTTAGACAGAGGTTGTGACTTATTCAGGGTCACATAGCCAGTAATTTTTTTAGGCTGGATCTGAACTCATGTCAGTGCTCTATCCACTACACTAGCCAAAATAGAATTGCAAGGTAAGATAGAATGCTATCCCAGAAGAAATATGGAATCTGGATTCAGAGGACCTTGGTTCATATTCTAGCTCTTCTTTTTTTTGAAATCTGTGTCTTTTTAAGAGAGTAACTGGCATAGTAGAAAGAGCTCCAGCCATGGAGTGAGGGAGAACTGGTTTCCAATATTGTCTCATGAATATCCTAGCCAGGCAAGTCATTCAATCAATAAGCATTTCTTGAATGGTTGTTGTATTCTGGTCACTATGTGAGTCTCTTGGGAGTATAAAGAAAAAGAAAAAGCCTTTTTGACCTTTCAATCTTAATTTCTTTATTCCTAAAACATTACATAGTTGTGGGGAGGGTCAAATGAGATGATGTATGTAAAATGCTTTGCAGATTTTATAATACATAGAAATTTTTGTTATTCTTGTTCTTGTTCCTCTTCCTCTTCCTCTTCTTCTTCTTCTTCTTCTTCTTCTTCTTCTTCTTATTATTATTATTATTACTATATTTGGTCCAGTTTTATTTTGTCAAAGGGATCAGTGTCATATCGGACAATCAGCGCTGACCCTTTTATTAGAGTCACACAGAAACACTCTCCTTGTCCCTCTAAATGACTTTGAGCGTTGGACAGCTCCCAGCCTGTGCCACAATGTTTCCCATATGGAAAATAGCTGTAGTCCAGGAGCCCTGGCCACCTCATCGATCAAGGTCACTAAGTGTGGATTTAATTCTGCGCATCTCCTTGCTAACATTTGGAAATTATATATCATTGAGGAGAGATGTCACTGAATTTTCTAAGTCAAGTAAAAGTTGTGACCTTGGGCATGTTTTTCCAGGCATTAGTTCCCTCATCTAGTAAAACAAGGGCATTAGGATGGTTGGTATCTAAAATTCCTTCCAATTTTAAATCCTTTGATGCTATGCTCATTTTCAGTGTCATCCACATATGGATACCACTACTATTTGCCCTATAGACATTTGACTCTTGGCAAGATTTTGACTTATGTTTTGGTCCAGATGTGGGATTTCATCCCTTACAGGAACTCATGGTGTCGAAACTACTCATTCACACACATGCACGCACAAACACACACGCATGCACGCACACAAATCCCATCTATGTATATATGTGTTCATCCATTTTGTCTTGTGGTCTTAGAAATTTGCTTGGGAGCTATTGAGAGGTTAAGTGACTAACTCCTGACCACAAACCCAGGACTTTCTGACTCAAAAATCAACTCTCTGCCCAATATATCACACTGCCCCTTGGCAGGATTAAAGGAAATGTTAAGTCAAACATTTGTTACATACCTACTCTCTGCCAGGTACTGGGTTAAGCAATGAAGACACAAAGAAAAGTAAAAAACAAATGTTTTTGCTCTCAATAAACTCACAGTTGTAAGAAGAAAAAAAAGATTCACAAACCCAGATGCTCTTTCATACATTAATTCTTACCATAATTAGGGTTAGAACTTGTGTATTTAGATCTTTCTCTGATGAAAATTCTCTAACAGTTATCATGGAAATTCTGTGCACGAGAAGAGTTTGAGTGCTATGGATACAAGAAAATGGGTGCTTTTCTCTCTTGTCCCCTGCAGAAGATGGGGCCAGGGCCAGGACCAGAAATGGGCCCTTAAGTAGCTGGTAGCTGGCATCTTGTGAGAGTATGAAACAAGACCACTGGGATGGGAAATCATACTGCCAACAAGTGGGTCATATGGAACAGGAGACTCAGGAATTGGAAAACCAAGCAGGGAAATACAAAGCAAACAGGGGCCTGAGCAGAATCTTGCTTGGGGATTATGAAAAATGGACCCACAGGGAAGTACCAAAGAAGACCAAAGTGCAGGCAAGGATAGCACAGTGCAGGCTGGTATAGAGCTCAAAGGGACTAGGTGTGATAAAAGATCTGAGTTTAAGGAAATCTTCTGTCACATACAATGGGTAGAGTACATAAGCATCCTTTGGAGCCCAAGGACATGATGCTATCTCTTCTTCCTTGTTCTCTGAATGAGCCTGAGCTATGCTGAGTTTCTTGTAGCCTGTAGCATTTCTTCCATTGCAAATAGCTCTGCCCAAGCAGTGATAGACATTAGCTGTCTCCTTCTATTGAAATTGCTAAGTTTATGTTTTACTCTGCAGCTCTGTTTGCCCTTGTTTGGAAAATATACTAAAATCTTCTAAGAAGTTAAGAAAAAGTTGACATTTGAAGAAAAAAAGTTATAAACAATTGCCTAGAATGCCTCCATGTGCTTACGGACTGGGATGAAAGGATGCCAGTCTTTATAAAGGCAGGTTTGGATGGCTTTTTCATGTTAAAAGGACAAGTTTTCACAAAGACTGAGCTCTGAATAGCATAACCTGGTCCGGTTTGGCAGAGAGCTTTTCCTGATTTCCCCCACCCTCTTTAGTATCCTCCCTTTCATATAACCTATCAAACTACTTTGTAAACATTTGTATTTATGCTTTGGGTTATGCCTACTTGTTGTCTCCTTCACTGGAATGTAAATTCCTTGAGAATAGGAATGGTTTCATTTTTTTTGTATTTTTAATCCTTCCCCCCCATTCCACCCAACACAGAATCTGACATATTAGGTGCTTAACAAATATTATTGATTTGTTTGGTCTATTAATTTGTAGAGGGTCATCCACATCATTCTAATTATGCAGGCTCTTGCATCTCTTACCTATCGCCTCCTCTCTCAAGAAGTCCTAAAGTGATGACCCCAAATCTTTGCCTGGGCATCCAGTTCTCATAAATACCAAGATTTATTATAAAATAGAGGTGTTATAGGTATATGCATCTTCTATCACATTCCATGGAGATTAAGGTAGGTTTTTATTTCCCTTAAGAGACAAGGAGACTGTCCTTAAGACTTGACTGACTCAGGAAGATGATACTTCGGCAACTTAACTGCTGATACAATTTTCTGGTGGCCACAGGATATGTTGATTTGTTTTCCTGTTTGCTTAAGTGTGTGAAAAGATCTGGTCACATAGAATGGTGCCCTTCCAATATGGCGCTTGTCCCATAGAAGTAACTACATACTTCTTGGCTGACTATACATTTCTATATGGAGGTAAGGAGAGTCAGATCTGAGTTGTGTGCTACATTTTTGTCCAATTCCATGCCACAGAGAACTACATTTCCTTTTGTTAAAGGTTGAATGACCTATTTAATGTCTTTTTCCATTCTGATATTGGAGCTCACCTACTAGGTGACCAATTTGGCAGGTGTAACCTACTATGTAAGGGTTGGAGATTCTACCTCTTTGCCCCTAGTTCAGACAGTGTCTATGACAAAAATGTACCTAGAGATCCTATGGCAAATACCTTCTACATCCAAAGGAAAAGGATGAGATATGTGGATGAGACCTTTACATAAATGGCACCCAGTCCATTGTTTTCAAATCAAAAAATGTGGTGGCAGCTTGTGCTTTTCCAGCCTGATGATTCTATTTGGTCTTCAGAGAAGTTTGTGCATGCAGATGCACATATTTGTTGTGTATTTTCCTATGTGAATGTCTGTCCATGTATATGTGTTGTGTCCATGTATATATGCTATGCAAGAATGTCCATGAGTTTATTTTGTGTGCCTGGTACCATATACATACATTAGAATATATTTGCATACATGCATATATTTTTAGAGGGTTCAAAACTAAAGAAAGAATAAACCAAGTAGTATCACTGAAGGAAGATCTTTGGGAAATACTCTTCTTTTGGAATGACAATTCTTGACAATTTCTCATAAAATAACCATCAACACCATCATCCATTGATGGGTGAACAAGCTATTTGCCAAAAGAAAGCTCAGTACAATAGAAAGGACAGGGGCAGCTGGGTAGCTCAGTGGAGTGGGAGTCAGGCCTAGAGACAGGAGGTCCTAGGTTCAAACCCGGCCTCAGCCACTTCCCAGCTGTGTGACCCTGGGCAAGTCACTTGACCCCCATTGCCCACCCTTACCACTCTTCCATCTATGAGACAATACACCGAAGTTAAGGGTTTAAAAAAAAAACAATAGAAAGGACTATTGGTTGAAAATGAGAAAACTTGCATGAGTTCTAGACTTGCTATATGACTAAAGCAAGTCACTTTTCTTCTGTGTTCTCATTTGTAAAATAAATTGGTTGGCCTAGGTGACTTCTAAGGTTCCTCCCAACTCTAAGTTTCCTGAGCCTATGTAAGATCCAGTCTAATTCATGGGATACATTAGAATCACAGGGAAGCCGAGGAAGCTATAAATCACATTTGAACCCTTCCATTTATTTAAGCCTCATATTCTTGCAGCAAAAGCTAGGAAGATCTTATGAGCACTCTTTTTTTCAGATGGGAAAACTGAAGATCAGAGAAGGGCTCCAATTTTGCCTATCATGGCACTACCACTGAGTAATCAGCCAATCTGTGACTTGAGCCCCAGCCTTCCTCTTCTTCTTCTTCTTTTGTGGTACCACATTATTTATCTGTAGAGATTCTGATGCTTGGATCATCTGAATTTCATGTGATACAGAGGCAGAGGAGAACTGTAGGCTTTGGAGGAATGTTCTACTCTAGAGGAATGTGTGGCCCTGCACTGAAGGAAAAGAGGGAAAACATTTTCGAGTCTAACAAGAATCTCTCAATTTCCTGCTATAACAAATTTCTATTCCTCTGATTTTGGGTTGGAGAAGGGGTAAAAAAAGGGGGGACAGCAGTACAAGGGGAAAATCATTCTCTCACAACCGGGTGGAAAAAAGAGAGCTCAGCAAAAACATCTGTTCCAGACTGGAAGTCACATGGAAAAATAATTGTAGATCACAAGGAGAATATACAGTATCATAGCAATGCCAGGTTCTGGGACACAGAAGAAATTGGTTCCATCCCTGTCATTTCTAAGAAATTGTTATGGGGACATGAATCATTCCCTTCTCTGAATTTTACTTCCTTCCTCTGAAAAATGGGGATGGGGGGAAGAGTTTTACAGGCAATATTTAATATTCCTGTCACTCTAGACATTTCACATCCTAAGGTCCTTTCTAGCTCTGACACTCGAACTCAGTACCCTGACTATTACCCCCAACTGCCTTATTCCCTACGTCAACTTTGGATTCCACCCCTATGTTTCCCAGTTCAGATAGGTGAGTTTTTGCCTTATCTTGCTAGGAACTAGGATTTCAAACCACTCTTGAATATTGCCACAACATTCCCTCGTGTAAAAACTCCTCTTCCCTTTCTAATTTCCCCTTTTGTTGTTGTTATTTTCTTTCTCCACTGCAATGTGAACTCCTTGAGGGCAGAAGATGTCAAGTTTGCTCATATTAGTAACACAAGCGTTTGGGAAATGCTTGACAAATAGTAAACACAAAATGAAAGGTGTATGTATGTACATATGTATTCATCTATCTATCCATCCCTCCATCTATCCATCCATCCATCCATCTCTATCCATCCATCAATCTATCTCTCTATCTAGCTACCTATCTATCTATCTATCCATTCATCCATCCATCTATCCATCTATCTGTCTGTCTGTCTCTCATCTGTATATCTATTTATTGATCTATCATTTATGTTCTAAAGTCATCTTAGATCTAACATTCTGTATTCTGTGTCCTAAGGGTCTTTTCAGCTCTGGTTTTCTGTGTTCTATAACACGCAGAACTGACATTTTGTGTTCCAGGTTCTAAGGGTCCTTTCAACTCTGGTATTCCGGGTTCTAAAGGTCCTTTCAACTCTGGTATTCTGTGTGAATTCTGCATCACACAGCACTAGCTTCCAGATTCTAAGGGTCCTTTTAAAACTGGCATTTCTGCATTTCAGGTTCTAAGGAAACTTTCAGCTCTAACAATTCTGTGTTCTAGGTTCTAAGGGTCCTTTCAGCTCTGAGATTCTGTGCTCTGTATTCTAAGGCTGCACCCAGCTCCAGCATTACATGATTTGCTACTCCATACTAAAACAAACAGCCCTGGCTGGCTATTTTCTACAGTTCTTCTCTGGGCTAATTGAACACAACCTTAAGTAGAAACAATGCTGATAATGCAATTCAAAATTGGGTGTTTTTTCACATCCTCAGTGAAGTTGGCTATTTCAGACTGGCCCATCTCTACCTACTGCAAAGACAGCATTTGATACCCAGTCAGAGAACCTTTCCTTCCTCTCACTACTTCCTCTTTCAAAGTTAGTTTCATTGATTAGCTCCTTCTGATACAAAGAAGGAGCAGTGGGGGTAGTTGTGGGGGGGGGAGGTTGACACAGTAAAATCTAGATGGAGCCTGATTTCCTGTTCACTGATAGAAGCCTCCTCCACACAAAGACTGCAAACCTGAACCTACACTGACTTGTTACAAAATCAAAGATTTTCCTTTGAGACAATCAAACTACTATCGCTCTCTCTTTATCTTGGTTTAAAGGGACCCAAATTCCTGCAAGTTTATAGGGAAGAAATTACCAAAGTGGCAAATAAGTGGATGACACTGCTGGCAAGAAATGAAGATGAACTAAAGCCATGGTCTAAATGCACTTAAACTGTTAAATTAATTAAATCAAACTTTATTAAATGTATTAAACTACACATTAAAAATGTATGAAATCAAATTTATTTCTCCATAGTGTTTGCATCTCTGGCATCTTTTCCAAATAGTCTCAGAGAAGACAGTCAAGAGATTTGACCAGCAGAAGGAAGGAATTGAAGATAAGTTGGAGAAGAAACTGTTTCAGACAGATTTTGATGAAAAAGGGAGTTCGAAGTTCCTATTCAGCTAGGGGAGAACCTTCTTCCAGAATGGAGGAACCCTGACCCACAGCCAGTTGTGGGGTAACTTTACTGGAACACTCCATTATACTTGGTTTCTGAGGACACAAAACTCAGGCTCAGTTCAAGTTCTGCTAGGAAAACAACAGACTCTAATAATATACATCTAGAGGGAGGACCTCATGCCAAGCCAAATTCACAGTGAGGGTTGAACTAGATAGCCTCGAAGGTCCCTCTCAGCTCTAAATCCATGACCTTATGAACCTATGGGTGTTTTCCAAGCCTATAAATCAGCTCTGTGGCGCTTTTGGCCACTGGAGTAAATATCCCCATGGGCTGGGGGGAGCACCTGTAATTGACTTTTATACAAAACACCAGCAAAGCATCCATCTGGTGCTGTCCAAGGTTTGACCCATGAATGCTCCATTTGGATACTCTGATTTTTCTGCCACATCATCTCCAATACCTGCAAGCCTGGCCTTCCTGCTTCTGCAGCTCTTCCCCTGGGGTCTACCGTCTCAGGGAGCTCCTGTCTTCTCTCCTTTTTCCTCACATTAATCACTCGATCAGAATGAAGTTATGGATGCAATTAATTTTTCTTCAATGAAATGGTTTGTGCACAATTACCCAACTGTAAACTACTGCTTGGGATCATCCCCAGAGAGCAGAAGAAGGGGTCATTAGGTGGCATTTTTAAGATTTCTTAGAGAAACCCATTTCCCTCCATCCTCCCCGCAACCCCTCTCTGCACACACAGATATATTCTCCCCAAAATATCTTAACCCTAGTGATAGAATGAATCTGGCATGGTAATAAAAGTCCACGGCACTGAAGTGGTTACGGACCATTTTGTTCAACCAGACTATTTACAAGTAGCAACAGGGTATCTGTTTCCTGTCATCTCCATCATATATCTTGAGGCAGAGAGATTGGAGCCCAATTACAGCCTGATATCTAATCAATACACACCTTATTCCTGGAGCGGGAAGTAAAGGAATAGGCCCTTGGGAGGCAGAGTTCAAATTACTCCACTGTCAATTCCAGATAGCAGCTAATGATAGGCTATACTTTGGAAGAGGGAAGGGGGAAGGGAGAAAAGGGAAAAGGGAAGGAGGAATGAATCTGCCCAGGCTTTAAGTGGGATAGTTAAATCAAGGATCAAATACATATTCACTTATGTCTCTTCTGAAGCTAGACTAAAGCTATCAGAAGAGGGGCTTTCCAGGAGGAAAAGCCCTTGTGTCAATTTGCTCCTACTTCAACTTCAAATGTTTACTTTCCTGGGTAATGAGTTTATTTACTCAAATAAGCTCAACCCTGTGCCTTGGATATTCAGTTCAATTTAATTCTACAAATGCTTATTAAGCACCTACAATGTGCGAGAGAGCCACTGTCCTTGATGCTGGCAATACAATTGTATAAAATCACACCCCTTAAGGAGCAAGCTCACAGTCTACTGTGTGGGATATGATATATGCACAAATATTGTGATACAAGATGATAAAATTAAGTGGATAGAAGAGAGCCAAACAAAGGGGTCCAGGGAAATTTGAGGAGGCAGAGAATATTTTCATCTGAGAGGACTGGTGAAGATGATTACCGAATCAAACCTTGAAAGAAAAGAAAGATTTCAACAGTTGTCTCCAGGCATCCCTCAACTAGGAGAGAGAAAAAGGAAGGGAGTTTTGTTTTTTTTTCCCTTTAAAAGCTGTAAAAATAAAGTGAATTCTATCAGACATTCAAAGAGCAACTAATCCCAATACTATACAAATTATTTGATATGATAAGCAAAGAAGGAGTCCTACCAAATTCCTTTTATGACACAAATATGACACAAATATGATTCCAAAGCCAGGGAGATCAAAAACTGAGAAAGAAAACTATAGACAAATCTCCCTAATGTACATAGATGCAAAAATCCTAAATAGAATACTAGCAAAGAGACTCCAGCAAGTAATTAAGAAGATCATCCACCATGATCAGGTGGGATTTATACCAGGAATGCAAGGATGGTTCAATATTAGGAAAACCATCCACATAATTGACCATAGCAACAGTCTAACAAACAAAAATCACATGATTATCTCAATAGATGCTGAAAAAGCCTTTGACAAAATACAGCATCCATTCCTATTGAAAACACTGAAAAGTATAGGAATAGAAGGACCTTTCCTAAAAATAATAAACAGTATATACCTAAAACCATCAACAAACATCATATGCAATGGGGATAAATTAGAAGCCTTCCCAATAAGATCAGGAGTAAAACAAGGATGCCCATT
>NC_058131.1:80918796-80945872 GCF_016433145.1 Gracilinanus agilis
ACCACTCCTCCACCTATGAGCCAATAAACAGAAGTTAAAGGTTTAAAAAAAAAGAAAGAAATGACTCCATGAGATCACTCGATGTAATGGGAGTCACTTGGTCTAGAAAAGGAAAGATTTAAGGGAACATAACACTTACATTCAATTATTTGAAGTGCTGTCACGTGGAAAAAAACTATAAACTTATTAAGATTGGTGCCAAGGGACAGAGCTACTAAATAATAATAATAATAATAATAATATTAATAATGATAATAATATTAATAATGATAGCTTATATAATGTAAGGATTTCAAATTGCTTTACACATATTAATCATTTGATCCTTACAACAAGGAAGAGCAACCACCTTATTTGTGATTATGCTATTGCATAATTATCCAATATCCACATTTTACAGATGATGAAACTGAGGCACAAAGAAATTAAGTAATTTTCCCAGGTTCACATAGCTAGTAATTATTTGAGGTGGGATATGAATTCAGATCTTCTTTATTCCGTGTCTTGTACTCTATCCACCTCATCACCTAGGTGGAAATCAAAGGAAGGCAGTTAATCAAACGTCCTAACAAATTTGGCTAGTAGAAAGTAGAATCCTCCCCTCTCTCCCTCTCTGAGAATTAGTTCATTGTTCATCACTGGGGTTCTTGTCATCAAGGTCAGATGAACATTTCTTGGTGATACCATAGAGAAGACTTACTTTTGTGCTGGATTGCTATAGTTGCTCTCCAAAAAATTTTTGCTTCTACTTTTGACAGTCTGGGATTCTAGGATTCCATAGATCATAGAAGAAAAGAATCACAAATTTGTTTAGGGTCAAATATAGAATTGTATACTCCTATTAAAAAGACCTTCTTAAGTAGAAAGTTGGGGAAATAGAGCTAGAAAACCATTTCTATTTTTTAAAGATCTCAAAGTCCACAAGTGTAATGAATCCAGTGTGACTCAAAACCAAGGTGGAAGCCATGATTAAAAGAAGTACAGTGCCTGGATTAGATGAGGAGATTTTTCCATTATTTTCTTTCTGTTCTGATCACAAATAAATCCTGGTGTTTACTCCTGCATACCATCAGTCGGTAATTCACAAATCTTTAAAGACACATTAAGGATAAAACTTTTGGTTTTGATTTTATTCCTATCTGTTATAGGGCAGCTAGGTGGTATAGTGGACTCAAGGTATATCAGACCTGGACTCAAGAGGACTCCTTTTCCTGAGTTCGAATCTGGTCTCAGATATTTACTAGCTCCATGACACTGAGCAAGTCGCTTGATATTGGTTACCTCAGGTCCTCATCTGTAAAATGAGGTGAAGAAGGAAATGGCAAACTACCCCAGTATCTTCCAAGAAAACTTCGAATTTGGTCATGAAGAGCTAGATACAACTGAAATGACTGAACCTGCTATAGGGAATTCCCAACGGGGAAACTCCTTCTTAGCCATGCAGAACAGCAACTGTTCTGTAATACATAGTTTTGGTGACTAAAAAGGCAAGTGACATATCCCGGTTCATTCAACCATTATGTGTCCAAAGTAAAACTTAAATTCAATTGCCTTGAATTTCAGGGTAGCTCTCTATTGACTGCACTACATGTATTTGTTACTGTAATAACTATATAACCCATGGCATTTCTACAGCTTTTTAAGGTTTATTAAATGTTTTGTGTTTTTTGTCAACTTTCTCCCAATAAAATTTAGCTTAGTAGAATGTAAGCTCCTTGAAGGGAGATGCAATTTCTCTTTTGTCTTCCTATTTTTCCCCTTCCTTCTTAGCACAGTACCTAGCACAAAGCAGGCATTTTAATAAATGTCCAATTGAATTGAATTCTTAAGAACTTTTAAAGAACAGGTACTTCTAGTGTTATAATTCCCATTTTAAAGATTTTTTGAAAACCTGAAATTTTGTTAGGCTCATGACTAGACCAAGGTCACATAGGTAGTAATGGTCAGAACCAGTACCCTAATTCACATCTCTTAACTCTATGACCATAGTGTTTTCCAGGTCATCAGGATGCCTCTACTAAAGTAGGACTGGAGAGCAAGATCTCTACCCATTTCTCTAGCATTGGCAAACCTTTTTTCATCATATGAATAAATTTTGAAATAATGGGCTTTTAGAGATTAAAAAAAAAATCTCTATTTCTATTTCTTGCCTGGACAGTTGGGAGCTGACCCAGTGGGAAAGGAAAGCTGCTGGACAGTGAGTGTTGATGGGAAGTGTGACAGGCACAGCCCAGCCAGTCTGGATAGCTTCCTCTGATGACCTTCCTTTTCCTTTCCCAGTCCCCTGTGACACCCCTTTCTCTCTCTTCCTCTACTCTCTAAGCTAAGTAATTCCACACCTGACATAACCACCTCCTACTTGGCTGGTCTCCCAACAAGTCTACCCAGATACCAAGTCCTACCATAACTTATTCTTACAATCTTTACTTAGCCAGAAAGGATAGAAAGAATTGGAGAATCACAGAAAAGAGAAGAATATGATATTTTCATTTGTTAGTAGAGCTTTTTGCTTTAACCTAAAGAGCAGAACTTGGGTCAAGTGGGTTGAGGTAGAGATGGAGGTAGTAGGGAAGCAGATTTTAGCTCTCTACAAAGAAACAAATTCCTAATCAATATACCTATCTCCAAAGAGACAGGACAACTTTGGTAAATAGTGAGTTTTAAATCAACTAGAGGCTGAAGAACTATTTGTGTGAGTTGTAGAAATCCAGGTAGAGTTTGGCCAGGACATCTTCTGACTATTGGTTCTGAGGGTCAGTGATTCTAGTCAGGGTCATGCCATTTCAGTTCTGCTGTTAATCTTGCCTATTAGTGCCCCTATAGCACCAGGACCTGTGTGCCTGTGTGTGTAAGATGCCCAAGTTATCAGAAAATATTGAGTTTATTTTCCTCATCATTAAGTTCTTCAGTTGATAAGAAAAGTCTTATTTAGATTCTAGTCTTTTTAGTTCAAATCTTATTACACTTCCCTATAGCTAGTATTAGTGTGTGTGCCTGAAAGCAGGAGAGTTGCCTGTTACTGATAAACACAAGAACACTCCCTCCCAGAGCACCTTGCTTTCCATTTGTCTGAAATTGTTGACAGTAAGGTGAAGTAAGGGATGCGAACAATGTCAAAACATCTGGAGGGAGAGTGAAAATTGGGCCAATCCTTCATATTCTTTGTTTATAGCAAATGAATGTGCTCACACTGATGTGGGAAGGGCGACCAGACAAGGCTTAGTGGCAGGTTCATATATGAGACGACCCAAGAATGCTTTTCTTTTCATGGAGGGAAAATGTAAGGCTCAAGGCAGAAGCATGGGAGGCACCCCCCAAGTAGTTGTAAGATTTATATGCCCCCAAGAGCTCCAATAGAATGCAAATTCTGAGGACTTAGTTGCATAGTCATTTCTGGAGAGCAAACCTCAGAACAGTACCTTCTCTCAAGGAACTTATATTCAACTGAAGGGAAGAGAATGTCTACATAGAAAGGGAATATTAGGAAGGGAGGATGAAGAGAACAAAAGAGAGACCAAGTTGTAGGATAGGAATATTTCATTGGAAAATGTAATCCCTGGACCAAATATCAGGGAAAGTTCTATGGATTAAAGGAAGAGAAGACATATGAACGGTAGAGCTGGTAAAGAGCCTTCTGGCAAAGGAGACAGCCTTCTAGAATAAAGAGAGACAAAAATGATCATGTGCTGAATTCAAGAACCAGCTTGCAAGTATTTAATCTGCAGTGAAGAGGATCTGAAGGAATCTAGAATGAAGTAAGGCTAAAAAGTAGTTTGGAGCCAGATTGTGGAAGACTTTCAAAGCTAGGTTCATGAGTATCCATTCAATTTCATAAGCAATGAAGCATGATTTAGACCTCATCAAAGGTACTTTGGGAAGATAACTTGGGTAACTGTGAGAAGGAAGATGGCCTGGAGAGGAAATTTACAATTTTGTTTTCGTGTTTTCATGCCTATTAAAGGTACAGTCCATCAAGTAAAGTAGAGTCCATCCAACAAAGTATCATAGGGCTTCCATATCCATTAGCAGTATGTTCCAAGACCAACAATGGATGGCTGAAACTATAAGTGAACACTTGCTTGTTAGCTACAATTAACTGAATCAGTAGGTAACTGAAACAATGGATTACTGAATCAGTGGATACAAGGGAACAACTGTAGTACTATTACTACCATTATTCCTGTACTTTGGAGACATTGTTACGGTAAATAAGGTTTTCTTAAACAAAAGTACTGCAACAAAGGTGATCAGAGAGAACTCTAGAGGCAGATTGTAGAAAAGTTGTACATGGGAGCAGGGGTATGGGGACAAAGAAAGATGAGTCATGTAAAGGGCTAGAGAACTTCACCATATTATAGCCTGTAGTCACTTGGTAGGCTGTTTGAAACATCAATTATTTATTACTTTTATTTTCTTGAGTTTTCCAAATTTTCTATCTTCATTTTCCTCCCATGGTTAACTATGGGTAATTGAACCAGTAGATACCGAATCTCAGTGGATACGGAAACACAACATAGTCAAGACTACAAACTGATTATTCTTCCTTCTCTGGAGATCATAAGTCAAATCCCAACAGGCTGTAGAGAGTAGAATGTCATAGCAGTTAAAAAGTGCATATTTTGAAATTATATTATAAAAAGTCCTTCATTGCCCCTTCCTTTAAGTGGTACCCTAAGTGAATTCCTATTTCATTTACAGCTACTCCTGGCTCTAATAGGGCATAGTAGTACAGAAGGACAAATAGTACAAGGTGCAATATAAAAACGTCCACCCCATATGAACTTCAGACTCTCCCTAAAGGAGGTTATAAAATCAAAGAGACTCTTTACATCCTGGAATTAGAAAGCATTTCAGAGTTAATGTAGTCCAGACTTGACCTAAGGCAGAAATAATGGGTGAAAATTGCAAAGAAGCAAGTTTAGGTTTGATTTTGGGTGGGGAAAACTTCTAATGATTATAGATATCCAAAAGTTGCATGGGATGCTTTGAGAGGTGGTAGGTTCCTCCTTTTTAGAAGTCATGAAGTAAAGCTTGGATAACCATTTGTCAGGAATGATATTTTATAGGAATTCATTCATTTGTGGGTAGTACTAGATGATCACTGAAGTCCTTCCCCAGTCTAAAATTCTATAAAATCAGAAATCCCCTCTTCTACAGCATCTCAAAGTGGCTATATGGTATCTATGGGATATCTATTATAATGGGAACTCTGAATATTGTTTTTGGCATATGCTCTCTGTCTGCTCAGACAATATAGACCATGCATATAAAATGGAAAGAACATTTAAACTCAGCATTTGAAGAGAACTTGAAGCCAACTCTTCTGACCCCCAGAGTATTGATTGTTCAAATTCTACCTCATATGCTTACTACCTTTATGACCTTGGGCAAGTTACTTAACCGCTTTCAAAATCATTTATCTTCTCTATAAGGGAGAAAGGTAAATTAGATGAACTCTGAAATCCATCCCAGCCTTCTATGAACCTCTAACAACTAGAGGCAGCCCATTCCATTACTGGACAACTCTATTAGAAAGTTCCTTTTTGAACTGAGCAGAGCTCTACTGTTCTATAATCTTTCTCCATCCCTCCTAGTTCTGTCTTTTAGGACCAAGCAGAAAAAGTTTAATTTCTTTTCACCACCACTTCAAAATATTTGACAAAAGTAACTTTGTGCCCACTCTCTCCTCTCCTATTTTTATCATTTAATTTGGACTACATTAAATACCTTAATGCCCGACCATTGATTCCAATGATTCTGCCATAATCTCCCTGGTCCACTTAAGTAGACTAAATAGTTGGGCAATTTAGGTGGCAGTCTGGCTATTTTGTTATAAAATAGAAGAGAAGATGTAAGTAAAATTCTTGCTTCTGAAGTCCAGCTAGTTGCAAGATATCCTAAGTGTGTCTTTAAAATTTGAGATTAGTAAGCAAATCAGTAGGAAGCTCCCTAAAAGATGGAAATAGCTCCCAGACTTTCTTGTAGAAAATAAAATACAGGAATTTAAAGTGAAACACATAAATGGCCCCTTCCAACAGTGACTATTTCCATGTTTACATAAGCAAGATATAATTGTAGAAGAAGCAGAGCCATTATGGATTGTCTTGACTCATTGGGACTCTTACAAGGTCCAAAGAAATGAATGAAAATTATTCCCTCTCTTAGTCCATTGTTTGGTCAACATGATACCAAAGAGCTGATTTCCCAGAATTTTAATGGGATAACGATATTTTTTTTCCTAAAACCAGTGACTTGACTGATTGTTTAGGAACCATTTAGACCAATGAACTTTTTGGAGTAGGCCCAGTGTATTGTTTGTTTAATTGTGCAAATGTTTCCATCCTCTGTCCTCCTTAAGAGCAACAGACAGTACATCAATCTTTTTAAATTCCTCTTGCTTAAAGAATTTTTTAAAATAAATAACTTTATGATACTCTCTATGTTTAACTAGAGATTCCCAAATGTCTTGAAATCACTTTTAGAATCTCTAGTGTAGACATGAGATGGTTCTCAAAGAGCAGAACAGGCACATTTGTCCATTTTCTTCACGGGATTATGTAGATCAGAAAATTGGGGGGGGGACCCAACAATTAATTTTCCAAGTCATTCAATCTCTATGCAAGTCAGATTTTTTTTCACTTTCTCATCTAGAAGCAGGCTAGAATGCACTTATCTTCTCCAAGAGAACTAATTGTTAATTTTTTTCGATGTGAGCATTTGCATGTTGGAAATCAATAAACACCACACACTGGCTCTTGATTTGTTGTTTCGTCAGTCATTTAGACAATTGGAAGTGATGAAAAAAATGTGAGTAATGCAGATTAAAGTTAAAAGTGTAGCCAGGGTTAATTTTGCCTTCTGAGGAACTGATTGTTAAACTATGTCCCATCAATTCTCAAGTCCAGGAGCTTCTGATTCCAAATACTTCTCACACTTCATTTTGGGTGCTATTATTATCTGTTTCACTTATGGAGGACTCAGAAGTTCGGATGGTTTAAGTATTATAGAATGTGAACTCCTTTTGTGAGGGATATCTCCATTTTCCAGCTTTGCATCCTTAGGACAAAGCAGTGTCTGGCAATTAATTGATTAATAATAAATGTTTGTTAAATCAAATTGCTTCTGTGAACCCATCCTTATGAAACAATACAGATGGATTCTCCAGAAAGTTAAGAGTTCATTTAATAATCATAAGACCTTAGATGTGGAAAGGAACTTAGAGATATCTAATGCAAATCTTAATTTTATGAAGATAAGAAAACTGAAGTACATAGAATAAAAAGGAGTTGTCTGTGGTTAGGTGAATAAGCATTTATATAGCACCAACTATGTGCCAGACATTGTGCTAAACACTTTATAAAAATTATCTGATTTTATCCTCACAAGAAACCTACAAAGTAGATGCTATTATAGTCTATATTAAACAGTTGAGGAAACCAAGTCATCTTAACTCAAGTCCTCCTTACTCCTTACCCCAGTTTCTATCCAAGTGGGACTTATCTACCTTAGTTATTCCTCATGTTCGTAGAAGAGTTTGAAGCTGTTATCCAGATCTCTTGATCCATTATGGGTTTCTTTCCATCCCATCTTGTTACCTCCTCTTTCAGCCTCTGGTTAGAGAAATTCTTTTTGTCATTTGCTTATTGCAGCCATTGGCAAGCATATTGCCTGTTTAACTGAATTTAGAATTTTAAAGTCACATTTCAGACTGAAAATTTAGGATCTTCCTTTGATGAAAGAGGAGAAAGCAGAGGAGGTGTTTTATGCCATGTCAAATAACTAATTAAAATTATTTTTTCCTGTATTGGAGCTATGTAGATAAAACCAGAGAGCTTTTAAAAAATTCCTAGAATGAAGTTAGATAATTAACAAGTTGACAGCGGGATATAGCCAAAGCCTTTCCAATTGTCAAGGGACCTTTGCTGTTTTCTGTGAATAAATGTATCTAAACTCCTTCCATTAATAATAAATATCCAATTTTGTGATAGTGAACTAGCAGCCTATGGGAAAGGCTAGTAATATTTTCCATTTTTGCATTGTAGCATAATTTGCTGATAAAATGCTACCATCCCTCTGTCTCTGGCAAGAAACAAATATAAAATCATAGATGGAAGAGGCCATAAGACCTAACCATTTTCATTTTAGAGGATAAAACTGAAGTTCATAGAAGATAACAGAGTTATCCAAGATTATAGAGAAAATAACTTGCAAGGGTAGTTAGTTGTCTATAGGGAGCCAGACCTAGAGATGGGAAGTCCTCAGTTCAAATCTGGCCTCAGACACTTCCTGAGCAAATTACATAACACCAATCCTTTAGTCCTAACCATTCTTCTACTTTGGTACCAATACTTAGAATTGATTTTAAGACAAAAAGTAAAGATTTTTTTAAATAATGTAAATAGCAAAGCTGGGATTTGAACTAAGGTCTTCTGACTCCAAGTCCAGCACATTGTTTCAATATGCCAGGGTCCTTTGAGTAGACATGACTGTGTTGCAATCTGCATTACAGGAGATAATACCTAAATTGAAGAAACCAATAAAAGAACTCTGAAAATCAATTAGGAAGGATTTTGTTAGGCTGAAAAGTATCTAGAATAGGGCAGTCAGGATGCTGAAGGACCTTGAGTTCCTGCCACATGAGTATTAGTTGAAGGAAGTGTACATGTTTACTTTTAAGAAGAGGAGATTTGAAGAGAGGAGTAAAAAGGAGTCATGCTGGTTGTCTTCAAGGATTTGAAGGATGAACATCTAGTAGAAGTAGATTAGACATACCCTGCTTCCTCCATCACTCCAGGGCAATAGAAGGTCCAGTGGGCGGGAATTTGGAAATAGCAAATTTGGGCTTAATATAAGATCAAACTTAAATGGGATGGGTTACCTTTGGAAATAGCAACTCTGCCCTCGATGGAAGTCTTCAAGGAAATGCTGAATGCCCACTTGTTGAATATGTTATAGAAGGGATTCTTGATAAGACATGAGTTGGATTAGATGACCTCTTAGGAGATGTGTACCTCTGTGGGCTTCAGTTTCTTCATGTCTAAAACACTGGCATTGGGCTTAAAGATTTCTGAGGTCCCTTCTATCTCTAAATCAATAATTCTAATCTTAAAGAAAAACCAGTCTCTTCCAAATTTGAAATTCTGTGATTCCTTGATGAGAGATGATCTCTATGGTTCCCATTTTTAAAACCATAGTTAAATATAAGCCTATGCTTAGGGCTTGTCTTGCCTAATACCCAGGCTAGAGGTCTCCTACTTGGAAAGTAGGAAAGTAAAGAACAGATGAGACAAGTGGGAACTTGTCTGTGCATGGAAACTGAATTGATTGAGGTGTTTAGCTGTCTTCAGGACTGATTTCTGCACAGTCAATTGAATCAATTGTGTTGTTGGTCTGATTTGGACATTAAGATAGCTGGACAGCCCAGATGGACCATTTTTCGATCTACTGCTTCTCATCAGACACAGCCTGAATTCTGAGCACACATGATGAAGTACTTGGAAACTACCCAGCTTCTCAGAGAGGACAGGAACCTAACTGTTCTACTCTATTGGCAGAAGTATTGGTTGTTTACTGGCATCTTCACTGTCCCTGTGCCCTTCTTTTACTTTTCCTCATAACACCAACATCAGAAAATGGTTAGGCCAGTGTCACATAATTTAGTTTAGTCATCATCTTTCTGTGAGGGCTAACAGGTAATATCATGCCCATTTTACAGATGGAGAAACTGGAACTCAAGTAGAGTAATTTAATTCAATTAAATACAATTCAATTTAATTCAATGAATGCTTAATAATGGTGCTAGTGATAAGCTGGATTTATCCCAAAATACTTCAGAGAATCCTACAGAAGATGAGCTTATCTTTCAGTATTTTTATACAATTATAGAATGCAATTATTTTGTCCACTTGTGCAATATATACAATTTATATGCTGTATAATGTGTACTGCTTTTACATAGATATAAAAGAATATCAAGATAGAAACTTGTCTCAGAATCATATTCATAAAGACTTTAAAAAAATGAGAATGTCATTATCATCCCCCATCATCATCATCATTATAGTTATTATTTCACATTAGTATTCAAGGTTTTCAACTAGTATATATATTTATATATATATATGTATTATATATGTGTGTATATATAACATACGTATATTTAGTATATATAATATACTAATATAGTATATGTAATAATGCATATGTGGTGTATATTATTCATATATATATAGTTAATTATTCTGTAAAGTAGTTGCTATTAATATCTCCATTTTTCAGATCAGGAAACTGAGGTTCAGATAGCTTATGCAATTGACTAGCACATGCATACAATCTTACAGACTCAGTCTTATTCTCTATTTATTATAATACTCTATATCTATTAAATATCAATAGTGGTAAAAATGTGATCTAATTAGAGAGATGTTATTAATAAAAAACTTAAAAATTAAAAATATAATGATAGGCAAAGAAGAGAAATGAAACCATTCCTATTTGCTGAAACCTTAATGGTCAATTTAGGAAATCCTAGGGATCCTTCAAAGAAATTATTTGGGATAATTAATAGCTTGGGGAAAATAAGACACTACAAAATAAAACCCATAAAATCAACAGAATTTCTGTATTATATATGTACATATGTATACACATACATAAATGTGAAGGAGAGAGAGAGAGAAAGAGAGAGAGAGAAAGAGAGAGAGAGAGAGAGAGAGAGAGAGAGAGAGAGAGAGAGAACCCAGGTGATAATACTAAAAAGAGAAGACAGATTGAAAATAACTAAAATGAAAGAATATTTTTGAGTCAATTTTCCAAAGCACAGTCAATACCTATATAGATTCAATTAAAAATATTTTAAATAAATAAAATTTAAATAGCTACATGAATATTTAGGGTTCGGATGGGTTTTGCTAATAAAATAAAAATAATAATGCTGACAAAAGTGAAATGCTGAAGAAGAAGAAGAAGAAGAAGAAGAAGAAGAAGAAGAAGAAGAANTAAATATCAATAGTGGTAAAAATGTGATCTAATTAGAGAGATGTTATTAATAAAAAACTTAAAAATTAAAAATATAATGATAGGCAAAGAAGAGAAATGAAACCATTCCTATTTGCTGAAACCTTAATGGTCAATTTAGGAAATCCTTGGGATCCTTCAAAGAAATTATTTGGGATAATTAATAGCTTGGGGAAAATAAGACACTACAAAATAAAACCCATAAAATCAACAGAATTTCTGTATTATATATGTACATATGTATACACATACATAAATGTGAAGGAGAGAGAGAGAGAGAAAGAGAGAGAGAGAGAGAGAGAGAGAGAGAGAGAGAGAGAGAGAGAGAGAGAGAAAACCCAGGTGATAATACTAAAAAGAGAAGACAGATTGAAAATAACTAAAATGAAAGAATATTTTTGAGTCAATTTTCCAAAGCACAGTCAATACCTATATAGATTCAATTAAAAATATTTTAAATAAATAAAATTTAAATAGCTACATGAATATTTAGGGTTCGGATGGGTTTTGCTAATAAAATAAAAATAATAATGCTGACAAAAGTGAAATGCTGAAGAAGAAGAAGAAGAAGAAGAAGAAGAAGAAGAAGAAGAAGAAGAAGAAGAAGAAGAAGATACTAATACTGAAAAAATGAATTGAGGGAAACGTGTCTAGAATATAAGAGAAATAATGAAAAATGTAGGAATTAAGGGGGAATAGCTACAATCATTATAGATCCAGTTATAAAGCTACAATCATCAAAACCATCTGGTACTAGTTAAAAATAGAGAATTAAATCAATGTTTAAGAAGATGTTGGTGAAATGAGATTGCCGCTCAGGAAAGAGACTAGGACTAAAGAATAGGTCTGGAAATTATTCTGCATAGAGATGATAATTGAAACCACTGGAGGTGATGAGATTCTCATGAAAGAGTAGAGAAGGAGAAGAAAAGATGGCCCATGTTAGGGTCTTGAGGTATACTCATAGTTAGATGGAGGATCATGGATAAAATTTCAGCAAGAGACTGAAAAATATTGTCCAGATAGGTGGGGAGAGAACCTGGTGAGATCATTCCCCAGACCCAAAGATGAGAGAGCATTTAGAAGAAGAGAGTGATTAATCACAGAATTAAATACTGCAGAGAATTCATGAAGGTTAGAACCCTGAAAAAAGTCATTTGGCTTGCCAATGATGTTTGATTTTGTAAAGAGCAAGTTCAGTTGTGTGTAGGTGGAAGAAAATTTTAAGTTAAACTAAAACATCCCTTTCCTTACAGAACTCATAGTGTGGTAGGGGTAAGGGGAGTAGTGAAGGCAAAGAAGTCAGAAATACAATTTTCATTAATTAATTAATTAATTATTACAGAAATTGTTACAGGAAAATCAGAGAGGGTATCTTGGCAAAGAAAATATTTGAATAGAGCTTTAAAGGATGGATAGGAAATAAAATCTGCTTAAAACTACATAACCAATTGTAAAGTAAGAACTAAAATCAGTCTTCTTTCAAAAGCCATTCCTTTCTTCTACTTGATGCATCTGCTTTCTTCATATACAGACCAGCAAAACCTCCGGCTTCTTTCTAAAATACTAGAAACTCTTTAGCTTGTGATGATCCCCCTTTGTATTGAGAATGATGACCACAAGGCTGCCCTCTCATTTACCCTTCTTTCCCAATCCAACTTTTGCAGAATCATGTTTGACAATCCCTATGAGCGCCTACAATACCATCTTACTATATTGCTTATATTTTCAATAATAAGAATCCCTCATACGTACTGATACATGGCTTCGTAGGAAAGTTACACAGCATGTTCTCATTCATTATCTCATTTAATTCTCCCAATAGCCCTGTGAGGTAGGTATAATAGGGATTATTATTTTACAGATGAAGAAATTGATGCCCAGTGAGACAATATGTGAGTTTAATGTGATCACACAGAGAGGAAGAACCAAGAAGGAAAATGTGTTTAGATAATTCCAAGTCTGAGGTATTCTCCACAATGAAACCTTGATTCTGATTATCCTAAATATCGCTTCTCACTTGACCCTTTAAGGAGTATTAAAAAAAAAAGACCTAAGGAGTGTTAAGGGCTTCCTAGGATTATATCCTCTTCCTTTTTAAATAAGGATACCCTGACTACCTATTCACATCTCATCTCTTCCCTTAAACGTTTTAAACTCAATATGTCTAAAGCAGAACCTGATAGGTGAGATAGTAGATAAAGCACTAGACTTGAAGTCCGGAAAACCCAAGTTCCAAGCCTGCCATAGACCCTGAGCAAGTCATTTAATTTCTAGATTCCTCATATGTAAAATGAGGAGATCAGATTAGATGAACCCTAGGATCTTGTTCAACTTTACAGCCGTGGTCCTCTCCTAGGGCTGCATAAAGTAAGGCTGAAGCATGGTTATAAATGAATGAATGAATGAAGTTATACTCTGGAGAGGTAGAGTGTCTCTACTCCTTAGACCTTTACAGAGAGAAGAGCTTCCAAAATCAGAAAATAGTTTCCTTGCTTCCCATGTGTCCCAGGGGAAGCCCCGAAGATGCTCATTCGTATTGCTGGGCAAGCCTGTTCTCTGCCCCAACAAGATGCTCTAATTACATAGGGAAAGGGAGATGGGCACTTTTCAAACCTCCACAAATCCCCACAGCTTGAACTAGGCTCTAGCCTATCATTACTACTGCACGTTTGGGTTTGTTCCCATCAGCTGGCAGTAAGCCTTTCAGGTCCCCCTAACAGCAGAAACCAACCCCAAGACAGGGATGTTGTGTTGAGGTTTGTACTTTACAAACATTAATTATGAAATTCAGACCCCTGACACCCCCTTCTCTCATTCAAGCAACTTATAATTAACCAAATATCATTATACACTTACCCAACCAGAGCTCAAAGGTGCTCCTTTGGAAGTATGGACACGCGGAATCACCTTGGTTCACCCTTTTCAATAGGGAACCCTCCTAGATGGGTGTTTCATCCCAGCATGGGGGAGCCTGTGGGGCCTCAAGGATTAAACGAGTGGTGAGCATGCTCTGCTGGACTTTAGATATAGGCCTGATGATGCTTTATGTCTATGTCACCCCTTTGAGGAAAGGTTACCAGATTGGGTATCTAAAGACCTCTCTCTTTTTTCTTCTTCCCTGGTTTAGTGGATAGAGTGCTGGATCTGGGATCAGGAAACCCTCAGTTCAAATCTCGTCTTGTACAATGAATAACTCTGTGACGTTGGATTAAGTCACACAACTGCTGTCAGCCTCAGTTGCCTCATCTGTAAAGTGAGGATAATAAGAATCCCTACCTGACAAGATTGATATGAGTATTAAATCATACTTAATAGAGGCGTCAAATTGTAACATGTTATACAAATCTTAGGAAGTTTTATTATTTCTAATTGGTGTCAGTACTGAGGTACCGATGGTACCCTATAGAGCAGGGGTCAGCAAAGTATGGCTCTTTCTGCAGGAGCCATAAAGTCATTTTTTTCAGGCGCTGTTACAGGAGGGCGCACTGTGAGCACCATACGGCTCTCACGAAATTACATTTTAAAAAATGTGGCGTTTATGGCTCTCACAGTCAAAAAGGTTGCCGAACCCTGTTATAGAGGGTGAGCAGAAGCAAAGCCTCTTCCCAGCATGTGCATGGCCTGGTATCTCTGTGTCTCCATCTATAAGGCTGCATTCCTGCTGTCTTCCTAGTGCATTCCTGTCTCTTTGTCAAGTCAAGTAGAAGAGGTCTCTCCCTCCTTCCTTCCCTTTCTTCTTTCTTTCCTTTTTTTCTTGGTTGAAAGTGGGAAAAAAAGATTTTTAATAGAAAAAAATATAAAAAGGAATTCTTATGACATCCAGGAGAAAACTGAAAGGGGATATTTTGGTCATGGTCACATAGGTGGGAAGTAGAAGAACCAGGATTTAAATCCAAGAATTCTGAGTTCGCGTCCAATGCCATTTTAATTAAATTATAGCAACAAATAATTGTGAAAGAGAAAGTACATGTTCTAGGGATAGAGAAGGCTGCATGATGGGGGAAAAGTAAAGAGCCTGAGGCACAGGTTGGGGAGCTCAGTGGCAGCTGGCCCTGTTTCTAGATGCTTGTGCCTGACCTTTCATGCTTGCCCAGCTGTCCCACTGAACCTTGTGGCTTCACACTGACCTTGCAGATTCATACCCCATTTTCAGGATACAGAAATAGCTTCTGATTCACAAGTAAAATCTACCTTCATTTCAGCTGTTGCTCAATCATAACGGCTACTTTAGGGACTTCTCTGTAATGGTTACTAGATGGAAGATAGATAAAATACATAGTTTAGCCATGAGATTGAGAGAATAAAATAGAGGGGTATGGCAATACTGATGAAAGGAGCCTCAACAGAAGATAGATAGATAGATAGATAGATAGATAGATAGATAGATAGATAGATAGATAGATAGATAGATAGATGGATGGGAGGATAGATGAATGGAAGGAAGAATAGATAAATGGATGGAAGGATGGATAGGATAGATTGATAGATGGGTGGAGAGAGAGAAAGAAAGGGAGTGAGTGAGAGAAGGAATGAGAGAGAGAGAGAGAGAGAGAGAGAGAGAGAGAGAGAGAGAGAGAGAGAGAGGAGTTACTTTTCCCTTCTTGAGTTGCCCAATTATTTCTAGGCTCAAGTGCTATTGCTTCTAATGTTCTACTTGAGTTTCTCCTGCATTCTATGTTAACGTTTCTCTCCACTTTCCCCAAATCCTTGCTTCTGCTTAGCATCTCAAGTTGAGAAATGACTAACCTTAAGCTGGTCACTGGTGGGGGCAATATTGACCAAATCTATAGTATTTGGAGAGAAAGATAAACCCTTTAAAATCTGCTTACAAACAAGAGATAGACAGAGAGAGACAGAGACAGAGAGACAGAAAAAAGACAGAGAGAAAGAAATGGAGAGAAGTCAGAGAATAGTATTGTGAAAAAAGGATTGATCCTGAAGTCATAGAACCTAAATTCAAATCTTGCCCCTGGTGCTTATTATCTAGATTGAACAAGTCACTTGATTTTTCTAGGCCTTAATTCTCTCATCTTTAAAATAAAAATTATGTTAGATACTCTTAAGATCCCTTTTAGGGCTAAAAGTATGATGTTTCTATACCTTGATCCCATGGTATAGAAAGCTTCAAATGATTAAACTCTCTTCACTGATTAAGAACAGCTGACATGTAACTCATAGTCTTAAAGAACTGACTGGAGCATTGAGAAGTAAGTGACTTACCTAGGGTCACACAGACATCAGATGTTAGAGGCAAGAGTTGAACACCATATACTAATTCTGAGGTCTTTCCTTCATTCACTTTAGTAGGCTGCCTTTCTGTTGAATTACAGGTCTTATAAGAATGAAAATAGAGCTGGAAATTCCTATACTGGGGCAAAAAACATCAGACATTTGCCTGGGGCAGTCCCAGACATTGGGGAAAAAAATACAACAGACTCTAGACTTTGCCCTAATATTTTAAAGAGTTTCCAAAATTCTTCTTTTCAGAGAGAGGACATCAGGAAACATCACAGCTCAAGCATGCATTTTTACATTTTTCTATACAGCATCCATTTCACAAAAAACAAAAGAGACAAATGCTGCAAAACATGAATGAAAAGGAATCTCTCAAATTAAATACTTTAAGACAAATTCTATTGGGGGAAAATGGGAAGGAGACAAAGATCCCAAAGACACAGCAAGATTTCTCTTCATCTACCTAGAATGACACAACTAAGAAAGAGGAAGCAAAGAAATCCTAAACATCTGGTGGCTTCCTATTTTAAATAATTGCTTTTGCTAACTCGGTACTAGGTTTAGTTACTATGCTGCTGAAGGAGTGTACATCCTGGCGGTGCCCACTAAATTTGGACATTTTGAGGCAGAGGCCCTATTTTCTCACCCTAGTTGAAGTTCTAGAAATCATGGATGTGACATCTTTGATTAGAAAAAGGAGCACAATCATAAGCAAAATAATACCAGTAGCTCATTCTTTTAATGTTTCACTCTTGCAATATGTCTTACACGCCTTTTCACATTTGAATTCACAACAATCTTATGAGGTAGGCAGTATAAATATTATCTCCATTTCTGAGATTAGGGAACTGAGACTCATTTTGGGTGAAATGATTGATACTCACAGCATTAAGACATAAGAACATATCCATATATGAACAACCTGCATTCGAAGCAGTCTTCCTTCCTAGAACCTATGAAAATCAGCAGAAACTCTGAAAAAAATATAAAAATTATGAATATTGAAAGCCATTAAGCTATCTCAGGCTCATTAAAGTCTATGGGAAAAAAAAAAAAACAACAAAAAACTAAATCCTGTTGCCCAGGCAGGATGAGAGATTACGAACTCAGGAAATCTTTTTTGGTCCCATTTTGAATGAACTCCTTTCTTTTCAAACAATGATTGGACATTTTAAAAGAACATAAAATCATTTTCCATTTTGATTTTTACTTTAGCATCAGTTAATTTCTATTTATTCCTCCTCTCCTATTTCACTAATATCCCCTTTGTGTGTGTATATTTGTCCGATGCAATCTAGGAAACAATCACCTTAATTGATCCAGTGTTAACCTCTAACAGCTTAAGATCCAGACTTTTTATCTCTCGCTCAATCCTGGCTGCAGAATTAATTCCCTATAGTGCTTACATCTTTGTCACCAGTGCTATCCTCTAGGGGAATGGGGGTGCCCGGCTTCTTTAGAAGAAGCATCTGAGTAAATAAATGCTGCTGTAAACAAAACAGGTTGATGTCCCTGCAGGCTGGCCCAGTGCAACAAAGCCCAGGTAGATCCGTTTGTTTTGCCTCCCACTGTACATAATGATAAATTTCGTCCAGGTGTCACATTTTTTAGTGCTAGGTGAGGATTGATGGTTTACAGTAGGCTGATCCATCATCGGAGGCAGGTGGCACTGTATTGGAATTCCAGAAATCTGTTCCCAATCACATTCACTGTTGGATGACTCAGTAACGACCCTATTTGCGATGCGTTACTGAAAATCAATGTGCCACATTCAAGGTCAATGTACTGTTAGAAAACTCTTTAAGCACTGATGGATGGGTTGTGTTCATTCAGAATAAATGTGAGAAGAACCTGACAGCTGAGCGTCTAATATTGGTGCCAACTTTAAGAGACAGACTTCCTTCTTGATAGAGAAAAGTGATTCCCAGAGGGGATGAGATCATTCCATTGCTCTTGTTCTTTCCTCTTTGGGATAGGAAAGTAATGGGTTAGAGGATTTGTTCTCGCACAATTAAAGCATCAGCACTGCAAGGGAATCACTGATGAACAACACCATTTGTGCCTTTCATCCGCTGAAGATTTTTAAATTCCTCTGGTTTTATTTTGAAATTACAACAAGGGAAAGTAACAAAATGTCAGGGTCACAGCAAAAAGAAATAAGGGACGTGGTAGAAAAATCCCTATTCTGGGAGCGAAGGTGCCTGTGGTCTGTTATTTCCTGTAGGAAACAGAGCAGACTTGTATGTGGAATTAGGCAAAGAGTATACGGGAAAGGACCTCCCTACCTGGGGAATAGAGGCTGTGGGTCAGATTCAGAAGTGAGAGAGTATATATATAAGACCAGATTGGCTGGGGGCGGGGAAGGTAAAATACTTTCAGAGCACTGAACTCTAAGAGGCTGAGATGAGTGGTACAAAGGGATTGCAGAAGAGTTTCAAGCCAGGAAGGAGCTCAGACGTTGGGAGGCCTGGTCCTCTGGTCACTTAGCTGGCTCAATACTCCTTCAAACTTTCGTATGCCATATTCCCCATTGCTCTCCTTTCTTGTCACAGATTGGATGCATGATTCACCTCCCAGCAAGACTCACTCCTCCTCCCTCCCAAAGAGCCATATGATTCCAAGTCTTGCCTATGCCCTGTTCTAGATGTGTGACTTAGAACATGTCTCTTCTCCTTTCTAAATGTATATAAAATAAAAGACTGGACTAGATGATACTTATGGATCGTCCCAGCTCTGATGTCTGGACTACTGAGGTCACAGACCTAATATGCATGCACAAATACAGGAGGAAGAACAAAGTACAGCTTTCATGGCTCTCTTCCTGCGAGGTGTCTTATCCGCACACATTAAAATCATTCAAGACTTCCCAAGAGCCATAACAGCAGGAGCAAACGTTGTTCCAAGATCCTTTGAATACTAGAAAGCAAAGGAGGAATGAACTTGAAAGATATATGCTCAACAGAGCTGTTTTCCATTCTTATGGAGATGCAGAGCAGTGTGCTATATCCTAAGTCAAAGGCAAAGGGGATTCCCTGGAGTTAATGATGTCCTTCAGAGGCTCCTTTTCTGTGGACAATATTGTACAGATTACAACATTATAGAGTCCCTTAAGTCGTTTCATAAACTTGTGAAAGTTCAGCTTAATTAAACACATGGGGGAAAAGTGGAAAAAATTTGCTGTTGTTCTGATTAAAATAGACAGATTATCTTCTTGGGTTTTTGTTTGTTTGTTTGTTTATTCATTTAGTAGTTTTCCGTCATCTCTGACTTCATGACATTTGGGATTTTTTTAAAACCCTGACCTTCTGTCTTAAAATCAATATTGTGTATTGGTTCCAAGGTGGAAGAGCAGTAAGGGTCCGGCAATGTGGCTTAAATGACTTGCCCAGTGTCACACAGCTAGGAAGTGTTTAAGACCAGATTTGAATCTAGGATCTCTCATCTCTAGGTCTGGCTCTCACTCCACTGAGCCACTTAGCTATCCCCCTATTTGGGATTTTCTTGACAAAGATCCTGGAGTGATTTGTCTTTTCCTTCTCCAGTTCATTTTACAGATGAGAAAACTAAGACAAATAGAAATCAAGTGACTTGCACAGAGTCACATAGGTCAGATTTGAACTCAGAAAGATGAGCCTTCCTGACTTCAAGCCCAGGGCTCTAACCACTTTGTCCCCTAGCTGTACTCTTCTTATTAATTTCTCATTTTCCCCTGACTACTGGTTGATTCCTTCTTGCCTACAAATGTTCAAATGACTGCTCCCTTCTCATATTTAAAGCACACCCACATGCACACACTCACTTAACCTGCCCATCCCCACTAGATATTCTCTGTAGTAGGAGCTTAACAAAAGTTTATTGACTAAATGATGACTCCTTCCCTTTGTGGCTAACCTACTTGAGAAAGCCATCTATATGAGGTGTATCTACTTTCTCTATTCTCATTGTCTTCTAAATGCTCTGCACATTGGCTTCCAATATTATCATTAGACTGGAACTGCTTCTCTAAAGTTTCTAATGATTTATTAATTGTTAAATCTAATGACTTTTTCCCAGTCCTCATTTTCCTTGACCTCTCTGCTACTGTTGACACTTTTGATTATATTTCCATGATATATTCTCTTCTCTTGGTTTTCATGACATGGTCTTCCATGGCTTTCCTATTACTTGTCCAACTCTTTCTCCATCAGCTTTGTTGAATATTCATCCATGTCTTTTCTAATAACCATGGATATTCTAGACTATGTTACTTGGTAATTTCATTGGCTCCTGAAGATTCAATTACCTTTGCTTTGTAGATAATTCTCAGATCTATTTATTTATCCATCCCTTAATTCTCTCCTTACCTCTAATCTCGCATTTCTAACTGCCTAATGGACATCTTGAAATGGATTTCTAGAGAAATCTTATGCTCTACATGTTCAAAATAAAACTCATTATCTTCCTCCTTCACTTCCTAACCCCACCCATCTAAGTAGGGGCACCCAGGTGGCACAGTGGATAGAAAGATGTCAGTAAGATCTGTTTTCAAATCCAGAATCAGATACTAGTGGTATGACCCTGGGCAAGTCACAGAACCAACTTCTCAGGGCTGTTGTGAAGATCTGATGAAACAATATTTGTAAAGCATTTAGTGCTGTGCCTTACATGTAATAGGTGCTTGACAAAAGTTTATTTCCTTCCTTTCTTCTCTCTTTGTTATTCTTCTATTACTGTAGAAGATACCACCATACTCCCAGTCTCCCCTACTTACAACCTAGATGTTAGCCCCAACTCACGTGTCACATATGTGCTTACATAATGCCAAAGGACCAAGAGGAAAGTCCCCATCCTATTGAATGGACCACATTTAGGGACTCTGGTAGACATAGACAAGAGTGGCACAGGATAAAAACTACAGATTCTCAGCTAGAAGAGACCTCAGAGGCTAGTTAGGTCAACTTGTACCTGAGCAAGAGTCCCCTCCATGAGATACCTATGAAGTAGCCATCTCACCTTTTTCTGGATATCTTCAATAAAGTCAAGGATAGATTGTGATCTGCTCTATTGGAAGGAGAATGTGCATCAATGAAATCACAGACTCATTGAAGGATAAGAGGCAATGCAGTGTTATTGCAAAGCTTTATCCTTCTGCTTTTGCTCTTTATAAGTTTTAAGTTTGCAGAAGTTGTCTTCTCTTTAAGGACTTTACAGGACTCACTGTCTTCACAGATAAAGTGAATAAGTTGGTTTAAATGAGAGGCAGCATGTATGTAGAGGGATTGCCTTTCAATTTGGAGGACCTGTATTAAAGCACATATTAGTTGGGTGACCTTAGATAAGTCATTCAACCTTTCAGTGACCTAAGCATCTCTTTAAGACAGCATTATAAAATAGCAATGACTTTTCTCTAGCTGTTGCCATGCCTGGAATTTCCACTCTTTCTCCTTACCTCCCCAGCTTCCATTAAGAATCAGCCCATATTTGATTTTCTTCTTTCCTTTTTATTATATTGACCAGTACTTTAAAACCAAGCAAGAGTTAGAGAAAATTACAAAATGTAAAATAAATGATTTTGATTATATCAAACTAAAAAGATTTTGTACAAACAAAAACAATGCAGCCAAAATCAGAAGGGAAACAACAAATTTTGAAAAAAATCTTTATAAAAAAAACTCTGACAGGGGTCTAATTACTCAAATATACAAGGAGTTAAATCAATTGTATAAAAAATCAAGCCATTCCCCAATTGATAAATGGGCAAGGGACTTGAATAGGCAATTTTCAGATAAAGAAATCAAAAGTATCAACAAGAACATGAGAAAGTGTTCTAAATCTCTAATAATTCGAGAAATGCAAATCAAAACAACTCTGAGATATCACCTCACACCTTGCAGATTGGCTAAAATGATAGAAGGGGAGAGTAATGAATGTTGGAGAAGATGTGGCAAAATTGGGACATTAATGCATTGCTGGTGGAGTTGTGAACTGATCCAACCATTCTGGATGGCAGTCTGGAACTATGCTCAAAGGGCTATAAAAGAATGCCTGCCCTTTGATCCAGCCAAAGCATTGTTGGGTTTGTACCCCAAAGAGATCATAGATAAACAGATTTGCACAAAAATATTTATAGCTATGCTTTTTGTGGTGGCCAAAAAAACTGGAAAATGAGGGTATGTCCTTCAATTGAGGAATGGCTGAACAAATTGTGGTATATGCTGGTGATGGAATACTATTGTGCTCAAAGGAATAATAAACTGGAGGAATTCCATGTGAATTGGAAAGACTTCCAGGAATTGATGCAGAGTGAAAGGAGCAGAGCCAGAAGAACATTGTTCACAGAGACCAATACACTGTGGTAAAATCTAATGTAATGGACTTCTGTACTAGCAGCAATGCAATGACCCAGGGCAATTCTGAGGGATTTATGGAAAAGAAAGCTACCCACATTCAGAGGAAGAACTGCAGGAGTGGAAACACAGAGGAAGGACAACTGTATGAACGCATGGGTTGAGGCTGACGTGATTGGGGATGTAGACTCAAAACTACCACACCAATGTAACTATTAATAGTTTGGAAGTGAGTCGTGATCAATGACACATGCTAAAACCAGTGGAAATGCACATCGGCTATGGCGGGGGAGGTGGGAGTGTGTGAAGGGGAGGGTAGGAGCATGAATCATGTAACTATATTAACTTTTCTAAAAAATAAATATTATTAAACAGTCAAAAAAAGATTCAGCCCATATTAAAAAAAAAGCATTTAACTTTCCTGAAACAGTTCCCCCATTGATAAAATGGGGATAATAATAAATACCTTGCCTTTTTGAATATATATAGAATCAGCCCATATCCCAGCTTCTGAAAGAGATTTTTCTAGGTATACACCCACCCTGCTCCTCAATGCTAATAACTGCTCAATAAGATTACCTCCGATGTATCCTACATGTATCTTCTATGTCAAAAATTGTTTATATGGCATTCCCCCATTAGAATATTAGCTCCTTAATGGAAAGGGCTTTTGTCACCTTTGTGGTACCCCTAGTTCTCAGCCCAGTCCCTGGCACTTATTAAACATTTAAACAAGAGTTGCAAATGAGGAAGAGGAGAAATGTGGGAGATTTTTATTTCAGTAGAGGTAATTTTAACACATGGAACCTCTCCTATAAAAGAAATCATGGTTTTGGAGCACAATAAATGGGGGAGATCTTTTCTAACTTTAAATTTCTATGAGAAGATACTTGAAAATAGGTCAATACTAGGTACAGAACTCATTTCCAAGCCAGAATAACTGATGATCATTTAGAAAAATGGACAATGACCTGAGGTCAGGATTGATCCATGAACCCTGATTTTCTAAGCAGCTTTAAGGATTTACTAAGGGGAGAAAGTTCTCCAAAGGGGTCAGGTTGCTTTTGATGGTAAGATACACTCAGGATGTAAAATAGATCACATTTTATCACTATAACACTTTCTCAGTTTTGACCTATTTTATCAGCAGAGCGGAGATGATCTTCCAGAACACTCTTAATGGCACCTTGGAGAGTGCTCCTGGGGGAAATTGATGAATGGCCTTTACCCCTGCTTAGGTAAAGGTTCAATTTTGCTTAAGAGTTGAGGAATTTTTCAGGGATTTTTGTTTGTTTGTTTGTTTGTTTGTTTTTAAAGTAGCCACCATTTTTCAAAAGGAAATGTGGTTTCTAATTTAATGGAGCATAAAATCAAAAATATAATACCATCTACACCATCAGGATTGTACCTCCTTAAAGGACCACTAAGTGGTATAACTAATTCATACCAATTTGATCAATCAAAGGGTGTTGATCAAGAACTTTAAGGGTACATCCTCCTGATAGCAATGAAATAGAAGATAAATACGATAATTTAGAGGATGTAGCAATTTGACTGGAGTTAGGAAGACCTAAATTCAAATCTAGATTAAAAAACATATTAGTTATATTATCCTGGGATAGTCCTGTACTTTCAGTTTGCCTCAGTTTTCTCATCTTCTAAATGGAGAATAATAATAGTATCTACCCCCACCCCAACATTGTTGTTAGAATCAAATGAAATGTTTTAATGTGTAATATTTATATCTTATTATATTTATAAAACCATAAATAATTATATAAATTATTATTATTAAATTGTATCATCAAAGAAGACTTCAGTATTCTGTCTTGTGTCTCTTAGAATATTTGAAAGAATGATAGATTTAGAGTCTGAAGACCTGAGTTTGAAACCTAGATCTGGCACTTATTAGTTGACATCCTTTGGTAAGTCACTGGACCTTGGTCCCACTCTACATAAAATAAATGAGATCAACTAGATCAGTGATGGGCAAACTTTTTAAAGAGGGGGCCAAAGGAAAGGAAATGTTCATCTGTCAGTCTGTTTCTAAGGCAACATTTTCAAAGTTTCATTGTATTTTATCCTACTTGTATTCATCACATTAGGAATAATGTTTTGCTGCCAGATAGAACATTTCAGGGGGCTGCATCTGACCCGTAGATCATACTTAGCCCATCACTGAACTGGATAGCTTCTAAAATCCCTTCCAGTTATATATATATATATATATGTAATTCCCCTGAAAACATCGTGTAGCATAATAGAAATATACACTGAGTGCAATGACAGTATATGAATAATATTGTTTTTTTTTTCAAATTAAATCTTTCCTAGGTCTCAGTTTCTTTTTTTCTGTAAAATAATAGCTGGTCTAGTCCAGTGCTTTTACAACTCTTCAGCTCTGTTCTTGATAATCACTGACTTTACACATGTACTATTGACCTTTTCAGGAATGACACCATTTCCAAGGACGGTCTCTTTGCTCTTCTCACCAGGTGACTTTCCTAACACCATTTTAAATGAGCTTGGAATTGCCTTCATCCCAATATGTGTTTTTAGGTTCTTACCTTATTGTTTCATTGTGTTAGGGGTGTTAGATTAAAATTAAAATTTCCAAGTTCTTATTTTCCATAAAGTTTATTAATAATCACTTGAAATAGACACTTCCAGGTTAAGATGGCGGCAGAGAAGAAGCAGCTTGCTTAACCTCTCCTAACCCACACATATAGGACTCCTCAAGAAGACATTAAAAACAAATCCAGACGAACAAAGGGACCCCACAACAGGGCGCAGCATTGAAGGTACCTGGAATCAGGGCATTTCCATTCTATAAGGGGGTGAAACAGCTCTCACCCAAACGTGAGCTGAACAACACCATCCCCACCACACCACCTACAGTGCCAAAGCCAGCACAAAAGAGTTAGAGCAATTTGGGGGCATTCATTAAGTCCTTGACAGCCACCTGGGAACAGCAGGCCCTGTTCTGGAAAGCAGCAAGACTTAAGACCCCAAGAGGCTAAAGAATGTGTGGAATTTGAACACAGACCTTGAATGCAGGCACGGACATTGGGTAGGGACCCAGTGCAGAGGGGTGCATGACTATGGAAGTAGCGCCCTGAGATTGTTAAAGGCGCTTCGGGCAGAGGAACAAGCAAGGGGACCACCAGGAGGCTTGACACTGAGAACAACTTGATCTAAGACCTCAGGAACCTAAAGATTTTAGAGAGACCCTGGGTGTAAGGATAAACATGAGAGGGCACTCGGCTAACAATGGCAAGCCATTCACAAGAACCCAAAAAGAGAAAAATCAACACGAAGAAATCTTTAACACTCGACAACTTTTATACAGAGAAAATCCAGACAACAGAGGAAACAGCAGAGGAGAACAAATAATCAGATCCAAACCTTCCCAAAAAAATGAAAACTGGTCACAAGCTATTGAAGAGTTCAAATCTGAGATGATGAGAAAGATGGAAGAGATCTGGCAAGAAAATAACAGTTTAAAAGGCAGAATTTTGCAACTGGAAAGTGAGGCTCAGTAATCAAATGAACTGATAAGCAGGGGAGTTGGGAGGTCAAAAAAGGGAGGGGAGAAGAAGGGGGAGGGAATTCATGAGGCATTAAAAATAAAAAGAGGGGAATAATAAGGGAGAGGATAGAAAGGGAAGTAAATCAAGGGAGGGGGCAAGGGTTACTGGCTTAAAGCAAACCACTGGTTTAAAAGGAAATAGGGTAAGAAGAAGGGGAAGAACTCTCCTAGTTCTCTAGGAGAGGATACCAAAATGTTGGGGAATACACAAATGATGATTATAACTCTGACTATGAATGGGATGAACTCACCCATAAAACAGAAGCAAATAGCAGTTTGGATTAGAAACCAAAAGCCTACCATATACTGTCTACAAGAAACACATATGAGGCAGGTGGACATACACAGGTTTAAGTTAAAGGGCTTGAGCAAAATCTTTTAGGCTTCAAATGAGAAGAAGAAGGCAGGAGTGGTGATCATCATTTCTGACAAAGCCAAAGTAAAAATAAATATAATTTAAAAAGACAGGGAAGGTTATTACATCCTGATAAAGGCAGTATAGACAATGAAGAAATAACACTGCTCAATATGTAGGCACCAAGTGGCATAGCATCCAAATTCATGAAGGAGAAACTGGCAGAGCTCAAGAAGGAAATAGATAGTAAAAACCATACTAGTGGGAGGTCTAAATAATCCTCTTTATAATCTAGATAAATCAAACCAAAAAAATAAATAAGAAAGAAATAAGAGAGGTGAATGAAGTCCTAGAAAAATTAGATTTAATTGATATGTGGAGAAAAATAAATAGGGACAAAAAGGAATACACCTTCTTTTCAGCTGCTCATGGTACATTCACAAAGATTGACCATGTAATAGGGCATAGAAACCTTGCAAACAAATGCAAAAGAGCAGAAATAATAAATGTAACTTTCTCATATCATAATACAATAAAAATAATAGTAAGGGC
>NC_058131.1:80950850-81082906 GCF_016433145.1 Gracilinanus agilis
GAGAGAGAGAGAGAGAGAGAGAGAGAGAGAGAGAGAGAGAGAGAGAGAGAGAGAGAGAGAGAGAATCTATGAGTTATTACCTGTAGGAAGCACTGTAAAGATCACAAACCTTTGCCACTTTCTTGTCCCCTTGTCATTTGTGCTCAATAAAGGAACACGTTAAGTCAGTTTAAAGTCACTTATTTTTGTCTTTGTAGTGTAGTACTATAAAAATAAAAGTGGTTCTGAAGTCAGAGTATATGAGTTCAAATCTCACCCTCTGTGTAACCCACAGCAAGCCACTTAACCTTCCGGGATCTCATTTTTCTATCTATAAAATGACATGCCTTGGACTAGGTGGAATCAAAGGTCTCTTTTAACTCCAAACCTATGATTATTTTTGTGTTTGAGGAAATAAAGCTCTGGGGATATTTGCCTCTGTCAGGGGTCATGATAAGGACTAATACTAAAATGAGTTTTTGATTTAGTCAGATAAGTGTTGAACTGAAGTACTCAGAGGTCAGTAGAGGAGAATATATTTCAAAGAACAGTTCAAAGAGCAGACATGATCTTAGCCTGGATATTTGTTACCTTCTTTTAGCACTCTAGTGAAACAAGATGAGAATTAGTTGCCATTGGCTCAAAGAATTCACTAAGAAGTTTATTTATTTGTTTGTTTGTTAATGAGTAACAGCCAAATAAGGAGAACTGCAGTTTTCTAAGTGGGAGAAGTTTCATAACCACAGCAATTCCTGCCACCATCTTTAGACACTTCTAAGCCATATTCAAACCATGCCATCTACTCTCCTGTTACTATCCTCCAATGAAAACTTATTCTCCACTCCTGAAACCAGGTTGGGCTCTGATAGATAAACTTTTGTCCTATATCGCTCCTATTCGGGCCTCCATCTGCCAGCTGTCCCCAGAACATGCACCATATGCATACCACCTCCTTTTGCTTTGTTTCCCAGTTCCCCTTTCTGTATAATCTGCTCCTATTAGTAGGTAGGCTCATTGAGAATGGACTGTCTTGTTTGCTCATTTATAGTGCCCAGCACAATGCTTTCCACTTAGTAAATGTTTAATAAATAGTTATCTATCTGTTTATTTATCTACCTACCTATCAATCTATCTATCAATCAATTTATCTATCATCTACCCATCAACAAATCTATCTATCTATTGATCAATGTTTTTATCTATCTATCTTCCAATCAAATGAGCTGGAGAAAAAAATGGCAAACCACTCATCTATCTTTGGCAAGAAAGCAACAAATGAGTTCACGAAAAGTTGAGTGTGACTTAACAACAAAACCTTTGCCAAGTCACTCAGACTCTTGTCATCCAGTTTCCCCATTTTTGAAAAGAGGAGCAATAATCCCATCTTTCCTGTGCAGTTGTTGTGAGGTTAAAGGAGAGAATATATGTAAAGAATCGTCCAATATTAAAGTGTTATATAAATGTTAATATTATTACTGTAGTTTTGTTTGTTAACAACACCAGAAAATGCAGGTAAGGAATAAAGGAAACTTATTGCAGGTTTCCAAAGCACAAAGTCTTCAGCCTCAATTTGTAGCTTTGCAGAGGATATTGTGGACTCTGGTGGCCTTGATTAATGGATGTGGGCCAGTTGTTAATAGTCATTTAAAGAGAGATCTGTTTACTCAGAGCATAATGAGATGAAAGGCATTGTACACATCTAAATTATTAGTATTTAAGGAGCATCTCTAGCCTATGGATCACTGTTTTCCACATCAAACCCCCTGGCCTCCACCCTAGGGGCCTCACTTACACTCACAGGCTGCCCTAAACAATGTCTCATTAATCCTGACAAGCCATGATAATTTGCCATTGTTCTGTCTTTCAATACCTTTTTAATGAGAGTCAGGGTTTCTTTAGGTTTCTTCATTTTTACTTGCCCTCTTAGGAGAACTTAAAGCACCAGGAACTTAGACTTAATGCCCCAGGCTCTCTCCGTACGGATGTGTTGCTTCCCCCACCCTAACCCCTAGGCTCTCAAGGTTTGAACTTCCAGCAGCTGGCACAGCAAATAACTGAAGGGGAAGAGATGGGGGGTGGGGTGGGGTAAATAATGGTGAGGAAAGTGTTTAGCACTAAATACCAATTCAAATAGGATTCTAATTCCCATCATTCAGATTCTTCCAGACCTGTGCTCTTACCACTTGATAATCTGTCTATTAATAAGAAAAGGAATAGGATCTTAATTTCCTCATTTGTAAAATAAAATAGTTCCTGAGATCCTGTCCATCTCTAACCCTACAGTGCTACTAGTCTATATTTTCTTATTCAATAAAGTCTCCTTTGTTTGCCCTTTGATGAGGTGGGAAAATCCTATCATTATTTTCTTCTTAAGGGTGGAGGGATGAATACCTCCATTTCCATGAAGACTGGGGCATAGGAAGCATAAGAGCTTCCCATTGTCCAGCAATAGCTTTTTGGAGGATATTGAGATAGGGCAACTGCTCATGTTTTCTGGGATCATAGCTTCGGATTGCCACAGGGAGGCAGTTTAGAAATCATTAGGCCTTGGGGCAGCTAGGTGGCTTGGTGAATAGAGCATTGCCTGAAAACAGGAGGTCTTGAGTTCAAATTTGACTTCAGAAACTTTCTTGCCATGAGAACTTAGCCAGGTCACTTAATCCGGATTGCCTAGCCCTTGATGCTCTTGTGCTTTGGAGTCAATATACAATATTGATTTCAAGATGGATGTAAGGGTTAAAAACAAAAGAAATCATTGTCTTTTCAGTCATGGTGGGGCCATTCCAGAGGACATCCCAAACAGGAATCTGTCCATCAAAGAAGTGAAGGCGAGTTAAGAGAGTCTGGAGAGGGAGAGATCCCAGAAACCAGAAAAGGAACTAGCAACTAGAAGTCCATCCAATGCCAGTAGCATTACTAGTTGGGTATCTAGTGCTAGCCGTTCTATTGATGTACCTAACTTTCTTTAGTCTAGCATAGTTTAGTCTAGAAAGAGAAACTATCAGCTTAAAAACAACCAGAGAAGGCAACAATAAACCATAAAGAAAGCAACAAATAGAGACAACAAGAATAACCCCAAATACACAGTGAATAAAACCACTAAAAAAAGGCAGCCACAACAAGAGCATAAAACCTCATTCTCTTTGGCCCTGAAGGGTAGACTCAGGAGAATGGATGAGAATTGCTGCCACAAATTTAGGACATTTGTCTGGATCTCCATCTTAACAATTATAATTGTCCCAAAGTAGAAGAGGTTGCTTCTGAGAGTGACAGGTACCTACACATCAGTTGGTTTTTGACCTTCATACTTTAAGAGCATCACTGGTGATGTTTTTTTGACTCACTCATAAATTGAATTTAAGTGAATCAGAATTGCACAAACTCATCAGCCTTACTCTCTCTTCCAGAGTCATCAAAGTCCATCTGCAAAAAAAAAATAGAGAAAGAGAGGAAGATGATGATGATGATGATGATGATGATGATGATGATCGAGTGATGGCCCAGGATACAGTGGATGACTTTGGCATCTTCAATGTATGACTAAACTCTAAGCCCTCCATGGCACCAACTTCAGCTACCTTCATGGGCATTGGAACAAGTTTTCCTCATCTGCCCTTTCTACCAGGGAATGTGTAACCTCATATGCCTGGGGTACACATTTCACTCCCAACTCACAGATGGATCTGAAGCCCATAGGTTATTCTCAATCAGGTTTAGCCCACCTGTGAGATGGTTTACTAGGGTGTGTTAGTTGAGCATACTATAGCTTCTTGGAGCCACAGGTGAGATACCAAAGAAGGTGGTGGGTGTACATGGAAAAAGCAAAGTAGTCCTGAAATGGGCTTATCAAGCCCTCACACCAGAGATACTAATCTTCACTGAACACCCCATACACTTATTGGGGTGCTAAAGAATAAAGAGGGTCCTTTTGAGTATGGATCAGAGGATAACCCAACTAGAGCTGAAAGTGATTTTGGAGACCATAATATTCAACATCTGCATTTTACAGATATAGAAACTGAAGCCCATGGAAATTTAATCCAGTCTTCTTGATCCCATTTCTAGCCCCCTCTCTCTACTGGCATTGGATAAATTCCTCTTCTAGTGCCTGCTTGTGACTTGGACATGACTTTGCTTTCTCACATTTTTCCCGTGAAGAATAAATTCTGATATTTCTAAACAAGTTGGAAAGGTTTTAAATAAAGACTGGGACACAAATTGTATGTTTCTCTAAGAGCCAGCTCGGCTAATGTTGGAGTGGTTCATAATTCTGCCTTCTCCCTACCCATTCAGTAAGATGATTTTTTTTTCAGCAAAAACAAAAATGCTTAAATAACTGTCTCTATCTCCTAAGGTCTACCTTGTTGTATTAAAAAAGTATGCTGGATTTGGGGTCAAGAAGATCGAGGTTCAAAATCTATCTCATTTATTATCTGTGGTGAACCTAGACAAGCCACCTTACTTTTCTGGGTCTCTTCACTGAAGGACTTGGATTTGATGACCTTTGAGGCCCCTTCCTATTCCAAATCTTTGGTACTATGGGTTCAGTGCTCAAGGGTGAAGTATGGTTTTAATGAAGCTCTTGGCTTTGTTCTTGGTAGGAAGTCTATTAATAAATATTTGTTTAATTGAATTGAATTGAATATGGATTTATTTACATCTAGACAGACAAAAAAACAAAATCGTCTCTTGCCTTGAATCTTCTAAATATCTTCTTTTTAGAATAACTCAGAATTTAGATTTCTCATCAAGACCCAAAGTGAGACGACAGTGATAGCTAGACATTCTTCTCCTTGCATTTCAATTGGGAGAAACTTATAGCTCATGTTGCATGGGTGAAATTGACTCTGGAAACTATAGTGAACATAATTCACTTTTTTAATCAACTTGGATTCTTTGGGAGGAGAGCACATATAACACCCAAATAAATTAGTTGTAATTTTCTTAATGAACAAAGTCATCATGAATCACCCATGGATAATCACCCCCGTGATTTAGCACCTGTGACATTTCCAACAATACAACACTATTTGGTAAATATTAAAGACTGTGCCTGAAAAAGAATGAGGAATGACCTTTCACTCCATATGGAACGTGTTAATTACTAAAAAGGCAGCAATTGGTTGTAAAGAATTGTCTTCCTGTTGTCATCAATGAAGCACATTGCAGTCTTTTGGTTATGAATTGTTCTCAAAAGAAATATGGAAGTATGGTATTTATATTTCTAATGACATTTGACATAATAAGGCATTCATATTAATATCTGTGGGCTAAACATATTTTTAGAATATGGATATAATTTTATTTAAAAGCTTAACTATATTTTCTAGTTGTCAGTTAAATACAATACCCAGTAGAAGGCCTTGGATATTGAAAGTCCTTGATAAATACTTTTTTTGTTTCCTGCATTTGATTTTATCTTGTCTCTTTCTGAGCATCAGTTTAAAAGTAACTGACCTAAGAGAAGACTCCAATTTATCCACCAGTCCTCTTTATCATCCTTATATTTTTTCATAGTCATTTCCTATGTCTTGATTTATATCTATCACCTTCCTCTTCTACTTGTTGAAATTTTTTCCCTCCTTTCAGGCTCAGTTCAGGTGCCACCTCCTCTATGAAACCTTCCTTGATCATCCCTAATGGCTTCAGTCAAACTTTGTGTAAAATGATCTCTTGTCCTCTTATCCTATTAGTTATCCTTTTTTTGGATAATCTCCAGTTTTTTTTTTCTTCAGAAAATATGGTAGCCCAAAATAAACCCAGTGCTCTGAATGTAGTCTGACCAAGACAGAGTACAACAGAATGATAATCTTTCACATTCTGGAAGTTATAATTCTTGGAAAATCCCAGGAATAGTATTAGACATTTCACTTATTGTGTCACACTGTGGATTCATGCTAAACTTTCAATCCATTTAAAGCCCTATTCTTTTTCACATGAACCATTGTGTAATTGTACCTCTCACATTCTGTTCTTGTGAAATGCCTTTTTAAGACTTAAATATACAATATCACATCTACCCCTATTAAATTTTATGTTATTAGATTAAGGCCAATGTTCTGGCCTGTTTAGATTGTTCAGGATACAGGCTGTCATTCTGTTGGTTATTCATCCCTTCCAGGATTATATTATCTATAGATCTTATGAACATAAACCAGCAATGGTTTCATCCAAATAACTGATAAAAAATGTTGAATATTATAGGACCAAGAATATATCCCTAGGGCTCTTCCTTGGCCACTTCCTTTGCAAGTTGAAGTTGACCCATTAATATTCATTCAGCTATCTCTGACTCTATTGAACCATACATGTCTCTAGTCAATATGTCATTCACAAGAATGTCATGATTTTGCTGAAATACATATCTTTTATGTTTCTCCTATCTACCTGCCTAGTTACCCTCTTAAAAAGAACCTGAATGTGGGTAGCATTCTTTTCCATAAATCCCTCAGAGTTGTACTGGATCATCGCATTGCTGCTAGTACAGAAGTCCATTACATTCCATTTTACCATAGTGTATCAGTCTCTGTGTATAATGTTCTCCTGTTTCTGCTCCTTTCACTCTGCATCACTTCCTGGAGATCATTCCAGTTCACATGGAATTCCTCCAGGTCATTATTCCTTTGAGCACAGTAGTATTCCATCACCAACAGATACCATAATGTTTTTCAACCATTCCCCAATTGACAGGCATACCTTGTTTTCCAGTTTTTTTGCCACCACGAAGAGCGTGGCTATAAATATTTTTGTACATGTCTTTTTCCCTGTGATCACTTTGGGGTACAAACCCAGTAATGGTATGGCTGGATCAAAGGGCAGGCAATCTTTTAGCGCTCTTTGGGCATAGTTCCAAATTGCTATCCAGAATGGTTGAATCAATTCACAACTCCACCAGCAGTGCATTAATGTCCCAATTTTGCCACAAGAATAGAAACACAGAAGAAAAACAACTACTTGAACACATGGGTTGATGCGGAAATGATTTGGGAAGTAAACTCTAAATGACCACCCTAGTACAACTATCAATAATATGGAAATAGGTCTTGATCAATGACACATGAAGTTAACCAGTGGAAATGCATGTGGGCTGTGGGGGGTGGGGTTTGGGAGGGGAGAGTAAGAACATGAATCATATAACCATGGAAAAAAAATTTTTTTCTAAAAAATAAAAAAAAGGGGGCAGCTGGGTAGCTCAGTGGATTGAGATTCAGGCCTAGAGACTGGAGGTCCTAGGTTCAAATCCAGCCTCAAATCAGACACTTCCCAGCTGTGTGACCCTGGGCAAGTCACTTGACCCCCATTGCCCACCCTTACCATTCTTCCACCTAGGGACCAGTGCACAGAAGTTAAGGGTTTTTAAAAAATAATAAAAAATTAAAAAAAAAAAACCTGAGGTGGGTCTGACATAACTTGATCTTGATGAAGTCATGCTGACTTTTAATGATCACTGTTTTCCCTTCCAAATGGTCTTAAAAAATCTCTTCAATAATGTTTTAGGTTTTTGGCAGGAATTAAAATCAGTCTCCTTAGCGTACAGTCTACTAACCCTTACTTTTAAAAAATCAGAACATTTACTATTCTCTGTTTTTGAGGTACTAAACTCTTTAGTCCCATTCTTTCAGTGACCACTGAGAACAACTCAGTAATCATATCTATCATTTGGTTCTGTTCTCTAGGAAATAAATTTGGGTCCGGTGACTTGAACACTCTGAGGTCAGCTAGGAGCTCTATTACCATCTACTCATTCATCCCCACTTTCAACTCCCTGTTAACTACATTTGCTTTAGCCTTCCCTGGCCAAAGACCATTCCTTTAGAAAGAGAAAATAAGTAAAATGTGATTTAAGTAGTTAAACCTTCTCACCTTGTGTAGAATCTTCATGCAAGTTCATAGGCTGGTCGTGATTTTCAAATGCCCTGATATTTGTTTGTATGTTTGTCTAAAAGATGGAGATGTGACGAGATAAGTGCTTACATGGAAGTCAGAAGATGTGACACAAAGATACTCTCAAGGTCTATCTGATGAACTTTGGAATCGATTTTGAGCCTTGGCATACATTGGTATAGGACTGCCCAGAATGTGGTGCCTGCATCAAAGAAGGCAAAGAGCAAAGCAGAATTGCAGTACCTTGAAAGAAACATAAGATGAAGAAATTTAGAGCCATCTCCATCCCAAATGTAGCATAGCAGCTATTTGTGCCCATCTTGTGGTAGAGCCTTCTAAATTCATATCGGCCTGATCAGCCACAGCCAGACAAACTGCACACTGATCTTGATGTAGTGATTTTGGTTCTCTTCGAGGATCAAGGACAACAAACAAACCAACCATGATCATCATCCCACCTACCCTAAATAGTAAGTCTATGCCTTCTTGGATTCCTGTCTTGGTCCCAGCATAGCTTAAGATCCTTTTTGTTTTGTCTTGTTTCTTTTGAAATCATGCCAAGTATCAGCTTACTGATTGCTTCTGAGATTATTTTGTTATCTTTTCTCCAAAATCCTCTCTTCTTTCTAACTCTTTTTACACTGTTAGAGGCATCAACACCTTCCCGGACACCCAGGTTCATATTCTTGGCTCTTCTCTTGAACTCAGTTCACATATCCTATCTGTTGCTAAGTCTTATAATTTCTACATTCATAAACATCTCTCCTATACAATCCCTTCTCTCTCCTTAGGCCCTCATCAGCTCATACCAGGATCATTACAATGGCCTGCTGATTGGTACCCCTTCCATAAGCTCTTCCCTTCTCTGGTCCATTCTACTCTTATCTGTCAAAGCAATCAGCCTAAAGCATCGGGGCTGACAATGTCACTGTCCTACTCAATAAACCTCAGGGTCTCTTTATTACCTAAAAAAACAATACAACACTCCATCTGGCTTATAAAGCCCTTTGCCGTTTGACCCCTTTTTTATCTTTCCAGTCTTTTTACATTTTATTTCCCTGTACTATTTTGATCCAGCAAAACTGAGCTCCTCGCTATTCCTTAAATAAGACACTCCATTGCCCAACTCTATAAATTGTATTAGTTAATCCCCAAACCTAGAATATTCTCCCTCCTCATCTCTACCTACTGGCTTCCCTAGTTTCCTTCAAGACTCATATTAAATTGAATTTCCTCCAAGAGGCCTTTCCTGGGAAGCCACAATCATTTTCTTTTTGGGAAAAGTCTCCCATCTAGGGCTTTATCATCTGTCTTATGTCCCGTGGTCATGCTTCCTCTATCTATCTCTGAATAGCAGTGGGTCAGTTTCAGTAAATGATGAGTGTTTGATAGGAAGGCCATTCAGAAATATCCCAAGCCGAAATTCCGCCATGGTGATTCTTCTGAGCTATTGCCCCATTCATTACCTGAAGAATGTACACATGTAAGGAATGGGGGGACCAAAGAATAAGCAGCTCTTTGAAAAGAGAATGATCTCCCTTTTTCTTAGCACAAGAGCAAAGATCCCCCAAGTGCCCTCAAGTAGGAGAGCCTCTGTTTTCTTCCTGAATTCAGTACTTCTATACATTTGCGGAAATCAGGGCATAAGAAAAAGCCTTTGACACAAGCAATTTAAAAGCTCAAAGCTCTAATCTAGAATTGGTATATTTATCCCAGTTCTTAATTATTAATGTTACTTTATTGATCTGATACCTAAAACGCAAACAACAAAAATGGTGCAAACTAATTATTGTGGGCTTCCTACCTCTCAGGGCTTCTCTATGAGTTCCCAAGTCTCAGCCTTTTCTCCCATCAATCAATAGGGTTTAATTCATTACCAAGTTTGAACCCTGTGTGCATTTTCCATCCACAGGAGAGGAATACACTGAATGTTTTCTCCAGCAGGGGCTCTGACTTTACATTGGCTAAGAAAATATTTTTTTCTTAGCAATTTAAAGGAAGGTATATCAGAACTGCTTCTAATGGGTGTCAGCTATCTCTGTCCTTGGTTCTATTTATGACATAGACTGTTCTTGATTTATACAACTTGCCTCTATATGAAAAATGCTGAAAGAAATCCACATTCCCCCAAATACTCATGTTAAATAACATGTTAACTGTATGGTATTGTGCTCTCTCTGTTCCTGCCCCTGGGCTTGGCACTCTGGGGAGATGGAGGCACCCCTCCAACAACAACAACAACAACAACAGCAGCAAAAGCAGCAACAGCAACAGCAACAACAACAACAACAACAGCAACAGCAGCAGCAGTAGCTGCTTCTACACCAAATAAACCAAAAAATAAACCCTTCAAGAGAAAGCAGAAGGGCCCAGTGGAGGGACAGCTACTGCAGCAGCCATATAATCAGTGGCTTGGCTTCAGACCTCCAGAATAAAGAGAGGGGACCCCTTGCTTCACTTCTTCCTAAGTGTCTGGTCCAGGTGTGTCTGTCTCCACTTAGTTATTACTAGAGTTTCTGCCCTGGCCTCCAACATATTCCCTCTCCTCTCTTCTCTGTCCTGGGCCCCAATATGTCCTTGAACCATGTGCCAGCCCCCTCCCTCTGGGGTTAAAATTACTTTCCATAGAGGTCTGCAGAACATTTCACTTATGTAAAGCAAGAACTATCTGTCCTTAGTGGCCTGGAAAATGGGAATGAGCACACTTTTTTTGGAGGCACCATATTTTAGGTTTCCTTGCCTCCAGACTGGGCCCATTCTATTTCATCCTCCACTCAGCTGTTAAATTGATCTTTCTATAGTGCAAGTCTGACCATGTCAGCTCCCTAGTCAATCAAATCCAGTGGTTCCCTATTGCTTCCAGTATCAAATAGAAAGTCTTCTGTTTGGCAGCACCTTGAGGGTAAAACTTGGGTTCTATCTGCATTTGTCTTGGCAGTACCCTGCTGAGTGCCTGGAACATAAGAGGTGTTGGAAAAATGTTCACCGAATGATATTGAGGAGGACTTAAAGTCAAGAAAAACTCATTTGAATCCTATCTGCAAAAAGCCACATGAACATGGACAATGTTTTTCTTGTCTCTGAGTCTCATTTCCCTCTTACAAAATGAGGGTATCAATATTTGTACTTCCTAATTTATAGTCATTGGGAAACATGTGCCTTTCAAGCTTTAAACCAACAGAGAAATGGAAGTTATATATTTTTACTATTTGCATTATCAGTGATTTTCAAAAGTTGTGTCTTTTTATTCCTCCTGTATCATCTTTCTCCCTCCACTAAGTGTGGTTGCCCCCTCAAGGCTCTGTCTTGAGCCCTCTTTTCTTCTTTCTCTATACTCTTTCCCCTGGTATTCTCATATCCCATTGTTTTGTTTAGCATATCTTTGCAGATGATTCCCAGATCCACATATTCATTTCTAATTTCAGTCATGAGCTCTGGGCCTCTATTACCAAAGCCTGCTAGATATCTCCATGTGGATGGTCCCCTGGCATCTGAAGTTCATCATTTCTAAAGCAGAACTCATTATTTCTCCCTACCCAGTCTTGCCACCAAACTTGTCTCTTTCCATGATCAAAACCAGAATCGTTAAAGGGACAAGGACATCTTTAACTCTTCTGCTACCTTAGTAAAAAAATGCTTTCTTCTGAATCCTACTGCCACAACATCTTACATTTTCTTTCTACTCATACCACCTTCATTTTATTTCAGGCCCCATTGCCTCTCACCTACACTAATGCAATATTCTCCTAATTGATCTTCTTGCCTTTGATACTCTCCCTTCCCAAGTCCATCCCTTACACAACCACTAAATTAGTGTATCTCTAACAAATCTGACCATGTCTCTTCCCTATTCAAAAATCTTCTATAGCTCCCTGAATATTTTAGAATAAAGTATGAAACCTTAAACTTGACATTAAAGACCATTCCCAGGCTGGTTCCCATCTATCTTTCCAGATTTATTTTATATTATATCTTTTTTATACTTTATATTCTGGGAAAATTGTTCTGCTAGCTTTCCCCCTTTCCTTTGTGCCTTTGTATAAATGGTCCTTCAAGTTTAGAATTCTTTCTCTTTTCATTATGCACCATAGGAATTCTCAGCTTTCTTCAAAGATTTGAAGATTTGTGACAATCCTGGGTCAAGCAAGCCTACCAACTCCATTTTTCCAACAACATGTTGTGTCTCTGAGTCACATTCTAGTAATTCTTGAAATATTTGAAACTTTTTCATTATTTCATCTTTTAGGTGATTTGAGATCAGTCATCTTTGATGTTGTTATTGTAATTGTTTTGAAGATCCATGAACCTCACCTAGTAAGACAGCAAACTTAATTGATAAGTATGGTGTGTCTTCTGACTACTCCACTGACCAGCCTTCCCAAGCAAAAAAAATTTAGACCCGCTGAAGGCTCAGATGATGGGCAGCATTTTTTAGCAATGGAATATTTTAAAATTTATGTATATACATTTTTCAGCTATAATACTATTACATATTTAATTCATGATAGCATAGTATAAAGGTAACTTATACACCAGGAACCCCAAAAAATTTATGTGACTCACAGTATTATGATATTCGCTTTATTGTAGTGATCTGGAACCAAATCTGCAACATCCCAGATATATACCTATTATTGGTGACTTCCTGCTCATCATAATGATGTAAGCAGTCATGTTCTAGACAATGAACATTCAGAAGAAAATAGTGAATCCTAGGATTAGAGTAGAGTCCAATTCTGGATAAGGATAGGGATAGAGGAATTATCATAGCAGACAGGTGTTTGTCCAGCATCTGGTCAGATCTGGGGATTGAAGTCTGGGGGGGGGAGAAAAAGTAAGGTCCAATCATTTCTTGCTCTTATTAGCCTCTTGGGGAGCCATCGGGATCAAGGTGGTTGGGAGAAAGGGAGGTGAAATTCTTTGTGGAAATAAATGTCTGATCATGGACTTTGCTATTCATTTCAAGAATATTCAACCATTGTTTGAAAGTTTTATTATTCCTGTAAAACATCAGGTATCTAAGGCAGAAACTCAAAAAACCTCTTGAAAATACAAATTATCATTCATTCACACACTGATTCACTCCACGAACATTATGAAGTGCCAAATGTCTCCTTTGTTACAAATCCCTGTAAATGGGGATGGAGTAGTTCCATATATAAATAAGATTTGATGTCTGCCATTAAGTAGACACTAAAACTTGAATTAGACATGGACTCAGAAAATATCATAAATTAGAATATCAAAAATTCTAAAGAAGACTTGAAAATACTACTATGAGGGGAAATTTTCTTGGGCTAGGAGTGAGGAGTAGAGAGGGAGAAATCATGAAAGATTTTGTAGAGAAGGTGATATTTTCATCTAGGCCTTGAATCTCAGTAGTAAGATCTCAGTAGAACAGAAAAGGGAAGATATTCCAGAAATATGTGGAGAAGGGGAGTGGGAGATATATTAGGGACATAGCAAGTAATTCATTTTGGCTGAAACACAGAGTAAGAATTGTTTGAGTTAAGCATGGAAAGGTAGGTTGAAGTCAACCTTACAGAGATTAAATTTATTTAAAGAGATTAGACTTTGTTGTTGTTTTTTTTTAATTTAATTTAATTTTCTTTCTAATTACATGTAAAAACAGTTTCCAACATTTTAAAAAGAATCTTGAGTCTTGAATTCTCTCCCTTTCTCCCATTCCCCACTAACCTCCTGCTGGTTGGTAAACAATCTGATATAGATTTTACATGTGCAATCATATAAAATATTTTTCCATATTAATCTTTTTGTGGAAGGAAAAAAACAAAAACATTAAGAAATGAATTGAAAAAAGTTTGCTTTGGTCTGGATTCAGACTCCTTCAGTTCTTTCTCTGGAAGTCAATTGTACTTTTTATCATGAGACCTTTGAAATTGTTTTGAATTATTGTATTGCTGAGAATAGCTAAGTCATTCACAGTTCTTCATTGAGCAATAGTGCCGTCACTGTGTACATTGTTCTGGTTCTGCATTCTTCACTCTACTTCAGTTTGTGTAAATTTTTCAAGGGTTTTTCTGAGCTCCACCTGCTCATCATTTCTTACAGCACAATAAAATCCCATTACAATCATATATTATAACTTAGCCATTGCTCAATCATTGAGTATCACCTCACTTTCCACTTCTTGGTTCCCACAAAAAGAGTTGCTTTAAATAATTCTGTATACATAAATCATTCTCCTTTTTCTTTTTTATCTCTTTGAGATACAAACATAGTAATAGAATTACTGAAACAAAGGGCATGAACTGTTTTATAATCCTTTGGAGTTAAGACAAAATTGTTCTTCAGAATGGTTCAACCAGTTCCTAATTTCCCCAACAGTGCATTGTTGTCTCAATTTTCCCACATCCCCTCCAATTTTTGTCATTTTCCTTTTCTGTCACAATAGCCAATCTGATAAGTGCGGGGTGTTAACTCAGAGTTGTTTTAATTTTATATTTCTCTAACTAATACTGATTTAGAACATTTTTACCATGACTAAAGATAATTTTAATTACTTTGTCTGAGAACTGCTTGTTCCTATCCTTTGAACATTTATCAACTGGGGAATGACTAGTATTCTCATGCATTTGACTCATTTCTCTACATATTGGGGAAATGAGGTCTTTATTAGATAGACTTGTAAAAAATTTCAACATTATCATTACTCTCTATTACTCTCCATCTTATCTCCCCTCTATTTATCCTTTTAGTTTTCTTTTCATTCTATCTATCCTCAAAAACGTTAAGCTTCTGACTAACACATTCCCCAATTTGCCCTATTTTCTATCAGTCTACTCCCTTTTCTCATAGCCCCTTAGCCTCCTCCCCCCTGGAGGGTATAATATATTTCTGTACCCAATTCATTATGTATATTCTTCCATCTGTGACACAATTCTGATGAAAGATTCAAGTGATCAATTCATTACCTCCCCCATTTCCCTTCCACTATAAAAGCTCTTTTTTTGCTTCTTTTATATGAGATAATTTATCTCATTCTATTCCTCCCTTCCCCTTCTCCCAATGCATTCCTCTTTCTCACCCTTCCATTTTATTTTTGATATTATCCCATCATATTGAAATCAACCTTTGTGTTCTGAATATGTATGCTACTTCTAACTGCCCTAATGATTATAAAGTTCTTAGGAGTTACAAGACTCATCTTCTCATGTCAGTATGTAAACAGTTTAACCTTATTGAATTTTTTTAACCCTTACCTTCATTCTTAGATTCAATGCTAGATATTGATTCCCATGCAGAAGATCAGTAAGGGCTAGGCAATGGAGCTGAAGTGATTTCATCAGGCTCACATAACTGGGAAGTGTCTGAAGCCAGATTTGAATCCAGAATCTCCCATCTCTAGGCCTGGCTCTCAATCCACTGAGCTAATAAGCTGCCCTCTTGAATATCTTTTGATTTCTCTTTCATATTTTTCTTTTTTATGCTTCTGTTGACTCATTTTACAGTCTTATTTTCTAGTTGGCTCTGGTCTTTTCATCAGAAAAGTATGAAATTTTTCTATTCATTAGATACTTGTGTTTTCTCCTGAAGGATTATACTTAGTTTTTCTAGGAAATTGATATGATTGATATGATTGAAGTCCCAGCTCCTTTGCCTGCTAGAATATCATATTCAATGTCTGTTGATCCTTTAAATTAATGATTGATAAAAATATGCGTTATTCTGACTGTGGCTCCGCAATATTTGGATTGTTTCTCTTTGGGTCCTTGTATTATTTTCTCCTTGACCTGGGAATTCTGGAATTTGGCTATAATGTTCCTAGGAATTGCCCTTTCACTATTTCATTACCTGGTTCTAGAATAATAGGACAGTTTTCCTTGATAATTTCTTGAAAGATTATGTTGAAAAAAAATTTTTTTCAATCATGACTTTCAGGTAATCTGGTAATTTTTAGATTAACTCACCAGGATTGATTTTCCAGGTAAATTGTTTTTTTCAATGAGATATTTCACATTTTCTTCAATTTTTTTTATTCTATAAACTTTCTTTGATTGTTTCTTGATGTCTCATGGAGTCATTGGCTTCCCTCTCCCCTTCTAATTTTAAGACATTATTTTTTTCAGTAAGCTTTTATACCTCTTTTTTCATTTGACAAATTCTCCTTTCAAAAATCTTTTTCCTCTGTGAATTTTTGTACCTCTTTTTCCATTTGACTTTTTTGGAAGTCCTTTTTTTCAGTGGATTTTGTGCCTCTTTTACCAAATGACCTATTCTATTTTTAAAATATTATTTTCTTTGTTATTTTTGTACATTCTTTACTAAGCTGTCAACTTTTTTCATGATTTTCTTGTCTCTCATTTTTTTTCCCAATTTTTCTTCTGCCTCTCTTATTTGATTTTTAAATTCCTTTTAGAGCTCCTCCATTAATTTTTTGCAGCTTGAGAACAATTCATATTCTTCATGGAGGCCTTGCATGAAGCAGTATTGACTTAGTTGTCTTCTTCTGAGTTTGTGGTTTGGTTTTCTTTGTCACCAAAATAACTTTTTATGTAGAGTTTCTTTATTTGGTTGTTATTTTCTCATTTTTTAGTCTTTTTCTTTTCTTTTAACTTAAAAAAATACTGTTAAAGTTGGGCTCTTTAACCATGGTGAAGGGACCACCATTCCATGGTTCAAGTTCTTTGGGCAGCTTCCTGCAGAGTTAGTTCTGGGGATATAAGTTTTAAGTTCTTCTAAGGTGGTATGATGTAAGGAGAGGTATTTTTAATATTCTCCAGGCCTGTACTCCTGTCTGGGAGCAACTACAAACACTCTTTTCCACCTTAGAACTGTGACTGCCATCCCCTGTTCCCCTGTGGCCACAAGTGTTGGCTTGTGATGTCAGTGCTCAGCCTCTTCCTAAGACTATCAACCAAGACTGTAATCTGGGTCTGTATATGGACAATGTGTTGATATTCTTGTACCCAGAGCCAGGAAAGGGACCCTTTTAATATCCTTCTGAACAATTTTATGACCTACTATCTTTGGCTAAGAACTCTGGAAGCCTCTGCTGCTTTTGTTCAGCCACTTCCAGGGCCTGTTAGCACTATGGGACCTGTTTCTGCATATTGCTTTGAGCTCCACTTCTACCGCAGTCTAATACATTTTTTGTGCCAGCCTTCTAAGTTGTTTTGGACGGAAAACTTATTTTTTCCTATCTTTCTGTGGTTTATGCTATTCCAGGATTTGTTTTGAGGCATTATATCATGGTTGTTTGGAAGATAATTTGGTAGAGATTAGGTGGGTCTATGTTCCTTCTCTGCCATCTTAGCTTTGCTTCCTGGATTAGACTTTCTTTAGAAGAGATGGGAGGGCACTCTTCTACCTAGGAGCCAATACACAGAAGTTAAGGGTTAAAAAAAAAGAAGAAGACAAAGGAAACATTGAATGATTTTTAAGAGTGCTGTGTGATCTGACCAGAGCAGTAAATTACAAATCATTAGGTCTTCTTGTTATAATATTTCTACCTTATATCACATTTATTTTTTAACTTTCTTTTTTTTTAAACCCTTACTTTCCATCTTGGATTCAATACAGTGTTTTGGCTCCAAGGTAGAAGAGTGGTAAGGGTAGGCAATGGGGGTCAAGTGACTTGCCCAGGGTCACACAGCTGGGAAGTGTCTGAGGCCAGATTTGAACCTAGGACCTCCCGTCTCTTGGCCTGGCTCTCAATCTGCTGAGCTACCCAGCTGCCCCCTATTTTTTAACTTTCCTCATACCTTCTTTATAACATTGTGTTACTGTTTTGGGTCTCTCTGACTTTATATTTCTAGCTCTTGAACACAGGATTTTACACATAATTTTATACATAATAAATGGCAAGTATTGTTCCTACTTAGTACATTGAAATTAGTCAAAATAGTTAGCATTTATATAGTGCTTTACATATTGTACCATCTGATTATTAAAAACAACCCACTGTCCTCCCTGTATAGATGAGGCAAGTTAGGCTGAGAGGCTAAATGGCTAGCCCTGTGTTATACAACCAGTTGGTATCTGAGGCAAGATTAGAACTCTTCTTTCCAATTCTAAGTCCAGTGCTCAATCCACTGAGCCACCTAGCTGCCTCCAGGGATTTCATAGTATGTATTTAAAAATATTCTTCTGAGGAGTTCATAGACTTTACCAGACTTCTTTCTCTAGAGGGTCCATGATAGAAGAACTGGATGAAGGTCCTGGGGTGGCCAGAGGGAAAGAAATTCTATTTTACTGATAGTTTGTATCTCTCTCAATTCCTAGACCAATAGTTTTCACATAATAAGAATTTAATATATACTTCTTGAATTGAACTGAATCAAATAAAATTGAATCTTGGGCCCAGGGAAAAAAATCTCCCAGCTGGGCTCTAAGGAGTCCATGTGAGTGAAATGATGGAGAACAGGCCTAAATGGAGAGAAAGAAGGCAACTGGTGATGAGACAAAGCAGAGGCAATGTTGATAGATTGCCTTCTGGCTCTATTGTTAATAAGCAGCCCAGCCCTGGCCCTTTGTCCTGGTTGCTCATTGTATTTGCTGAACTCCATGACAGAATTATGGCCTTTTTTGGCACAGTTTATCACCAAAGCCTCTTACAGGGCTGCTTAGACCACCTTAGCTATTCACAGGCACCGGATACAGGTTTTGCAAAGAGGAACAGAGGGCTGGTTGCAGAGGCCCCAGAGAGGGACATGGCCCAGCTGCACACCTATGTTTTCCCATGTGAGTGAGTCCAATTTCAGAGCAGATTTTTCTTTCTTTCTATTGTTTTGGCCCTATGAGATTCTGTTTCATGGGATCACTGGTCTCTGGACTGAGTTCTATGCTGTTTAATGTTGGTTGTATAGTCAAGTCAACAAGAATTTGTTAAAGACATACTATGTGCCTAGTACTATGCAAAGTGGCTGTGGACACACACACAAAAAATAAAACCAGCTTCTTCTCTCAAGTAGTCAGAGACCAATGACTTTCATAGAAAGAGAGATCAATCAATCAACAAAGATTATGTGCCTACTCTGCTAAGGACTGGGGATAAATAGAAAGAACAATGCAATCTCTATTTTTAAAAATCCTTTCTTAACAAATATCAAATAAAAGAGAAATTTCCATATACAAAGGAGAACAGAGAGAAAGAATTAGGAATCCAACCAAAAATATGCCTTCATTATGGCTTTTCTTGCCTTTTAAGTTTATATTAATGTCAACATGTAACTTTCAAATCTGACCTATTTCTTTGTTTACCTCTGGTTTTCCTTCTGTTTCCTCATGAATTGAAAAAATGTTTCAATAATTTTCTTTTTCTCTTCCTTCCCTCTTTCCTTCCTTCCTTCTTTTTTTGTTGCTTTGCTCATTGTTCCTTCCTTCTTTCCTTTGTTCCTTTATTGTTTCATTCCTTCCTTCTTTCCTTTGTTTCTTCATTCATTCATTCATTCATTCATTCGTTCGTTCTTTCCTTCCTTCTTTCCTTCTCTCCAGATAATAAACATCCACCTTTTCTTTCCTCCAGATAGTAAACTTCCTCACATGGCACTTTGATTCATGATTTCTTTAAGATGTATTAGGATATAATTATAGATCTCTTTGATAGAGTTTTGTCCCTCTGCTAAGCTGTGAGTCCATGAGCTAAAAATCATCCATTATCTAAACATGTGAGGTTCCCAAATTCAAGATCGTAGAATCTTAGTATCTGAGCAAGGAAAGCCCTTAAAAGTTATATAATTCAAACTTTTAAGTTTTTTATTAATAGAATTTATTTTCAGATATTTCAGCTCCTCTCTTCCTTCCAAAGGCATAGAAGATATCATCTAGCAGAATGTATATATGAGTTATAGATGCACTAATATGGATATAGATGTAGATAATGTCTTTTGCGTTTCAACTCAGTTCATTCTCTGGAAGTGAACATTTACAAGTTATTTGTCCAATATTAAATCTGTAGTTGCATATAATATTCTCTTGGTTCTATTCATTTTATTCCTCATAATTGTTTCCAAGATTTCTTAAAAAATTAATCTACTCATTTCATATGACATAGTACTATTCCATCACAATCACATACAATGATTTGTTTAGCCATTCCCCAACTGATGGACATCCCCTTGATTTCTAGTTCTTTTCTACCACAAAGAGAGCTGTTATAAATATTTTGGAATGTACTGGCTATTTTCCTTTTCCCCCATCTCCTTGGGAAATAAATCCACAGTGATTAAATTTTAATTTTAAAGATGAAGAATTCAAAGCTCAAAGAAGATAACCAATTTGTTCAAGGTCACATAGCTAGTACATGACATTACAAGATAAAATAGGTTCTGTTATCATTATCTCCATTTCATAAGTGATGAAACTGAGACTGAGAGAGATTAAATGATAAGAGTCACATATATAGTAGGATCCTGAATCAGGATTCAAACTCAGGCCTTCCTCACTCAAAGTACAGTGCTCTATTCACTATATATCCTTAGCTTTCATGTCTTCTCTATCAGAATGTGAGCTCAATGGCAGTAGAGATTGTTTTATTTTTGTGCTAATATATCCTGAACATAGCACAGTGCCTAGCACATAGCAGGTATGTATTCAATATTATTGAATGATTTAATAATTATTTTGTGGATTAAAACACAATATCATAATGGAGATATGACAAAGTCAAAAGAGTCAACTGATGGCATCAGAGAAAGCTTCCTAGAATAGGTAACAATTAAACTAGCTCTTAAAAGGTGGCTAAGTTTCCAAAATTCAAAAACTGGAGGTGATGGAATTACAAATGTAAGATAAGGTAAATAAGTAAAAAAGCACAGAACATTCCAGAAGATTGTCAAAAGACCCATTCTTCAGTTAATTGATCTGAGATGTGAAAAAGTCAATGATGCTTATCAAAGTGGACCTCTTTGTTGACCCAGGAACAAATACTTTTTAGATTTTGAAAGAAAACTTAGTCTTTATTTTAGAAATTTTACTCTAGGAGGGAGCTAGGTGGCTCAGTGGATTAAGAACCAGGTCTAGAAATGGGAGGTCCTGGGTTCAAATCTGACCTCAGATACATCCTAGCTATATGATCCTAGACAACTCACTTAACCCTCATTGCTAGCCCTTATTGCTCTTCTGAATTGGAACCAATACCCAGTACTGATTCTAAGATGGAAGATAAGGGTTTAAAAACAAAAATGAAATCATACACTACCAATGGCCCCAGTGATAAGGACCAGGGACAAACCAACATAAGAGAGGTAGAATATTCCTCATTCCATTCAATCCCACTTTTAGTATCATTGGCTAATTGAGCTGCCCAACAGCATCAAGCAAATTACATATAATTCTGGTTGGCTATTACATGATCAGTTGGGTTGTCCTTTGAACTTGTAGGACCAAAATGACATCACTATGTTGGGGTCAATGTACAGATATACAGTGTGTCCACCTGTGGCTGATCGAACCAATATGAGTTCAGAACACTCTACCACAGGTTGGGCACAAGTGGCCAATATGAACCTTTGGGATAGAGGTGTCTCTAAATTTGTACACCTGACTATCCAGACAGTAAAAAAAGTGAGCCAGTCAACAACAGAAGTTGCAGGGATTCTAGAAAACTAGCTGTTCCTTCAACAGAAGAGGAAGGGCCTGGTGATAAGATTGAAGATGAAAAGTATTCTCTGCTGGACAGTTCTGATTCCTATGAAAATCTCTCCAAATCCTTACCTTTCTCCAAGCCTGACTCGAGTGCCCCCTTCCTTGTTGAAATCCTCACCAATCTGCTATTATTCCGCCATCTTCTCAACCAACCCCACTCCTAAAAGAAAATCATTCCTCAACTCATATTTCTCACAGATCTTTGCTAGAATACTCTTTTGCCCAGATCTCACTTGCACTCAAGTCATATTCATTTATATGCATATGACCACCTCCAGTAAATTTCACTTTCCTTGATGGTTGGGTCCATGGTATAACACTCTTTTGGTTCTATTCATTTCACTCTTTATCATCTCATGCAGTGACTCTTTGTGACTCCAATGCTCAGCTCTGTGCTATGCACACAGTAAGTAATAAATGTTTGTTAATAGTCTTAAAAGCCAGAAATGGTCTTAAATGATCTTAAAAATCAGAAATCATGGATTTGAGTCCTAGATCCAAAAAGTACTAGCCATGTACATATGCTATCTATCTCACAGATTGATAGAGAACAAAGAACTGTAAATATAAAATATGAAGAGAATGAAAGCTGGTATGGTTGGCATTATCAGCTATTTAACTCCTATTAGACTCTAGTAGAAATTCTCTCAGTTACTGTTACTTTCCTCCACACTCCTTGGTCAATGTTGCTTGGCACAGAGCCCTGCTTCTTGGGTGTAAAAGGTTCCAGATCTCTTCAGACATTGTCAGATCTGAGGAACCTGTCCTAGGAGTCATGCTGAATTCTTTCAAGGCATAAATCTTTCTGCATAAACCTAGATTCTATTTATTGCTTTCTTCTATAAGTCATATTTAATATGTACTGACCTCAACCCTGGGTACTTAGAAATTTCTAATTATTTCAAACTACTATCTTCTTTCATTCCCTATTTTTAAATTCTTATCAAATTTTTTCTCTCTTATCTTTACAATATTTAAATAGATATTTGTTTTTACTACTGGTTTATGAGAATCATGTTATCATCTTGGGGCCCAAGTTAATTAGGAATCTAATCAGACAGTCCACAAGCAGGTATTTATAAAAGTTTCAAGAAAACCTAGCTTGCAATATTGGGTCTTTAGCTCTCCTAGGCACAGCCAAACAGACTTTCCAAACAACTCAAGTGGGTTGATTTCTTTTTCTGCCTATGACAATTTGAACAAGGAAATGGCCCTTTCTCTAGTCAAGGTCCTGGTTCTCTCAGGACTCTAATCCTGACCTGACATTTACTATGTACCTGAAACAAAGCCCATCCAAGATAAATAATAACAAGGCCACTTGATGAGGCCAAAAGGGAAGATAGGCCACCAGGGTATTTTTTTAAATTGCATTTCTTCCCCAAGAGTTGATGTTTCTTCATGTCCTGGGGTCCCACCCTCCTTTCACTACAGATGTGCCTTCATTAGAAAAGTCCATCAGTTTCCTGACAAAACCAGATGTTTCCTGGCAATAACGATGATACCTACTTGATGTCTTCTGGTGGGTTCTTCGGTCAGGTCATAAGCTATTTCCAGTTACCATTTTCTCACACTGAACATGTACCTTACTGTGTGGCCTTCTTCAACCTGTCTTTCCTTTCTCACCACTGTTGCCAGAACCATCCAACTCATTCTCCTATAACCTCAGAAAATGACTGTGCTTCATACGGAGTCCAGGAGTGATGCCAGGTCAGTGAGAGGACTGCTATCCCCAGGTCTTCCTTCCTCTCTCCTTTTTCACAATTGTACCAGTACATCACTGCAAAGTCTTGCCTAGACTGTCCAGTAAAGGTCAGTGCCCTTGTAACACAAATGGGAAACAAATATTCCACTTATAGAGAGCATCATTCCAATATTTATGGACCAGATCATTGGCCTGAAATGTTGTTAATGCATTGCATCTTTTAGTGCATGTAAATAAATCATTTAATGAAGGATAAAGGACCATACGAAGACAAGCTATTATTACTTTGTACTTCTCTGATCTGGAGCAACCATGTAAAAGAGAACCCTAAGGGGGGAAAATTACCTGGAACAAGATGACCTGATATGATACTCTCTATTTGCAAGCATACAGACAAGAAAAGGAAGACTGGAAAAACCTTGCAGATTCTTCTGTGACCATGATAATTTAATTAAGATACCCCAATCCTTTACCAGCCCCCCAAGACATCATGCTGACTGCTCTCTCCACTTGGTTACACTGTGTCTCCCTCTCTCTGTTACTCCTTATAGTTCCCCAGATGCTCCTTTGGACTACCCTTCGGTCTTATCTTTCCTGTTTTCTGCTCTTGTTTGGGTTGAAGTGATCCCTGCCTATTCTAGATAGTCATCTTTGCCCTCAATAATTTTTCCTCCCATCACTCTTGGTTGCATACAACTGGTTTGGAATGTAAGGAAGCTGGTCAATATGCAGGCAACCACTGAGAAGGTTTTTTTTGGAGAATAAGGGAGAGTGAGAATGAACTCTGGACTACTTCTAAATCTTGAAAGTGCTCCTCTGATGCCTTCTTAGTGTATGACATTGACCCTGGATGCTTAAAATCTGTGCTAGTGAATCATAAGGCTTTGTCAGGTATAACTCAAGTTTCAAAGGCTTGGCATATAGGAACAGATGGACCTTGTGTGTATTATACCAGGAAGAAGCTACTGGACAGAAGATTAGTCACAGTCATTCTCTCCTGAAGGGTACCCACATATGCTGATGATTAAGGCAGTCACTGTGGCTCATGGGCTATCTCCTTCTGGAGAAAGAGGGGCACAGTGGAAATTGGGATCAAAGTGCGGTCAGATCCAATTAGTTCCTGGTTTCTGTGAAGTGAAAAATCCAAGTGGTTAAGGAAAGCCAAAAGCTAGGTGCAGAAGTGGACAACTGTGCTGAAGAACATGAAACAGGGAGTTTTGATGAACTGACTATTTGTCAGACTCAACCTGTTTCCTCAGAGCCTTGGGCTTTTATAATGATTAAATATCTTTTTTTCTTCATTCTTCTCTGATGTGTCAATGTGGTCAATGGCAAGTTGTCTTATGCCCTCTTCTTGCCTCAGGTGCCCTGGTGAGTTAATGGTCCTGAATGAGGGCAACCCATGAATACCATCCATTGAGGCATGCATAAATTAGGTTTTACATGAGTGGAGAAAAAGAAAACACCTATATAACTCCATAAGACAAATCTTTATTTAATACCTACTCTAATCAAGATTCTATGTGAGGGCCTGGGAATACAAAGATCAAAATCAAAGAATCTAAGAGTTAGAAGGGACCTCAGTCAATTCACAAGTCTGTATTAAATGCCTACTAGGGGCAAGGAACAAGGAATAGAGGTACAAAGCAGTAAAGGGCTCTAGGAGTTGGCATAAAGAGATTCCAAGAAGCATAGGTACATTGCAGGTATAAGGAATTATCTATGATAGGGGCAGAGACAGAAAATGGAATGTCTTCTATGGGGAAGAGCAAATAGGCTAGCCTATGCAATGCAGAGTTCATGAAGGGGAGAGATACATCAGTTTGGGAAGACAAGCTGGAGCCATATCATGAAAAGTTTTAAGTTCCAAACAGAAAAGATTTGCATCTTATCTGAGAGGAACAAGGGAGCCAATGAATCTTCTTGGGCAGGAAAGGGGGCATATTTTATCCTTGCAGAATAGTAGTTTGGCAGCTTATGTGGAAGATGGATTGGAGTGAACAGTTACAGGAAGACCATTTATGAAGCTATCTAATCCGACCTGTACCTGACCAAGAATGCCTTCAGTAGTAACCCTGACAAGTGGCCATCCACAGGTTGAATGCGTATTATACTACTGTAGAAAGACTGTTGCATTCAGAGCCTTGGGACATGAGTCTGGACTTAGTAAATGATTAACCACTTGTGACCATTATGACCCTGGGCAAGTCTCTTAATTTCAGTGAGCCACAGTTTACTTATTTGTTAAAAAGAGGGCATTAGACTACTAGAAGGAATCAGTGATCTCTTCTAGCTCTAATATAATTTAATAATTTCATGATTTGTTTAATCAAGTCTATGTGTCTATAATTTCTGCTCACAACTCTGAATGAGAAATTGGTTAGTTCCTGCCTTCAAGGAGTTTATAGTCTAATATGAAAATTCCTTTTCTTCTATATACAAAAATAAAGCTCAATTGAAGCACATAAGCATATGTACATAATTACACACACACACACACACACACACACACACACACACACACACACACANACACCTCAGTACACACACACACACACACACACACACACACACACACACACACACACACATTGCCCAAAGCATGAAGTGGAAAATATTTTAGAAAAACATTTCTTCTTACAAGAGTTTTCCTAATAATAGATTTTTTTAAAGGACTAACAAATATTTGCTCAGCAGATGAACTATAAATGTTATCAAGCAAAGTAAACATTCCTTCTATAATTGTTCCTGGAGACAGATGAATGTGAGAGCTCTTCAAATGGCATACTCATAACTCAGTGGACTGAGGAAAGAATGCACAGAGTGGGACATGAGCTGCTCATGCAGGCAAGGCAGCCAACTACATATGGAAGAAACTACTAGGCAGGAAACTCTGTGTTTTTCTGAGCCAGAGTCCATGTATTCAATGGGAACATGTATCCCTAAGACAAAACAAAATATTCTGAGGCAAAATCAAACCACCCATTTTCTTCAGTGCCTTACTCTTCAAGGTCCAGCCTAGACTCTTTCTTCTCCAAGAAGGGCTTCCTTGATAACTCCAACATGTAATAAGTTTTCCTTTCTCTGATCTGCCACAGAACCTATTGCTTTGGTCCACATTCTTTATAATTCTTTTTGTTGTTTAATCATTTTTCAGTCACATCCAACTCTGCATAACCTTATTTGGGGTTTTCTTGGCAGAGATTCTGGAGTATCTTCTTATTTCCCTCTCCATGATGAGGAACTGAGGCAAAGGAGGGTAAGTAACTTGATCAGGGTCACACAACTAGTAATTGTCTAAGATCATATTTAAACTCAGGAAGATGAGTCTTCCTGATTTCAAGCCCAGTGTTTTATCCACTGTGCCACCTAGATACCAGTCTTTATAATATTAACCTGGGGTGGATAAACTTGGTTTTCAAAATGTTGGGTAATTTTGATATCTTGATATTTCAAAGTAGTTGGTTTCCTTTGTAACAATACATTTTATTTTATGCATTTAATAATTCTGAGAAGAGGTTCATTGTCTTGTCTAGCCTACCAAGAGGGTCCATTATACCAAAAAGATGAATTAATTGACTTTAGTTTTTGTTTTCTGCTTGTGTCCTGCATCTACCTCATGTTGTTACACCAATATTTTAATTCCGTGAAGACATGCAAGCAATATATTTACCTATATAATATATTCTAATCTGCTTTAACAAATATAGGTCTGAGTAAATAGGAAATAATAATTGCAAATGGAGTGAATTTTCTACTTCATCTGGCCAAGATGGAAAGTCTCAAAGCTGTGGGTCTAGTTCATCCTATCACTTAGCATAAAATTCCTTCCACAGCTTCCTTTACAAGTGTAAGTATAACTTCTGCTTGAATACTTCCAATGATGAGGAAATCATTACCACTGTGCCATTACATTATATCCTGATTTGGGAAATTTATATTGACTTTGAAACTGACTCCATCTAAATGTCACCAATGGAAGATCTTCTCTTCTTGTTCTAAATCCCATCACCCTCAACAGGTCAATAAGATATACCTTTGCATCTTTGGAGAAGTAAGGCTTTTTCTTGTACTACCTAGTACCTACAGACATCCTATATTAATCAGTCATCAGTCAATATGAATTTGTATCAGTACTTACTCCATAAAGCATGAAGCTTGATTCCTTCCCCCAGTACACAAATATCTACTTTCTGTAATGCCTTATGGTTCCATTTCTTTTCATTTCACTTCTACCCCTCATTTTCCCACCTATAAAAAAAGTGGTTTGGGATGGCTGATCTTTAAGGGTCTTTTCAGCTCTAAATGCCATGATGCTGTGGTCCTTCAGTTTCTTTTGGGGCTGATTCCATCTTCTCCAACAACAAAAAAAAATCGTTATGTTCTTATCTCTAATTTTGTTACTCCTGCCTCCTCAAAATATTGTTCTCAGGCTATTTCTTCCATCCTGCCTAGTATCTCTTCATTCTCTCTAGTAAACTGGAATGTAGGGAAATATTCCTTAAGCCTATTTCCCCAAACAGGAAGCACTATTTACATTTAGCACAAACATTATTGGTAAGTACCTCAGGCAAGGGAGATAAACATAGCACTAAACCCAGAGATTACTAGACCATACATATTCTCATGGTATGGAAAGGCTTCAGGTCAAGCTTTTTGTTTATCAAGTTCTTTATGGCTGCCTCTTTTAATTCTTATGTTTAACGGTTTTGGCAAAATGCCTACTTCCCATAAGTAACATTCCTAGTAAGCAGGTATGGGAAACTGGAAAAGGAGAAAGAGAAATGCAAGGAACCAGCAAGGTTATGCCCACCAAGAAATCATAGCTAGTAATATAGATATAGGAATAGAGAGAGTGACTTACTATTCAGACACAGTAAATAACTTTCTCACAGCATTGTGGTTGGTGTTGCCTTCGTTTGCTTCTCTTCTCCTGGACAAACAATAAGAGGACAAAAGCCCTTGGGAATATATTGGCTTCAAACCATTCCCATGGACCATTGTATCAAGGCTGATATGTTATACATACAGCATTTATTCAGAGTCCTAGACCCTTGGAACTCCCATTACCTGCTACGCTTTGGGAATTCCATTAATGTTTATCAATCTGAAAGACTTTAAAAGTCTTTGTGGGTTCCTCTGATGCTCAGTTCAGCTCCATGTAGAATTTTCAGTCTACTTAAGTTCCCTGGGGAAGATAAGATGCTCTGTTGGAGGCCTTTATGATTCTTCATGTTTTCATTTGTGGGAAAGAGGTATAAATAAACCAGGGAAGAGTTAATGCTCATTGGATCATTATGATATGAGATTTCGAAGAAATTTTACAACAGACTATTCAAGTGTGATGTGTGGCTGATGGCCTATGCTGTTTTCTATTCTTTAAAATCCTCAACTCTTAGGAAAATGAATAGCCCATTTCCCTGCTCAGTATGGCTACTCAAGTTGCCAGGCTCCATTTAGCCCATGTGTTGGGCTTTTGGAATGTCACTTTTGTAATGGGCAGGTGATTTCCTCCTCTTTTATCCTGCCCTGTCATTTATACTCCTTGAAGATTAGTTATTGGCAATTGACAGGATGCTATAGGCTACTTAATGCCTGCCCAAGTACTTTGAGAAATTCAACTACCACTGGTCAGTAAGCACAGAGACTCCTGCCCAGAATAATCAGAAATCACTCTATCTTCTGTTTGTTGCACCTGTTTGTTGTGCTACTGGGCTGTGAAACATCCTGTATGATGAACTTTAAAGCTTTTATAAGAGTTCAATTCAGTTCAGAGATTTTTGTCCCAGTAATCCTTCTTATGGTCTAGGGAAGAAAGATTTACTTCCATTCCAGAAAAGAACAAGGTCATGAGAAAGTAATGAGGCACACCTCATGTCACAGAAGAAGGCAATGGAGGGGAAAATAGAATTAAAATGTTTAAACATGACCTAAATGGCAGTAGAGTTAGTTGGTCAAAACACACACGTGCACGCACACGCACACACACACACACACACACACACACACACACATACACACACACATCCTGAGAATAGTGAGGAATAGATTGATGTCAGCTTGGAGGGATATTTCTTATGCAGTGCCACAGGGTTCGTTTCTAAGCCCTGATTCATAGAAATAACTTGGAAGAAGTCATAGATTGTACGTTTTATTGAATTTAAGGAGTTATAGGTAGCAATTTGTATGACTGAAATGGTAAGGGGTAAAAACATCTTGATAGGCTGATGCTAATAATTCTTAATAGCAACTAGGTGGTATGGTGGATAGAGGGTTGAACTTGGAGTTAAAATGACCTAAATTCAAATCTACTCCAGATACTTATGAGCTATGTGAATCTGGGCTGATCCCTTCTCTCAGCCTCAATTTCCTTATATGTAAAATGGGAACAATAGCATCTGTCTCACAGGATTATTATGAAATATCAAGTGAGAAAATATTTTTAAAGTATTGAAAAGAATTTTTATTTTAAAGTATTGCATGAAGGGATTTTAGAAGTCATCCATTATAACCTCTCCATTTTACAAATGGCTCAGAAAGGATAAATGATTTACCCACAGTCACACAGCCTGCATGTGACAGAGCAGGGAGTCCTCTAATATCAAATCTAACAACCTTTCCTCTCTAGCAACTCACCTTGAGAAAGAGAGTCCTCAATTTAGATTTTTAAAAACCATTGTCCTCGTATAAGATAGAGGAATGTATAATATCCTAGAATATCAGTGCCAACAATAAAACTAATATTGATTCATCAGTATCTACTTGTACTGATGTTTAAAGGACAGAAAAAAAGTTCATAGGCAGAAGATCTGAGGATTTAGTTGATGGCAAGTTTAATATAACAACTATAAAAGATAACCCAATCTTTAGTTAATAGAGGGACATTAGGAAGGGACAGGAGAGTCCTTCTGTCCTTTTCCCTGTTCAGTTCTGGGTACCAAATTAGAGGAGAGATATTGACAAAATGCATGTGTTCAGAGAAGGTGGCCAAGACATTAGAGGGGATCAGAGCCCAATGCATTCAGAAAATACATAACATGGAGGCTGGTAAAGGAATCTGATAAAGGCATTTCGCTTGGAAAAGGCAAATCTGAAATCTTCAATTATTGCAATGGCTATCATGTGGAAGGATTCGGTTTGTCCTGCCTGGTCAATGAGTTAGAGGCTGCAGAGAGATAGATGTCAATCTAATCGGAGGGGACACAAAACAAAACAAAATCAAACATTTTAACAATTTGAGATATCATTTCTGTAAGAGGAATGTGGGTTTCTTCTCTCTGGAGGTCTGTGAGCTTGAATGATCACTTGTTGGAGATGTTGTAGACCTCTACAGAACAAAAAATAATTCAACAACTAGAGAATTCCTGGCTCTTATGGACTCTGCAGTGGGGTAAGGAGCAACTAACAGAACTGGTGATCTAGCAAGTGAAGAGAAATCTGCTGATAGGTGTGGAGATTTATGGGCCAAAGTCAGGAACCAATGGATCTAGAGAGAAAGCAGGGGTTCTGACCAAGAAATTTTACTCCATCCTGCTAAAATCAGAAGAAAGTAGAAGAATGAAAATAGAACTAGGGAAGAGACTTGGGAAATCCAACTAACGTCTGCAGTTTACTTCATCACAGTGGTGAAACAGACTAAATAATTAGTTAAGTTTCCAAAATTTTAAATCAATACTAGGATCAAAAAGTTCTTTTTAATGGAATGTAATACTGGGTTATGTTCTTCATTAAGTGTCCAGCAAGTTCCCAACTACTTATGCCATATATGGTATATTTATGTACTAAAAACAAAGTTTTAAATTTTCAGTATAACACAGCAGAAGTAAATCAGAACAGATGGCTTTGGATCACAGTTGCTAGTGAAGTTCCCCTTTAATGCTAGCATACTTATCTACATTTATTTTTATACCTCCACAGGATCATGGAAACTCTTTGAGGGCAGGGACTTTTTTTGTTGTTGTTTTTGTTTTAGTATTTTATCCCTGGAGCCTATTACAGTGCCATGCAAATAATCAACATGCTAATAGAGCAAGGGTTTAAGATTTCTTTTCTGGAGTCTCCATACAGATCATAAGCCATCTTTAATTAGTAGAGGAATTATATGATAATCAAAGAGGTTACGTTAGATTGTCAATGCTTAGAAATGTCAGAGGCAGGATTTGAGCTAAGATCTTCCTGAGTCTAAGTCCAGTGCTCTATTCACTCTGTGAAACTTCTACTGATTGGACATAGCTTTGAATAAATATTTGTTGAATTAAATTGAATGTTTCTGTGGATTCTCAAAGGCTCTGTCAGAAAGACAATAGCCTTAACAAGTCATACCAAATTGAAATCATGGGGCTAGTAATGATAGTAAGTGTTAGAGACAGATCTGATTAAAAACTATGGTATTCTTTCTAATTAATTCAATATCAATGTGAAAAGGAAAGACAGATATCTCAGTTTTTATTTTTTTTTATTTTTTAATTTGTCTTTATTAAGTAAAAACAAACTTTCTCTTCAGCACTAATATTCTACTAGGAGGAAAGAACACATATGTAGAAAATTTAATATGAAATATAAGCAAAGTTGTTTTTATGGAGGTAGCATTAGCTCTGTGGGTAACCCAGTAAGGTATTTTTTTTCTTTCAGAAGATGCAATTGAACTTTGAAGGGAGTTATGCACATCAAAAATCGAAGTGATGCAGAAATGCATCCTAGGCCTGAGAGAAAGTCTATGAAATGGTCAAGAAAAGGAATGTTGTATATGGAGAACTAGAAGCAAGACAGTTTACTAGAATGTAGAGTACCTGAAGAAGAAATTAATATGGAAAAGAAGAATAGAACTACATTGTGAAAGACTTTCCTTCACAAAAGAAACTAAAGGAGTATTTTTAAGCATAGAGGAAGGAGAAAGACACTAAGAGCTTACTAAGTACGGAAGTAACATGGCCTGGCATCCTTTAGTACCAGTTAATGGCAGCTAATGGAATGTATATTGGTGAGGAGAAAAACTAGAGGTTTAGAGAACAAATGGGAGACTATTTCAATAGTACAGGTGAGGGAAAATCATGGCCTTCACTAAGATATTGGCTGGTTGAATAGAGAGAAAATTATAGAAATTTAAAAGGAATTGGCATTTATCACAATCCACACATTAAGCAGAACTGGGGTAAATCCTGATGGTGGAGGGAATCTGTCCAAAACAAAAATCTTGAATTTAAGGACTCTTTTCTGAACTGGATGGGTGTATCTATGAATCTTGTTAACAAATGATCTTAGATGGCTATAGGAATAGTAGTCTTCCCCAAATCTAATAATACTACTTTTGAAGACGAAACCCAAGAAATAGAAGAAGCCATCTGGTAGATGACAATAACTCAGCCGAAAAGGAACTTAGTCATAGATGCCAGCCAAAAAAAATCCCTCTAGAAAACAAGTGCTAGAAAAAAATAGTGCTAAAATGAGGAATGACCCTTAACAGTAAAAGTCATAAGAAGACTTTGAGTTGGGAGCATTGGGTAAAATGTTCAGGAAATATTTCTTTCCCTCTGATAACATGGAGAATATCTAGGAAATCATACCTGTTTCCATATGGGATCTTTTCCCTTGTTATTTAATATTTTATTCCATTTTAATTAAGTGCTCTTTGTATTAAATCCATGTGTTATTTGAACATGTTAAGTATAAACTACATTGGCAAGGAGCTCCTAGGTGTAGAAATGAAAAGCGGCTGACTGACCCAGGCAAAATCTCCAACCTGAGAAGGAACAAAGTGCCCTAGACATGCAGGGACTGAAGGAACCAAGTTATATCAGGAGTTTTAATTTTCTGAACTTTGCTACCATGCTACAGAAAGATTTATTCTCTTGTTTACACCTGGTTTATTCTTTAATTGATTTGCTTAATGCAGAGTCTAGGTAAGCTTCATTCATACATAAATGAGGAAACTGAGTCTGGGAGAAAGGAGGCTTTCTTTTTACCCCCAGACGACACATAGTGGCACTCAAGCCTAGAGTTTACATCTTTTGGCTCTCATTCAGCACTCTGCATAATATTAGGTTAGGCCACCCAGAAAAATTTTTTCCTAGGCCATGATACTTAGATATTGATGTTGATATCAGCCCCTGCCCCAGATTCCAGCACCTTCTGCCTCCATCCTCCTCCTCCTTCCGAACACATTTATGGCTCTCATGGCCAAAAAGGTTGCCAACCCCTGCTCTTGAGTTGTGTTTGGGCATCAAATTTTCTGTTTAAGTCAAGTCTTTTAATTAAGAATGCTTGGACATCTTCTATTTTATGAAATGACCATACTTTCCCCTGCAAGAATATAGTCAATTTTGCTGGGTAGTTGATTCTTTGTTGTAGACCCAGTTCTCTTGCTTTCCAGAATATTATATTCCATGCCTTCCAGTACCTCAGTGTGGATGCAGCCATGTCCTGTGTAATCCTAACTGTGGTTCCATGATATCTGAATGTTTTCTTCTTAGTAGTTTGTAGTATCTTTTTCCTTGGTCTGGTAGGTCTTGAATTTGGCTATAACATTCCTGGGCATTGCCAATTGGGAATTAAATGCAGAAGGTGATCTGTTGACTCTCAATCTCCACTTTTCTCCCTTGTTCAAGAATGTTGGAGCAGTTTTCTTGGATAATTTCTTGTAGAATGATGTCCGGACTTTTTTCTTTTGTCATGATTTTTCCAGTAGTGCAATAATTCTTAAATTGTCTCTTCTGGATCTGTCTTCCAGGTCTATAATTTTATCATTAAAGTATTTCATATTTTCCTAAATTTTTTCATTCTTTTGCTTTTGTTTCATAGACTTACTGCCTTATGAATTCATTTTCTTCTAGTTGTTGGATTCTAATTTTTAAAAACTTAATTTCATCTCTGGCTTTTTGGTCATCCTTCTCCTTTTGGTCTGTTTTATCTTTTTAGGTCATCTTTCACTTTTTTTGCCTCGTTTTCAAACTGATCAATTCTAACTTTCTAGACACCATTTTCTTGTTTTAGTTCATGTGCTTCTGCTTCCAGATGACTTATTTTGCTTTTAAAGTTATTTTCCCAATTGTCTTCAGTCTCTCTTAATTGTTTTTTGAATTGTGTTTTGAGTTCTTCCAAAGCCTGAGTCCAATTTGCTGGAGATTCTGTGTTTTTTCTTGGTGTTTCTTGGTCCTTCTCTGTTTCATTTGCTCTTTGTTCATTATCCAGGTATTTATTAGAAGCTGTTGATTATAACTTCTTTTTTTTTCCTTTTTCTGTTGTTTACTCATATTTTTTTCCTTCTTTGTCCCCTGTCTTTGGCTGTAAACTTGCTCCTCTGATTATCTGCTGAATCTGTGGGTTTAGGCTATTCTATCCTGAAGGGGCTTTGTCTCTGCCCTGCCCATTGACTAGATTAGGCTGATGGAGTATTAATGAGCCCTGAGGTCAGATCTTCCCCAGCTGGCAGAAGAATGTGAAAGTATAGGCAAAGGTGTGCAGACTGAAGGGAGTTGGGCTTCCTGTCCTGTTATCAAGGTATTTTACCATGGTTTCAGCCTTCTCCCTGAGATGCAAGTCACCAGGATTCTAATCATGGCTCTCAGCACAGTCTGTGGGGGGTAGGGTGTTGGAGATTGAGCTTCCCTGTCCTCTGAAGGCTTCTTATTTGCCCTATTGATTGACTAGATTAAACCAGGGTGGAGCTGATATTCAGACCTGGATGTTCCCTGAGGCCAAATCCTCAAGAAGGGGAGTTCCAAAATGGAGAGTAGTGGCTGTGACTAGGCTATCCTCCCCTCTGCACCTCTCCTCTAGCTATCTTCTTGCCATTTGTGGTTAGAGCCCTGAGCTTAGCACAGCTCTGGCAGTAAGGCATTCTCTGTGGACAGGAACCCTCAACCCAAGATTCCATCTACAGCCAGAGACTCAGCACAGTAGGTGGGGGAGGATTCCTGGGACCTTCCTTCTTCCTTTTCCTTAAACCCAAGAATTCAGCCTTCCCTTTATACCTTTTAAATTGAATGGAGCAGGAGGGTCACCTGGCTCTGTTCCGTTGTTAGGTTTGGTTTTCTGTCCCCTCAAAACACTTTGTTTTTGGTTGGTTTAGAAAGGTTTTCACAGAGGTATGGACTTTTGCTGCTTCTATGTGGTCATCCTATCTCATAGTTTTTAAGTGGTTCTCTGTAAATGGAAGACAAAGGTGCATAGTAGAAAGTACCTGGATCTGAACCCTGACTATGCCTCTTGAAGTAGATAAGTCATCTAACTTATCAAGGTCTGCTTCCTCATGAAAACAGAGATAATATTCATGCTGCTACTTACCTTACAGTGCTTTGTAAACTCCTAAATGTTCTAGAAATATCAATTGTTGTTATTCTTGTTTTTCATATAAATTAAAAAGAGTCAATGGACTTTAAATGAACTCTGCCAAGGTACATTTGTCTCCAAATATATTAATGGCTAGTTCCACTTTAGATTTTAGAAAGTTCACTTGAAGGCCAGAGTATTCTAGACAAGTCAGATCTCAGACCCTAGACTTCTTAAGAATTAATCACATATGTGTGTATGTGTATGTGTGTGTGCATTTCATGTGCCAAAATTCCAAGCAATCTAATAGCACTAAAATCTTATTCCTTGTGCTCATGGAGCCTTTCCCCAGGGCACCTCAAAGTTTGGACTAGTGATAGGGTTGATCAGTTACTGATTCCTGCTACACTTGAGTGAACAAAACCAGGCTTATAGGAGACTCAAAGAAATCTGCTTAAGATGCATACTTAAATAAGTATCAGTGTCCTCATTGTCTTAATTACCTTCATGCCTGAACTGTGCTGGGGAAATGATAGTATTCAATCCAGTGAAGTCAATGTTTTCTGCCAAACTGAATTAGGTAGCATCCTGAGAGAATGGCAAAACAAAAACAAAAGCATCCAGGAAACAATCTTGTATTTATTTTTGAGTAAGGTTGACTAGAGAAAATGGTAAAGAACTTCAATGGAGAAAGGGTACCTTATAATCTTCTCTCCCATATAGAGGGGAAAATAATATTTATTATACTATACATTTTAAAAAGTTAACTACTTTAAGCAACTTGTTAAGACTATATGTGTTTAGTTTAGAAGGGTTGTAAGCTGTGTTGGTTGAAGGAATTGTAGTGCAAAGGATGTCCCATGTTGGGATAATCACAGATCCTATATGTAGTCATCAACCCTGAGAGAGATCTCTAGAGGACATTTTAAGGGATTTATCTCTGGATCTTGTAAGATTAAAAATTAATATACAATACTCTAAGTAGTATATTTTTATAAAATTTATTAATAACAACTTGAAGTAGAGAAAAGTGATATCCTTAGTAACAAGAAGTTTCCTAGACTGTGCACACGGGAGAAGAGGATAGAGGGCAGAGTTACACACAACTTCATTGATAAACAAAAGAATGTAATATGGAGATGAAGGGAAAGGATTCTGGGAAATGTAGCTCAAGGGTACAAAATTCTATTTACACATTCCCCCCTGTGAGGCTTTGGGAGACTAGTTGCCCCAAAGGATCATTTAAACATACCAAACCTATAACTCTAAAAATTTTTAACTAAAGGTATATACAGTGTTGCAGTTCAGTTTCTAAGGGGAAATTACAATAATTTGGGAATAAAAGGGAAATAGAAGAGAAAAAGAAAAAAAAAGAATGATTTCTATATTTACAAAAAACAATTAGCATGCAGTAGCCTTTGGCAAAAGAATGTAATACCAAAAAAAAAATGCATTCAACCTCCCACATTGAAAATCGCCACATTCCAACATTCACTCTGGATCTTCTGGTGAAGTGTATGGTTTCAACAGGTATCTTTAATTGCATTCTCCAAAAATTTCACTTTCTGGATGTGAGGAGGTATCAAGTTTATTATTCTAAAATTACTCTCAAAAGAATTTAAACTTTGCATTATACAATAATAATACAATACCCCCTGAGGATGGTGTTGATAAACACAGGGATCACCAGGGATACATGGCTGAGTTATGAAGTATATGAATCAATTGGCAAAAGAAATTAAAAACATCAAAAAATTCAAATAAAAGAGAAAAAATAACTTCTTGATGAAATATAAAATATCAAAGTCTTACATGTGAAAATTCTAAGTAAAGGAAAATAAATCTATAACAAGTCCTTGATTCAGGGCCCAATTAGAATGATTTATGTTCACAAAGCCTGAAGTAGTAATTATGCACTTAGCCAATTAGCAGCCAGGACTATAGAAAATTACAATAGTATGAAAGAAAGTAAAGGGACTAGATTTTAGCAGCATTTTGGGAAATAGTGTTCCCTGTTCTGATTTTACCTTTTCTCTCAGGGACAGGGGAGCCAGGATGGCAGCCAAACTCTGGTACTTGGTATACTGTGGCTCAGGGAAGACCTGTATCTGACATATGTCAGACAGCCACAACTTCAAACTCCAAACAAGTTTAAGTCCTCTCGTCTTGGTGCAGAATCTCATCAATCCCACCAGGATTGGTTATCTTTTTGACCGTGTGCTTATTGGCTCTATGCAGGTAATTATGTGCTCCTTTGGCACTGTGCAATCACGCTTTTGTGTTCCCTTCTCCTGGAATCATTAATCAAAGTCCCATAATTCTTAAACAATCAAGGGCACTGTTTCTATAGTCTAAAGCTTTTGGGTATGCATTGACATTAGGGCTAATGGATATTTTAAACTTACCCTAGTGCAAGATAAAAAAAACTTAATACTGATAACATGTACTTCAAATACAAAAAAAATGAGAGAAAAAAGAAAAACTTAAATATTGTATTGCACATACAAGGAAAAATAATAATAACATTTTAAAAAATCAAAAATATATAGCATATAATGAGTGACACACTGTGTCAGCCTAGGAAAGATAGAATACAAAGGTTTCTCACGCAAAAAATGAGATCCATTTCCTTTTTAACTTGGCCATGATCCACAGTGTGAGTGCAAATGATTTTCACTAAGTAATAGCTTTATAAAACAGTAGTACAATAGGTAATGCACATTCTAAGATATACCAAAATTCCCCAAATTCACAAAAGCACACTTAATGACAAGAGCAAACAAATCCACTATCATTACAATTCACATGGATCTATGGCCACTTTCTGTGTAATATTTAAAAAGCCTATGAACTCATGGATACTTGTCACAAGTTTTCCAGATGTAGCCAATTTTTTTAGCCTTTGGCTGAGATATTTTAACAAAGTCTATTACTGTCATCATTATAAAATTTGGCAGGAGAAACCAGAAAAACCTCTGTATTGCTGATGAAAACCTTTTGGGTCTAAAATGTCACCAAGAATTTAGATCATTCTTTTAGAAAGGTAGAATAAGCTGAAGAGTTACAAATATTTTTAAAAAACCCATTCAAAGCTACTAGACTTCCCAGGATAATCCTTCCCACCTCCCAGATGAGATTATAACCCATTACAGGGTAACTAAGCCCCTTTTGGGGTACCTCCCTCCCTCTGAATGAGACTATAACAGTGTAAAAGAATTGTCTCCACTATGCTCCATCTATTTCAATGTGGAGCTGAGGTCAAAATAGTGAAAATCCCTTCAAATGTCTCATTTATTACATTTTTTTATTTTTTATATCATTTTTTTAAAAAAAATTTCCATGGTTGCATGATTCATGTTCTTTCTCTCCCCTCCCCCCTTTCCTACCCCCATATCCAATGTGCATTTCCACTGGGTTTCACATGTGTCATTGATCAAGCCCTATTTCCATATTATTGATAGTTGCATGAGGGTGGTTGTTTAGAGTCAACATCTACATCCCAAATCATATATGCATCAACCCATGTGTTCAAGCGTTTGTTTTTGTTTTGTTTTTTTTTTTTTTTGCTTTGTTTCTATTCCCATAGTTCTTCCTCTGAATGTGAATATAGTTCTTTCTCATAAGTCCCTCAGAATTGTCCTGGATCATTGCATTGCTGCTAGTAAAGAAGTCAATTACATTCAATTTTACCACAGTGTATCAGTCTCCATGTATAATGTTCTCCTGGTTCTGCTCCTTTCAATATGCATTAATTCCTGGAGGTCATTCCAGTTCATATGGAACTTCTCCCATTCCTTATTCCTTTGAGCACAATAGTATTCCATCACTAACAGATACCACAATTTGTTCAGCCATTCCCCAGTTGAAGGGCATATCCTTGTTTTCCAGTTTTCTTGCCACTACAAAGAGTGTGTTACAAAATGTAAAATAAATCATTTTGATTACATTAAATTAAAATGTTTTTTACAAACAAAACCAATGCAACCAAAATTAGAAGGGAAGCAACAAATTGAGAAAAATCTTTATAACAAAAAAACCCTGACAAAGGTCTAATTACTTGAAAATATAAAGAGCTAAATCAATTGTTCAAAAAAATAAAGCCATTCCCCAATTGATAAATGGATAAGAGGCATGAATAGGAAATTTTCAGATAAAGAAATAAAAAATTTCAATAAGCACATGAAAAAAGGGTTCTAAATCTCTCATAATTAGGGAAATGCAAATCAAAACAACTCTGAGGTACCACCTCACACCTTGTAGATTAGCTAACGTGACAACAAAAGAAAGTAATAAATGTTGGAGGGTATGTGGCAAAATTGGAACATTAATGCATTACTGGTGGAATTGTGAATTGATCCAACCATTCTGAATGGCAATTTGGAACTATGCCCAAAGGACGCTAAAAGACTGTCTACCCTTTGATCCATCCATATCACTGCTTGGTTTATACCCCAAAGAGATCATAAGGAAAAAGACATATACAAAAATCATTCATTACATTTTTAATAAATGTGGAGGTGGGAAAATACAATAGAGCTATTGCACTTCACTTCAACTATTAAAATGACCATTACATCTTGTTACAAACAATTCAGATTCAGGGAAATGATCCTTCAGATGTAAGGATGCTATGAGAAATCTGATAATCACTTCTGAAGACCCCTTAAAATCAATTTAAATTTTTATGTACTTAAATTTTCTGAAGTTTGTATACAGGTTGTAACCAGTTTGATGGAGTCCTTCTATCATCATCTATGTGACAATTAACAAAGACAAAAAGGAACAAAAGGCCATATAGGCAACATGTGACCTTGATGGATCTGATGACAAACCCAGCATCCATAAGGACCTATGGCTTTGCCACTGAAAAGGGTTTGTGCAAGATAACTATAGGCTTTCACAATGGTATTTTCTCCAGTACAATCATAGGGGAGGTACAAATAAAAACAATGTAACAGAACATATAGCTTATAGCCAAAACACAGTAGCTGAAAATGATTCAGTGTAACAGAATAGTATAGATCAGATTAATATGTGAACTTAAAAAAACAAAAATAAATTTTAAAGCAAACACATAAGAAATATAATAAGCATGACAGGATACAGGCATTGAATTCAAGAGTCCTTTTCTCCAATTCCAATAGACTTGTTCACTATTTGGAGGGGAACAAAACTAAAAGAGTTAACATTAATAAAACAATGCAGTCTGAAAGGGCTTAAAATTCATCTCCAGATCTCATTAAGGTTCCTTCCCCTCCCAAGTATCATCATCCATCTAGATACCTTTGTTCACACTTCTGGGGTTCCCCATGCCAGCACTGGGCATAGTGTGGACAAATCCATATTGGATGTGCAGCAGAGACTGGGGAGGCCAAAATGAAAAGGGGGTGTAAGGAGATGAATATCTCCCCTGAATTGCAGGATTACTCAAGCTAATAGCAAGGACCAGTGCACCCCATAGCAGTAGTAAGAGAAGATACTCCAAAGCTTTGGGCTGTAGGAGCTCTGCAATGCTCTCCCAGAATGGGAGCTGTTTGGGATAGGCAGGAAACTGGGTCATACTTACAATTCTACTTATTAAATTGGCTGCAAATCTACTTCCTGTCAGTAGGTGGCACTACCCAAGTATGCACTGCCTAGGAGTAAAAGCCTCACAAGGAGTGTTTGGGAGAAGAATTCTGTCCCTTCCTCCACAAATGGGGTAAAACCAGTGACCCCATGATATCTGATTCCCCACCCCCACAGCTAGAAGCATGGAAGCCCTCCTAGATTAGCAAGGCTGGGAAGCTAGACAGGGTTGAGGGTGGGGTGGATAGCATGGATTGGGCTGCACCATGCTGTATTCCCCTGCTGAACAATGGCTAGCACAGTCTTGAAAACCCACATGATGGTGGTGGGTGGGGGGCTAGGAGTGAGAAGGAGATTTATACTTCACTCTTTCTACAGAAAAAACAAAGCTGCTTCTAAATGGCTCTTGAATCATTGGGTGTGAACTGCAGTAGCTCAAGAATAGCAGAAATGGCAAGGACACTTCAGGCAGTGTCTGGTCAAACCTGGGAGGCAGTAGCAGCAGCAGCAACAGAAGCAGTGGTGGGAGCAGGAATGAGGCTTTGCAGAATTTACCTACTCCCTATTCTTTTCTCAAAGGCTTTCTAAAAAAAAAATTCAAGGATTTTATCCTTTCATGGCTCACCAGAAATGTAAGATTAAAAATTAATATCCAATACTCCAAGTATTATATTTTTATAAGATTTATTAATAATAACTTGAGGTAGAGAAAACTGATAGCCTTAGTAAAGAGGAGCTTCCCAGACCACTCATGCAAGAGAAGAGAGAGAGAGATGGCAGAGTTACACAAAAATTTATAGATACAACTTAAGAACGTAATGTAGGGATGAATGGAAAGAGATTCTGGGAAATGTAGTTCAAGGGTACGAAATTCTATTTACATAATCTGGGATTTTTATTTATTCATTCATTTATTCATTCATTCATTTGTTTGTTTGTTTGTTTGTTTGTTTTGAAGCCCTTAACTTCTGTGTATTGGCTCCTAGGTGGAAGAGTGGTAAGGGTGGGCAATGGGGGTCAAGTGACTTGTCCAGGGTCACACACACAATCTGGGATTTTAAACATATTTATCAGTAACTTGGATGGAATAATAGATCATGTCCTATATAACATATTGAGAAAACAAAGCAAGAATAACTACCTAACATTGAAAGGCAGCTTTGAGATTCAAAAGGATGATAACTGACTAGAACAAGGGACAAAATCTAATAAAATGAAATTTGACAGGGACAAATATAAAATTCCACTTGTAGGTTCACAGTATAAACTGTTTAAGCAAAATAGGTTCACAGTATTAACTGTTCATAGCTAGAAAAGAATTATTTTTTAAAAAGAGTTGGGGACTTCAGTGTTTAATAAGTTTAATATGTCTACACCATGATCTGGCAGGAAAACAACAGATGATGTAATATGATTTAACCACAAATTCTTTTACCTTCATTGTTCAGAACATGGGAGATGAAAGTATTATTGTCCTCTAATGTATTCATACTACAAATAGCCCAAATACCTTGCTCACTTTATGTCTCCCAAAGTTAAGAAACACACTGACAAACTAGTATATTAAGAAGAAAGCAATTAGGATGTTGAAGGGTTTGGATACCATGCCAAGTCAAGACTCCATGTGCCATGGATTATGCTAAGTCCTAGGACTACAACGAAAGACAAAAGCAATATCTGCTCTTAAAAGAGTGCCCAGTCTAATGGGAAAGACAATATGCAAAAAATTATGTATAAATAAGACGTTTATGAGATAAATTGAAGATAATCACAGGGGGAAAGAACTCACATTAAAGGCAATTGGAGAAAAGCTTCTTCAGAAACATGGGAATTTTTTTTCTGAGACTTGAAGGAAACTAGAAGAAATATATGAGGAAGAAGGGTCCAAGAATGAGGGGGAAGACAGTGGGGAAAGAAGGGAGAGTCAAGAGATGGAGTGTTTTGTTCCAGAAAGAGCAGAGATGCCAGTGTCAATGGATCTTAATGTATGGGGCAGGGCATAAACTGTAAGAAGAATGTAAAAGTAGAAATGGACTAAGTTATAAAGGACTTTAAAAGCCACAAAAGAGGACTTTATATTTGACCCTGGAAGTAGCAAGAGGCCACTGGATTTTATTGAATGTGTGTGTATTTATGTGTGTGACATAAATATGACATGTATGTTTTAGGAAAATCAGTTTGACAGATGAGTAGAGGATGGAATGAAGTAGGGAGTCATTTGAGGCGGAGATACCAACCAGCAAGCTGTTGCAATAGTCTAGCTGTGAGATATCAAGGACCTGGGTCAGGGAAATCTTAGTGTCAGAGGATATAAGGGGCATATATAAGAGCTCATATGTAAGAAAAATTGACAGAACATAGCAAGTGATTGGTTATGGGGGGGTGAGAAAAGACAGAGGCAGAGACAGAGATACAAGTCAAGGATGACACCAATAACTATATTACAAAACTGGGAAGATGGTGGTGCCCTCAGTAGTAATAGGGAAATAGGAAGAGGGAAGAATTTGTGTGCTAAAAGTTAATTAGTTCATTTTGGGACATGTTGAATTTAATCCAAACATCGAATTAAAGATGTCCAAAAACCTGGAGACTAGAGATTAGGACTAGTTAAATCTATTTGAGAATCTTGTACATAGAGATAATAACTGAATTCATGGAATCTGAGGAGATTACAAAGCAAAATAGAATAAAAAGAAAAGAAAGGAGGGCCTAGGAGAGAACCTCAGGTGTGATCTTAATGAAAATCTAGGAGACTAGAAAGGAGCAATCAGACACCTAAGAGGAGAACAAAGTGAAAAGCAATGTAATAAAAACTTAAAAAGAAGAGGAAGATTTGAAGAGGGTTATCACCAGTGTCAGAGTCAACAGAGAAGTCAAGAAGGATGCAGATTGAGAAAAAGCCAATAGACGTGGCAGCTCGTGTTCAGATCACGAACAAGGCAAATTCAGTTTAATTAAGGAGGTTGGATGCCAAATCGCAAAGAGTTAAGAAGTGAGTGGAGGTACTGATTATAAATATCATCTCAAAGAGTTTAGCCACATTAGGAAGCAAAGATATGGGATGACAGTCAGATGAGATGGCTAGATTAAGAAGAGTTTTTGAAGATGGGATAGACATGGATGTATTTGTAGGCAGAAGAGAAGCAGCCAGTAGATAGGAACAGATCAAAGATAAGTAGGGATGATGGAAGAGGCAATCTGATGAAGAAGGGAATAAGATGGAAACACTTGTGCTCCACAGGAAGATCAGTTGAAAGAATTGAGGATTTGTTTATTTGTTAGTTGCATTAAAATTCTCAGGTATCTCCTTTCCTCCCTCCCCATCCTCACTAAAGAAGGAAAATTGAGAGGACTCTTGATAATTGCCTTTAAGTTTTTTAAGAGCTACAATGCAAAAGTAGGGTTAGATTGATTTTGTTTAGCTTCATGGGACAGCCCTAGAGTAGAGTTGACCAATGATTGACCCACTGCACTTCAGAGAGACAGCTTTGGGCTGGGTACAAAGAACATTTTTCTAACAATGTCCAGAAGAAGAAGGTCCATGTCAGGAAGCACTAAGTCTATCATTACTGGAAAAATAATTAGAGACAAAAATGAAAAATTTCTAAGATGTTGGAATGGACATTTCTATTCAGTTATGAGCTAAACTAGTATCTAAAGAGAAATGTCCCAATCTTCACTGTTAATGCCTTCTTTTTGAGATTACCTTCAATCTACTGTGAAGTTAGGATTAACTTTCCCCTTGTCTATTTTTAGCTAATCAAATCAAGAATTTAAAGTTCCCCTACTTACCATTAAGTATGAGAGTTCAGGAGTCATTTACTAGAGTAAGTTCATACCTTCAAAGGCTACTGTCCCCCACCTTGGGCAGTGCTAGGCAAATTGAAAGACAGCCATTGTTTTTTTTTGTTTTTTTTGTTTTTTTTTTTGCGAAGAGGAGGAGAGACAGGAAGTGATGTGGAAAAAGGGGTATAAAAAGAGACCAACATGGTCTGGGAGAACATTCCTTCCTGGCATTTGGAGTAAGTGGCTGAGATCCCTGCCTTGGCTTGGAGGAGACTTTTCCCCCTGGATCCTGCATCAGCTTGCTGAGTGAGTAGCTGAGATTCCTGCTTTGGCTTTGGAGAAGGTTGCAATGGTGGAACTCTGGCTAAAGACACCACCAGGACTTCTGTTGAGGATTTCTGGGAAATCCATGTGGAGACAAGGGATTTGAGGCTGAGCCTGACTTCATCAGAGAAGGGCTAGTAGGCTTATTAGAATCTGTCTCTTTACATTTTTGCCACTTTCACTCTTTCCACCTCTTTGTAAATAAAGCTGCTAACAGTCATTTTGACTTAAGCTATAATATTTTTAAATTAACAACTGCAATATTAATTTATAACTCATATTTAGTATAAAACCCTAAATTTAAGTCATACACTACTTAGTTTATATCTTATACATATTTGTTTTCATGTTGTCTCCTCCATTAGAATGTGAACTACTTGAAGACAAGAATAGTTTCCCCCCCTACTTTTCTTTGCATCTTTGACGCTTAACACGGTACTTTTCTGGGACATAGTAAATACTTAATCACTACCCCCTGTCTGGATTTGAGTTCTTTCAGTGTAAAATGAGGTCTCTGGACTAAATCAATCAATCAATTAACAAACATTTATTAAATGCTTACTACATGTAGAGATTCAAACTCTAAACTGAAAGATAAGTTGGAGGAACTCCTCTGAACTATATTGGCTAGGTCACCCTGGGGCAGGTCATTTAATATTTCAATACTCTAGCCAATCTTAATGCTCTAAATAGCAGAGAAGGTCCTCATACACATTGATGGAGGGATTTTTTCTTATCCAGGAGTTCTTTATACCAATTGACATTGCAAGTTCACTCTCTGTCCCTGCTAATATCCCAGGCATTTATGCAAGCCAATTCACAATGCATACATATGTAAGAATTTTCAAAATGATAAAAATGATCTCCAAGGTTTGTGGAATGACCTAAAACAAAACTTATAATTTACAGCTTCAAAACATGAGACTATTTTCCTCAGTTAGAGCCTTGTGGCACTTGAGCAGAGAGAACTGAAGGAAGAAAGTAGAGAGCTAGCCTGTAGCTCACTGCCCTACAGATCACTTTGAGAGCCTCTGCTCTGGTGTCAGAAAGGGCTTTTTCATTTCTCTGACTTTCCTGCTGACAAAGCACACGGGAGAGGCAAAAAGTCAATCCTTCATGGCATGGTGTGATGTCCTGAATGGCTCATGTGCTTCTAGAATCTGTTTCCCTGTGGGCCCCCTAGTCTGTTGTCTATGCTGGGGCAGGGGGTTTAGCAGCTTGGTGCTGCCTTCACCAAAAAAAACACAGTGATTTCAGTCATACAAAGAGCAAATAATATTTCATGTTCCTTATCATACCCACTGTCAGGCTCAATTTCATTATGGTCAAGGTGCTCATTACCCACCTGTGCCAGTGGGGCTGCATCCAGTATCCAGAAGGTGTCTCTCTCTCTCTCTCTCTCTCTCTCTCTCTCTCTCTCTCTCTCTCTCTCTCTCTCTCTCTCTCTGCCTCTCTGCATCTCTTTCTGTTTCTCTCTGTGTCTCTCTGGGCCTGTCTCTTTGTGTGTGTGTGTATGTGTGTGTGTGTGTGTGTGTGTGTGTGTGTGTGTGTCTTTTGCTGTCTCTCTCTTGATTTCTCCCTTACCTTCTGCCACAATATAGTGCACTAGCTCCAAGGCAGGAGTGATGAGGGCTAGGAAATGGGGGTTAAGCAACTTGCCCAAGGTCACATGGCTAGGAAATGTTTGAATCCAAATTTGAATCCCACACCTTTAGCGTCTAAGCCTGGCTCTCAATTTACTGAGCCACCTAGCTACCTCCAATATCTCTTTTTAAAGCCTCATTTTTATTCTCTGTATTTTGAGAAGTGAGATGATTCTACTTCTCCATAAATAACATAGGACTTAGAGTTATAGCTCTAGTCAATCCAACAAGCATTCATTAAGATATCTAGTGTATACAAGGAACTGAACTAGGTTTTATACAAAACCAAAATGGAATGATGATCACTTTTTTTAACCCTTACCTTCTGTCTTATAAACAATACTAAGTATTGGTTCCAAGGCAGAAGTGTGGTAAGGGCAAGGCAATTGGAGTTAAGTGACTTGCCCAAGATTAGACAACTAGGAAGTGTTTGAGGCCAGATTTGAATCTAGGACCTGACATTTCTAGGCCTGCCTCTTTATCCACTGATCCACCTAGGGGCCCTATGATCACCTTCTTTTACGAAAGAGGAAATTGAGGATCAGAGAGAGGATAAGACCACCCCAAAGTTACAAATTGTTCTTGTCCTTCATCCTGGAAAAGGACCAAAATGACATCATCTTTTGAGTGTGTATAAATTGGATTTAGGTGAGGCAGAATTGTACAGTCACCCTCACTCGCTTCCAGTTGTACTAGACAAAAAGTCAAGATGACTGGTGATGTCTTGGGACACAGTGGATAACTTTGGTATCTTTGATGTCAAGCTCTAATAGCTCTATGGGGCCTGCTTTAGTTACCTTCATGGTCACTGGAACAAATTGTTCTCACACACCCCTTCCTCCAAGGGAAATCTTTACATATCTAGAGTAGACACCCCCTAACTTCCCAGAAGTTTGAAGTTTATTGATTACCTGAAACCTGGTTTAGTCCATCTGTGAGATGGTTTACAGTGTATGGCCACTTTGCATGGTACAGTTTCTTGGAGCCACAGGTGAGAGCTGGGTGGTAGGTGGTACCAAAGGAGGAAAGCAGCTCTGATAAAAGGGCTCAGGAAGCCCTCATACCAGAGGTGCTAGTCTTTCTGATCACTCCATATGCCCCATATAAGGTAACTGGCAATAGAATCCACTCCTTTTGACTCTCATTCCAGTGTTTTTGCCACTACTCCTGACTATCTCTTACATTTGAACTCTGTATATTATAGGACTCTCCCAAGAGGATGTAGCTTAATCATGAGATCTTAGGACTTGAAGAGCCTTAAGGTCACAGGAAAATATGACTCTCAGTTTGACAAAAACTAAACCCCAAAAAGATCAAAAAAAGAGGAAAAGGATCCATATGAACAAAAATGGCATCAAAGAACTGAAAACTAAGGAGAGGAATCCATCAGTTCTGGAACAATTGAACAAACTGTACTCTATAAATATAATGTGATACTTTTGTGCCACTGGAAATGACAAAAGAGATAATTTTAGTAAAATCTGGTAAGGCTTGTATGAACCCATGAAGAATGAAGTGAGAGGATCAAAAGAACAATGAATGCAATAACAAAACAACTTTGAATTACTTTTGAAAGAGTGAGGCTCTATGCCATGACTCAGCTATGATTCCAGAAGACCAGGGGTGAAGTGTGCTAGGCATCTCTTGACAGAGAGAGGAAGGACTCAGAATGAAGAATGAGACATAGATTTTTAGATTTGATCAATGTGGGAATTTGTCTCACTTGACCATGCATATTTCTTACAAAGGTTTCATTTACCTTCCTCCAACCCTCCCTCCTTCCATCCTTCATCACTTTTTTCTCCCTTTTCTCCTTTCACTCCATTTTTCCTTCTTTCTTTCCTTCCTTTTCCTTCCTTCCTTCCTTCTTTCCTTCCTTGCTTCTTTCTTTCCTTCCTTCCTTCCTTCTTTCTATCCTTCCTTCCTTCCCTCCTTCCTTCCTTCCTTCTTTCCTTCCTTCTTTCCTTCCTTCCTTCTTTGTCAAAGGAAAAGCCAGGTGATCAGAGGAAGAGAAAAAATAATGTTTGTTATGGGGATGGGGGTTCGAAAAATAACAGCTCATGATTAATAGCTTAATCATCTACCCCCATTCTTTACCCAAAAGGTTAAAAAAAACAAAAACAGTGTTCTTTGTGGCTTTCTTTGCATAACTGATTCAAGAGTTAAATAAATTTAAGTGTTATAAGTAAAATATTATGTCAGGCAGAAAACTCTAACAGAGATACAAAATCCTTTAGGAAAATTTGTAAGTTTGGTTTTAACTGGAAGAATGAGGAAGACTTCCCAAAGTAAGTAGCATCTGAATTTAAATAAAATGATTCAAAAGGAACATATTTAGTAGAAGGGTATGGTGATGTGCAGAGGTGGGAGAGAGCAGGACCAGAGTAGGGAACAGGAAGTTGTCTGATTTTCTTGAAACTTATAGTTCAGAAAGGTGGAGTTGTATGTAATAAAGCCAGAAAGGTACTTTAGAGTCAGTTTATGGAGGAGATTAAATGAGAGGCTGAGGATTTTGTGTTTTATTTAAGTTTCAATAGAGGGTCACTGAAGATTTTTGAGGAGGCCAGTCAAGACTTATCTGGTTCTTGGGAACTATTTGTCAGTTATTTTAAAGGGGGAAAGAGAGATTGCATATGTTCTGCTTGGCCCTAGGGGGCAAATTTAGAACAATGGGTAGAAGAAATCAATCATCTAATAAGTAACTACTATGTGCCAGGTGCTGAGTTAGGTACTGTGGAAGCAATAGGTATCTAGTGAAGAAAAAGAAATTAATAATTAATGCTGTGCCCAGAAGAATAGGCTTCCCTTCCATGAAGTTCTTCTCAGACAGAAAGGCTAGCTGCCCATTGAACAGGGATATTGTCTATAGAAGGGATAACTGTTCAGGTATAGGTGGGAAGTCAAAAGCTCTAAGACTGCTTCCAGTTTTGAGATGGTGAGATTCTGAGATATAAATCAGACTCAAATATTAGGAAAACTGCATTGGCTGTTACTGTTCCAAGTGGACTGTTGAGGAGAGTGAGAGGAGGACTGGGAGAGTATTACAATATGAAGTTATAATTAGTAACCTAAAGGGGAAAGGTAGACTAGGCTAGGGACAGTGGGAGTAGAGAGGGGGTACTGATATGAAAGATATTGTGGACTTTCTTTGATCAGCAGCTATAATCATAAACCATGCCTTCCTGGTGTCCCATCAGTCATTCCGTCCACTAAATTTATCCTTTCGGTTCCAAATTCTTTGACAAAACTTTCTGTTGGACTTACTCAGAAAACCAAACCAAACCAAAATGAAAACAAACAAAAAACCCCTTTTGAGAAAAAAAAAACTATTTGGTGTTAAGTGCAGAGGGGATTTCCTGCGATTGGCTCTCAGCTGGTAAATAGTTCTGCCTCGGTTAAATTTGACTGGTCATATTGACTAGATTTTCAAAGTTTCTTTTGCAATAAAATGAATGAATTATCAAATAGGCCCATTAGGTCTTGCATGATTCTGGGGTGGGGGTGGGGTGGGGAGGCCTCCAGTCTAATGAAAGGCACTGGCTTAAGAAACCACTTATTTGATGAAATTAGAGGGTCCCCGAATTCATGCATCAATTTCCAAATTGCTGGGGGAAAATATTACTTTTTAAATGCCCCAAATTGTTATTCATTATTCTAGGTCCTTGAAATCTCACCAGAGTGCTTTATTGATGATGGAGACTTCAGAGGATATTATTCAGGCTATAGGAAAGAAACCCCTGGTACCAGTATAATAGATGGAGGTGTTTGGCACCAACTTTTAATTTTGTTTGCTTTGGGCAAATCTGAGAAATAGATGGTGTTTTTGATTTGCATCCCTTCTAACCTTCTAGGTAAAAAGAGAAAAGAAGGGGAAATCATACAGTTGTTTTTAACTGAAGAATGTTAGGAAGAAACCAAATTTTTGAATCTGAATCAGTTTTCTCCAGGGACATTTATTTTTTAAACATCAGTTGCACAGTTTATATTATACCATACAGTTCATAAAGCACTTTACCTTTCAGTTCCTTAATTATTCTCTCTGTATCTTGTCTCTTTCCTCTCATCTGTCCTCTACACAACTGCCAAATTGATATTATTAAGGCACTGACCATGTTACCTCCCACCCTTCCTTAGGAAGTTTCCGTAGCTCTTTATTGAGTCTAAGGAAAGTACAAAAACTTCATCATTTAAAGCCTTTTATTATCTGCCTGCCTCCACACATATAATCCATCTTCTATCTTCTAATAAAACTGAATGACTATTTGCTATTTCCTTATGATATTATTATGTCTTTTTTTTAATTTTTATTTTAAACCCTTAACTTCTGTGTATTGACTTATAGGTGGAAGAGTGGTAAGGGTAGGCAATGGGGATCAAGTGACTTGCCCAGGGTCACACAGCTAGGAAGTGTCTGAGGCTGGATTTGAACCTAGGACCTCCTGTCTCTAGGCCTGGCTCTCAATCCACTGAGCTACCCAGCTGCCCCCATTATTATGTCTTTTAATAGGTTCTTCCCCATTGCTAGAATGCTCTACATCCTTACCTCCTCATTCTGGAACTCCTAGTTTCCTTTAACACTCACTTCAGCTGCCACTTCTTATAAGAAGCCATTCCTTATTTTCCCAGATGCCAGTTCCCTTCCCTCTCAATTACTTTTCATTTATCTGGTATACATTCTACATTTTTTTTATCAGTATAAACATTGTCTCTTTCCCAACCCACAACTGTAGCAAAACATAAGTTCCTGGAGGGCTTTATTTTTGTGTGTGTCCCCAATGCCTGTTTGACACAGTAACTAGATCCTAGTTAGTATTCGCTGATGTCATTCAGTCTTTTTTCAGTCCTGACTGATTCTTCATGAACTCATTTGAGGTTTTCTTGGCAAAGATACTGGAGTGGTTTGCTATTTCCTTCTCCAGCCCATTTTACAGATGAGGAAAGGGGGATATAAGCAGAGTTAAGTGACTTGCCCAGGGTCATGTAGCTAAGAAGTTTGTGAAGCCAGATTTAAACTCAGGAAGATGAATCTTCTTCACTTCAGATATAGAGCTCTAGCCACTGCTATACCTAAGCTGCCCTAGTAAATACTTAGTAAATTTTTAGTTATTGAATTGTGAGTTGGAGAGTATCAATATTATGGCCATCATTTTACAGGATACTAAGCTCAGTTCAGGATGGTTATGACTTGCTCCAGTCTTGAAATGACATGACAATTCCAGGTCTAAAACTCAAGTATTCTGCCTGTAGGGCTGGGGTTCTCTCTCTACCCTGGGCTTGCCTTTCTATGGGGCCATAACATGGGCAAAGAGCGTGTTGATGGGATGGGATTTCTGATGGCCCAGACAGCTGGATAAGAGAAAACTCAGGGTCTTTCAATTAAAAGCTTTTGTGGTTTAATTCTTAGGGTATAGTGTGGTCTCTGGAAATTACAGCGCTGTATGTCCTTTCTTAACTTATCAGCTCAGAGAATAACTCTTAGACTGTTAGAGCTCAAAGGGAATTTACAAATAAACAAATCCAATCAGCTGTACAGCCAGCTAAATTTGATGATGGCAAACCATACCCAGGTTTGACTGATCATTTCATGTAATTGATTCTGTTTTAATTAAATTGACCTCTTCTCATGAAATAGCTATGTTTCCAAGGTAGCTGAAGTCATCTGACTGTTTGGCAGCAGGATCTGTAGGTGACACCTTGGCAAATGGAAGCAAAAAATGCGTTGACTTTGCTGTTTGAGATCTCCATGTATGATTTGGGACAGTAGCTCTAAATCTGTTTTGTGTCCTGGACCCCTTTGGCAATCCGGTGAAATCTATGAATCCCTTCTCAGAATCATGTTTTTAAAGGCATACAATAAAATATATAAGATTACAAAGAAAAACAATTATGTTGGAATATGGTTATGAAGATATATATTTTAAAAAACAGCTTCATAGACACCAAGTTAAAAACTTTTTATTATAGGAAGGAATGGTTAGCCTTGCTATATGCTCAAATTTAGCTGTGATACTTTTGATAAAAACTTTCTCTATTTGGTCTTTTATTTCCCTATCTATAAAATAAAGGAATCTGGCATGATATGCTTTTTAAGTTCCTTTCCAGCTTTTGTATTTTCTGTTCTAAAGTTCCTTTTAAATACCACCACTAAGTCTGTGTCCCAAGGAGATCAAACATAAACAGGAAAAAAGGACCTATTTATATGAAAATATTTCAGTTCTTTTCATTGTAGCAAAGAATTGGAAATTGAAGGGTTGCCTATCAATTGAGGAACTGGCATAAGATATGACAAACAGGACAGTTTTGGAAAAAAATCAGAAAGACATATGAACTGATGCAAAGTGAAGGAAGCAGAACCAGAAGAATATTATACATAGTAATAGCAATAGTTTTTAATGAAAAACTGTGAATGATTTAGTTTTTCTCAGTAATACAGTGATCCAAGATAATCCCAGAGATGCATGATTAAAAATGCCATTTGCCTTCAGAGAATGAATTGATGGAATCTGAATGCAGACCAAAATAGGTTATATTTCACATTTTTTCCTTTTTTTCTTTGACATTTCTTCCACAAAATGACTAATATGGGAAAATGTTTTAGGTGACTACATGTATAAAATCTATACTAGATTTCTTATCATCTCAGGGAAGGGAGAGAATGGGAAGGAATGAAGGAAAGAGAATGGGAAGGAAGGAGAAAACCTAGAACTCAAGATTAAAAAAAATGTTAAAAAAAATAAAGTTCTTTTAGCCCCAAGTTTGATGACTCCATACAGAATTCTATGGATCAGGGCAGCTGGGTAGCTCAGTGGATTGAGAGCCAAGCCTAGAGACGGGAGGTCCTAGGTTCAAATCTGGCCTCAGACACTTCCTAGCTGTGTGACCCTAGGCAAGTCATTTGACCCCCATTGCCTACCCTTACCACTCTTCCACCTATAAGTCAATACACAGAAGTTAAGGGTTTAAAATAAAAAAATAAAAAAGAATTCTATGGATCTAACCAATCACTCAAGAAGAACTGGTTAATCTACTAAGTGTTTGGTACTATGCTAAGTGCTAGAAATAGAAGAAAGGTAAAAATAGACCCTGTACACAAGGAATCTGAAGTTCATGAATTTCAAAACAAGTCCATTGTTTCTTTGCTTACAATTTTCTCTGTAGAAATTGAACCACTCTTTTTTGAGACTATATAAAATTCAAAGTTGCTTAAAGTAGATTAAAATAACACACAGGGCTGGGGACCCCAAGTTTTGTTTTCTACTTGGTATTTTACTTTGTTTTGAAATACTACTTTGAGCAAATTGTAAGTTCATAGCTCAGGCCACTAACAGACCAGCTCTGGGCCAAGAGCCCTGAGGCACAACCATGAGCCATTCTAGGACTTGGATAACAGTATTCAAGGGAATTGAGCTCCCAGAGTTCCTGCCCATCCTGCACTAAAGTATTTCTGACTCACCAGGCAGATGATGCTTCTATCTTAAAGACAATGAGATGGGATTTATCCTCAAAGCTGAAAGCTGGATGGAAAAAAAAAAAAAGGCAAATAAACATACAAGCCTTGTGGGACTTGGCCACATCTGTAAGGAGAGGTTTTGCCCTGGCTGCTAATATGGGGAAGCTCATTTTCCCCTCTTGTTCTTTTTTTGAAATCCATACCTTGTGCCACAAGGTCCTCCGTTGGCTGAACAACCTGGAGAGGTGAGGGGAAGCGAGTCCTTAGAGCAGGGTAAGGAAGAAAAGCATTAGGAACAATTCCTTTTCCTAAGCACAATTGCCCCAGAGAAAAGTGATAGATATATGGTGTCAGGGGATCTCATTCTGTTCATGGGTCTCCTTAGTCAGTTGAAATTAACTTAGTATATCCCATACCTAGAATAGTGAGTACCTCATTTTCCAGAGTCCTACCAGTCCCAGAATACCTAACACCCCAGAGTTAGAGGTCCAGTTTGGAGGGAGGTTACATGGTCCTATTTCCTTGGGAAACATACCTGATGGACATGAGTAATTCTCCTCCCTGGAGGAGAACATTGCCAGAGTTCTGGGAAAAACTTTAGGGCTTCTCTCCTCAGTAGAAACAATGTCCCAAGAAGTACCCCCTTCCTTTGGAGCAGCCCAGGATTGAAAGTCCTACATGAAATAATACAAGACCATCAAAATGACAGTCAGGGTCCTCTACATCATCTTGGATCACGGAGAGTAGTGACTCCATTCTAATTTCACTAAGGCCAAGGCCACAAATAACCCAGACAGGCTTTTGGACAGTTCTGAGAGAGGTAATATTATTATAAAAGGAAAAGTGCTCAAAACTCAGTTTACTTCCTAATGGTGCTTCTGAGTCATTGTATAATCTAAAGTAAGTCAAGGCAATAAGCATATATTAAGTGCTTAGTATTTGCTGGGGGCAGCCAGGTGGCACAGGGAATAGAGTGCCAGGCATGGAGTCAGGAGAACTCTTCTCCCTAAATTCAAATCCAGCCTGAGAAACTTACTATCTGTGTGTGAGAGACCCTGGACACATTATTTAACTTTGTTTGCCTCAGTTTCCTTACTTATAAAATGATATGAAGAAAGAAGTGACAAAGCACTCCAGTATCTTTGCCAAGAAAACTCCAAAAGGGGTCACGAGGAATCAGAGAAATGACTCAACAGCCACATGTGCTAGGCAGAGGATACCAAAACAAACAGAATCCTGTGAAAAACTGTCTCTGCCTTCAAGGATCTAATGAGGAAGATAACATGCAAATATTGATGGACAAACAACATATGAGCAACTAATTTGGATAGAAAGTCATTTAGGTGCACCCCTATCTGTAAAATGGAAATAACTATTGTACCACTTCCCTTGATTATACTACTGTTGTGAAGTGTTTTGTAAATATTAAAATGCTTTAAAAGGATGAATTGTAATCCTTACCATGGCCTCAACCTGCTCAGTATCAGTGAAAGGCAATAGAATTTGTAAGATAAAAAAAGATCCTGAAGATGTGGATTCAAGTTCTGCCTCTGAAACATTCTAGCTGTGTGACCCTGACTGGGCAAGTCACTTAACCTCTCAGTGGCCCAAGGCAATTCCCCAACTTTCCAATACTGCAAGTCATTTACTAGTTGTTTATCTGCATCATTGGAGAGAGGGGGTTTCCCAATGCTAAGAAGTAAAAGAGTAAAAAAAAAAAAAATCAATATTATTAAGCAGTAGGTTATTTATTCTTTTTCCTTTCCTTCCTTTTTTCCTCCTCCTCCTCCTCCTCCTCCCCCTCCCCCCTCTCTTTCTTATTTCTCTTTTGGCTCTTCCTCTTTTCTTCTTCCTCCATCTCTTTCTCCTCTCCCCTTTCTCCCTCTTCCTCCTCCTTCTCTCCCTTTACCTCCCATCACATACTGTGGGCCCATTGTGGGTCCCCATCTTGTCTTGAGAGAACAGTAAATGGGCACGAGACCCTTAGGGTGCATCCTCAGTCAGATTGTTGTTGAGATTTAATGAATTGATACTTTCAGCATCTGAAAACGAGATGGTCGCTGCGCCCTCTCCTTTGACAATCTCTATTCTAGTTGAACAAGACCCCACGGTGGGCCAAGAGGGGCCCAGCAGAGAGACTGCTGCTGAGGGAAGTTGGGGGAGGGGGCGGCGCGGCGTTGCCCGCTGCCCCTTTGCCCTGGCCCTCCCGGGCAGCAATCTAAACAGCTGGGCCTCTGATGTGCCCGGGAGCATCGCCCGCCTGCTGAACAAAAGCAACAAAAGCCACATTACAACGGAGCAATGTGGTCATCCCCGCACCGCTGGGGCTCAGTTGACTCTCTCTGTCTCCCATCAATGCCGTCCTTGTTGTCTGCGGGAGCCCCTGGAGGGTTACTAGAGGACTATCGCGGCTCAATAGCCTCCCTCTCCACCATTGTCTTTTCATATAGGTTTACGGTCCTCGCGGATAGGGAACTGCCGGTACAATTACTCATAATGGCCCGAAGTGGATGAGGCTTATTTGCAGCACACAGTTGATTGGCCTTTGTACCAGGACAAAGAGACCCTTGTTAGGCGCTGGATACAAAAGCAAACACAATGTATGAATTTCTGAATAATGCAGAGGAGGGAAGTAACTGGGGCTGCAGCAAAGGGCTGTTATTGACCAAATAGGGGCCACTCCGCGCCATCCCGCCCCCCTGGGCCACCCTCCCCCCCCTCCCCACACACCCCGCATCCCCCACTGCTCCAGCTGGGACAGATCCATAGATTTGACCTGCTTTTGAAAGACCTTTCCAGCATACTGAGAGAAAGCCCACTCCAAACTAAATGTGCAGTCCGGCTCTTTCCCCTTTTGCCCCAGGAAGGGAGTAGGAAGTTATAAGCTTGAAATTCTGCACCACTGATCTCTGGCATTTCTCGAATTCCACAGCTTCCCATCAAGACAACAGACTTTTGGTGTGTGATTCTGTGTGTGTGTGTGTGTGTGTGTGTGTGTGTGTGTTTCGGAGCAGTCAGGGAGGATAAAAACAGCTGATGCCGAGCCTTAAAAGTTTGCAAAGTGTTTCCCTCACAACCATCTCATGAAAGAGTACTTGGATTATGATCCCATTTTACAGGTCAGGAAATAGAGGCTTAGGTAGGCAAATTATTTTCCTAGGGCCAAGTGGCTAACAACAGTAATAACCACAATAACAAAACTGGTACTTTTATACTGTTTCTCAAAAGTCTAAGGCACTCATCTCATTCAACTCGGCCTGGAAGCTGGAACTGGATGGTATTTCTGGGAGTATTGTTTCCATTTTACAGGAGGAAGCTGAGGCTCAGGAAGGTTGTGATTTGTCCAGAGTCACTTAGCAATAATTCCATTTCACATCTGTATAATTAAGATTTGGAATGTCCTTTTTTTTTTTGCTTTAGTGTTGACCCTCACAACAACCCTGGGCAGTGGAAGCTAATGTTAGTTATTGTCCTAATTTTACAGATGTAGAAACTAGGGTTCAGTGTTAGAGGGAGGATTTGAACCCAGGTCTTTGCTCAGATGCCCACTAAGCCAGTGGGGATCCACATCTCTCAGCATCTTAGAAGGGATGCAAATCAGGTCTTTTAAAAATTAAACCACCTTTCCTCTCGGTGTCTGAAACAGGATTTGAATCCAATTCTTTCTGGCTCTAAGTACAGCATTCTAGGCACTATATCCCATGCTGCTTCTCTTAGCTAGTAAATATCAGAACTACGTCTTTGCTAAAACCAAGACAGTTCCCACTCCCCTGCACTTACAGAAAACAGCATTTCAGTTCCAATAAGTTCTGGCCACAAAGGAAAACAGTACATCAAAAAGCAGTTGATGATGTCTTTCCTGCTGCCACAACAAACTCATCAGCCTGCTTTGCCATCTGAGGGACTGTGCAGAAATCACTGAGCAGTACTGTTGGAAAGTCTTGGCCAGTGATAGCAAGTAGATAGCTATAAACAAAAACATCCCTTTGACCAGGGGGGTGGAGGAAGAAATAATTAGTTAACTCTTTTGACAGGGGTTTCATACTATTCAAACTCTATAGAATCTAATCAGGTCACAGTTTCTTGTAGAATAGAACTGAATGATCCCCTCAGGGTCTAGAATCAGCCTTGACCTAAAATATTCTTCCTCTCTCCAGGCTGAGCCAGATTCTCAGCACCTTTGAGCTCTGCTTCCAGATGTCCAAAATCTGTTGCTTCAATCAAAAAGCATTTATATAGTGCCTACTATGTGCAAGGACTGGGCTAAGTATTGAGAATAATAAATTCAAGTACTAAATGGTTCCTATTCTCTAGGAACTTACATTTTAATGGGGGAGACAATATGTACAGATATGTATAAGACATACAGAAAACGAATAAAAGCTTTTTAAAAATATGGTACCTATTATGTGCCAGGAACTGAACTAAGAATTTTATAATTATTTTATCATATTATCTTTACAACAACCCTAGGAAAACCTTGTTCGTGATGTTATTATCCCCATTTTACAGATAAGAAATTTAAAGCTGGCAGAGATTAAGTTAGTTATCCAAGGTCACCCAACTAGAAAGTATCTCAGGCTGGATTTGAATTTAAGTATTCCTGAGTTCTACCAGTTGCACGATTTACCAGTTTTGGAGGAGAAGGCACTAGCAATTGGCACAATTGGAAAAGGACAGGAATGGCTACCTTAAATAAAATGGAACTTGAAATGAGCCTTGAAGGAAACCAGTGATTCAGAAGAAGGATGTGAGGAAAGAGAATAGTCCATGTAGGGAGTCATTAAGTACAAAAGCTGAGGAAAGAGAATCAGTATGGTGGAACCCTAAAGTCCCTGGAAGGGAATAATGTGTAAACAGATTGGAAAGATAAGGAGAAATTAGACTGTGAAGAGCTTTCAAAAACAAAGCTGTGTGACCCTGGGCAAGTCACTTAACCCCCATTGCCTAGCTTTTACCACTCTTTTGCCCAAAACAAACAAAGAAATAAAGGTATTGATGTTTGATCCTAGAAGTAATACGAAATCACTAGAATGTATTAAGATGTGAATGGGTAAAATGGTCAATCCTGAACTTCAGGAAAAATGAAAATAATACTAGATATTATTTTATATGTTGTTATTTAGTCATGTCCCACTTTTTGTGACCCCATTTGGGGTTTTCTTGGCAAAGATACTGGACTGTCAGTCACTTTTGCCAAAATGGTTTTACCAGATAATGGCCACTGGGCATACTACAGCTTCTTCGAGGCACAAGTGAGAGTTGGGTGAAAGGTGGACACCAAAGATGAATGAGCTTGCCATTCCTTCTCCACCTCATTTTACAAATGAGTAAACTGAGGCAAACAAGGTTAAGTGACTTGCCCAAGGTCACACAGTTAACAAGTATCTGAGGTCAGATTTGAATTCAGAAAGATGAATCTTCCTGACATTAGGCCTGACAATCTCTACACTGCTTCTCCTAGCTGCCTCTAGTATATACATATGTGTGTGTCACATACAATGTATATGTATAAAATATAAATGTATATATATTTACCTGTGTATATATATATGTGCATACACACACACACATATATATGTATATATATATATATATATATATATGCACATTTATAGTTTGTAAAGCACTTTTCAAGGATGAGCCTATTTCATTCTCACCCAGCAGGCAGGTAGGTGCTATTATTATCTCCATTTTAAAGATGAAGTCACTGAAGTAGACAAAGGTTGTTGACTTAGCTAAAGCCATAAAGCATCTGAGGTCCAGGGCTTTCTCTCTCTCATGCTCCCATGTCATAGCAGCTGAATGGAAAACAGAGGGACAGAACGGAGTTAAGGAAGGCAATCCATAGGAAAGCTGATGGTGATTGCTATGATGATAGATGTTTGCGTGAAGGAAATGGGGTGAACATATTGGGCAATTGTATATTTAGAGAGAGTGAGGAGTCAATAATGAACCTAAGATTGTATAGGCGGCTAGCTGGAAAGATGGTGGTGTCTTCAAAAATTATAAAGGAAAAAATTTGGATGGGGGAGTAGAAGATAAAAGTTCTCTTTTGGATAGATTGAATTCATGATGATAACAAGGATTTGAGTTACAAATAGAAATAATGAGTTTATCATGGAGGATTGGAGCTCAGGAGAAAAACTGGGCTTGATTGAGGTATCTGGGAGGTAGCTGAATATAGGCGAAACATGAACATATTTTAAATTTGAAGTGGCATTGTGGTGATTTAGAATATGATATTGGTAGGACCAAGTGATTCCCATCTTTCCTCAGTTCTTCCTCAGTTGTTGTGAATCCCCTTTCAGATCTCTGGACTGAGGAATTAGTCAATCAGTAATCACCTATTAAACACATATCATATGTCAGACTCAGTCCTAGGGCACTGGGGACACAGGTAAAATAAAAAAAATTCATGGAGTAGGTTGTACTTAAGCTAAACTTTGATAAATGAGTCAACAAATCAATAAAATAAATATATTTCAAGCAGATACTATGTGCCAGGCACTAGAGTAAGGGATGTGTGAGGATTGAGTTCATTCCAGGCATGGGAGATAGGGGTGAGAGACTGTCTGAATTAAGCTATTTGGGCTAGACCATAGTGGGTGTGAAGGGAAGAACAAAAAAGAAGCCAGGTAAGGAAAAAGAGAGAGCTTTCAGTCTTTTAAAGCCCTTCACACCCTGACTCTCACAATGTCTGACAAATTGTAATCCAGTCATTAACAGCTCCAGTGTCAGGAGCTCACGTTTCCGGAGATAGTCAATTGCATGGCCTCATTGTTGGCAAGCTCTTCCTTATATGGAGACAAAATTAATTCCTCAAACAAATTAAGTGCCTAATGTGTGCAGATCTTGAGAGAAAATTCCCATTTAAATGAGAAAATTACATCCCTGAAGCTTTTACTTATGGGTTCTAAATGTTATGATTTAGAATTGAAAGGAACCAAGGGTGTATGGAGTGTTCTGGAAAGATTAATGTCTCTGGTGTGAGAGTTTGTTGAGCCTTTTTCAGGGCTGCTCATCCATCTTTGGTGTCCACCTTTCACCCAACTCTCACTTCTGCCTCTAAGAAGCTGTAGTATGATCAGTGGCCATTATCTGGTAAAACCATTTTGGCAGGCAGGCTAAATCAGGGTGAAGGTGACTGACAGGTTTCAAACCTGTAGATGAGTAAGGGTGGCTGTCTATGCCAATTATATGAAGACTTCCCTTGGCAGGATAGACAGATGAGAATAATTTGTTCCAATAGCCATGGAGACAGCTAAAACAGGCACTGAAGAGAGCCTAGAACTTTTTCAGACTTTGAAGATGACAAGTTCATCCATTGTATCCCAGGCTATCACCAGTCATCCTGACTTCTGTCTTCCCATCAGATTTCAATGACTCTGGAAGAAAGACTGCCTCACTTAAATCCAATTCATGAACAAGTCAAGACATTACCCAATGATGATGTCATTGGTCCTCTTTCAAACAAAGGATAAATATCTAGCATTAATAATAAGCATTTACTTGATCCAACCCATTCATTTTACAGATTTAGAAAATGAGACACAGGGAAGAGTTTCAATTTGAGTAAGTCCATATAGTTAGTAAATTTGAGAGTCAGAATTTGAATCTGGATCCCTTACCTCCAAATCCTCTATTCTTTTATACCATACTTCCAGTTGCACACTTTTCTTCCAAGACCAAGAAAAAAAAAATTTGAATTTATGTTCCTGAGGGCATTTTTAAAAAGTATTTTGAGGAAATAGTGATCATATTCCCACTGGATTTCTTTCCTCTAGGCTAAATGTTTTCCTTTATTTAATGTCATGAAAGTCTAAAAAATAGGTAAAAGTAAGCAATTTGGTGTGTGTATGTGTGTGTGTATGTTCATTTGTGTGTTTTGATATTCTTTTGCTTTATTCTTCACATTTAAACTCTAGAGGATCTGAACTGCCAGGCTAAGGGGATTTTATTGTATCTTTACCAGTGATGGGCAACCTTTTGAGATTGGTGTGTTACAATTTGCCAAAAAACTGAGCATACCTCGGGTGGTGTGTCACTTCAAGAAAAAAAATTTTTTTGTGATATTTATAGTTTAAATAACAAAAATGTATAATTGTAGCATATAAATGTACTTAATAAACCAAAATAGGTAAATTAATATTGGTAGAATTGTCATCTATAGTGCACAGAGTGTCTACACTACACTACAGCAAATGTTTCATCCTTGGCATGTGGCCCCGTACTTCTCTGTATGCAGCTGTGTGTCATCGAAAATGGATACACATGTGTCATAGGTTTGCCATCACCACCTTAGAAGTACTAAAGAGCCAAGTGAAGGTTTAGGGGCCAGCAATGGCATGGTCAAACTTGGGATGAATATTTGGTAATAGAGATAGGAGAAAATGGAGACAAGAGTCCATTTAGAATAATTATTACAATTATCCCAATGGGAAGTGATGAAAGCCAAGATTAGGGTTCTCTTTATTGTCACTGGAGCAAAAAGGATGGATGCAACAGATGTGGATGGGGAGGCTTTGAAAATTAGGATGATAAGGAAAAAGCCTTTAAAGGTAGATTTCCACCCCCACCACAAAGCATTCCTTTCGTCCTTTCCTATTTGCATTCAGAAATATTTTCAATGTTTGCAAGTTAAATTCATCTTTTTGGCTATTTTCTACCCTTTTAGAATCTGAGCTCCAAGGGCTGAAACTTTGACTTCTTTGAAATCAATGACATTGAATCCTAGAGCAGGTCTTTATGCAAAGCACAAATTCAGGACAAGGGACTAATGATAGCATGAGTGTAGCGGTTAGAGCTGGACCTGAAATTAGATGACATAGTATTGGGTTTCAGCTCTATGTTTAGCCAGTTGTAGACACTGTGGGTACTTTTTTTGTTGCCACTTTACTAATCTATAAAATGGGATAATAATGCTGATTTTGCCTACAGTCTTAATGTGCAGATTTGGAAGTCCATAGGTTTAAAATGGTACCAGATCTTAGAGAGCATTTTGCCCAAACCCCCTTGAACAAATTAAGTCCAAAGAAATTAAAGAATTCACTTAAAGACATACATGTAATAAACTTGGGTATTTTGATTCCAAATCCAAGATTGTTTCTAAGTGTTATAATTTCCCAGATGAAAAAGGCTTTGTTTTAAAAATCATTAAAAAAACCTTAATTTCCATCTTAGAATTAATCAATATTTAAAATCAATACAATCAAATTTGTATTGGTTCCAGGGCAGAAGAGTGGTGAGGGATAGACCATGAGGGATTAAGTGATGCCCAAAGTCACAGAGCTAGGAAGTGTCTCAAACTAGGTTTGAGGCCAGAACTTTGAACTTGAACTTGAACCCAGAACTTCAACTGGCTTTCAATCCACTGCCACCTAGCTACTTCCTAATATTTTTAAATTTAAATTTTTAAATTTTTATTTCTTTAATTTCTTTAATTACTTTTTTTTGCAGGTGTGGAAAGTACTTTGTAAAATTTAAAACATTGTACCTATATAGGTTGCTATCCAGGTACTGAAAAATAATTGGAGGGAGTGAAATCAAGGTCATAAAAAATAAAAAATAAAAAATAAAAACAAAAATCTAAAGTTTTAAACAGAAGAATAGAATTTGGAGAAAAGGATTCTGCAGTGGCAGAAATAAGAAATAAGAAATTCAAACATTTTTAAACATTCGGGGAAAATTGCCAAACAGTAAACCCAATTAAATGAGCATTTTTGAATAGTCTATGAATTGGGTGAACTGGTCTTAACTCGCTTTCATGAAACAAATGAAACTATAGCTTTTGGAGGTGATTACTGGGAGAAATATAGGCTGCAGCCACAAAGGCTGAAATGTTGAGTGGAAATATGGCCTCTCTCTGGCCTGGAGGCAGAGGCTGTTCAGAGACATATCATTTGGAGAAAGGATATATTTGGTGGTGAGTGTGGGCACTTTTGAGAATCTGACAGGGTAGAGAAGAGGGAAGGTTTTAATCAAAGGAGGTAGAAAGTGAGTGTGAATTAAACAGCATCCATTTAATATCATTATGTGCTACCTAGTCTGGCTACCCTACTTCAAGTCATCGAGTATGCTCTTTTCTGGGCATGATCTGGCTCCTTGTAGGACCTGAGGATTTATTGTACTGAGGTACAAGAAAAGTGGAATTGTTCAATGCCATCCTTTTATCTCGTCTGAGAGAAAACTATGGGGTAAGTGTATAGTATAAATTAGAGTTCTGGGTTGGGAGTCAAGAATATCTGACCTCAGATATTTACTAGCTGTGTGACCTTGGGCAAGTCACTCAACCACTATCTCCTTCAATTTACTAGATGAAATATTAACACCCACCTCCCACGGTTATTATTAAGATCAAATGAGATAATATTTGTAAAGTATTTAATACCATGCATGGAACCCAATGGGTGCTATATAAATGCTTATAGTAATTACTGCTATTATGACCACTACTACTTTTACTTCTGCTATACTACTACTACTAGTACTACTACCACCACCCCACCACACCTACTTCTACAACAATGACTAGTACTACCACTCCTCCTCCTATTATTACCACTACTACTACTACCACAACCACTACTACTACCACCACCACTACTACTTTTACCACTATTACTATTACCGCTACTACTGCCACTGTTACTTACATCACTATTTCTACTACTACTACTACTACTACTACTACTACTACTACTACTACTACTACTACTACTACTACTACTACTACTACTACTACTACTACTACTACTACTACTACTACTACTACTACTACTACTACTACTACTACTACTACTACTATTACTACTATTACTGTTATCACTACTACCACTATTACTGCTACTACTACTACTACTACTGTTACCCCCTCCTTCCTTTAAATGTATTTTAAATGTATTTCTAAAAATTATTGACTTTTCCTGAAGAATTTCACTTTGTACCCAGTTATTATCATTATTTTAGAAGGATATAGCTAGAAGGTAGACCTATGCTTTCACTGTTAAAGGCAATTCTGAGATGAAGAAACTCCCTCTGTCAAAATACCTTCTCTAGAATTTGTAGTTTTAGAGGATCATCTAGAATTCTGAGAGAATTAAATAACTTGGCCAGGGTCACATAACCAATATGTGCAATATGTGCAAAATGGAAGACGTAAACTCAGGTGTTTTTTTTTTTCATTTTTTTATTGTCATGCAAAACACACTTACATATTGGTCACTGTTGCAAGAGCAAACTCATACATAACCAAAACCTCCAAATAAAACCATAAATGCACTGTGAAAGATGACTCCAATAGTTCTTTCTCTGGAGGTGGCTAGCATTCCCCATCTTAAGTCTTTCAAGATTGTCTCAGATCATTGCATTGATGAAAGTAGCCAAGTTTTCATAGAAAATCATGATCTAATATTGCTGTTACTGAGTATGATATTCTTCCACTTCTACTTATTTCACTTTGCATCTGTTCCCATTGATCTCTCCAACTTTTCCTGAAACCTGAAATCAGTTTTTTAGAGTGCCATATTGTATCAGACATCATTTTACATTGGATTATTCTTATCATCATCATCATCTTTGTGTTCATCACTATCACTATCATCATCTCATTCTCAGGATGGAACACAGCTAGAAATAGTCTTGGGATAAGTTGCTATCCTCTAAGTGCTCTTTTATATTTATTAATGTTCATTACTCCATTGTACTATTGAATTAAATCATCAGTTTTTTTATAATTAAATAAAAATGCCATGCTTTAAGCTCATTTATTTTAGAACCAATTAAAGTTTCATCAGGATTAGCAGACAGGATGATGAGGATGAGAGATGCTTCATCCTGTTTACCACATGGTTTTGATTTCTACTAGGTCTTTATATTTTGAGAGCTTTTTGTTCCACATACTTTGGAAGTCATGAGTATTCAGTGTGATGACATCTATTAAAAATAAACTTTGATTTTTATGGGTCAATGTTATGTTTGTGTGATTGTGAGTAACAATTTTGTTTGGGATGATGCTAGATTTCCAGAACAGCTGATTTGTTGCATTTCCAAGGTTATTTTAAGCTCTATATTTATTTGTGATACAAAGATTTGTCATCTGTTTATAGAGGATAGTGAACTTCTGGTGGAGAAATCTGGTCATTTTATCCTACTGTACTTAGGGTGAACTGAGGACTATCCCATGGGAGTGGGCATGTTTTCTTGTTCTATGGATAATGCTTTTGCCCCTTGCTAAAGACAAGGCACAGGTGTGATACAGAAACTCTGGATCCTTAATACCTAAAATAATAAATTAGCTAGAATAATGCTTTTAGGTTGATAAAGAACTTAACAAGTATTAGCTTATGTTATCTTCATCACAACCTTGGTAAGTAGGTGAAATCATTATCCCCTTTTTACAGATGACACTGACACAGACTGAAGTTAAGTGATTTGCTCAGGAGGTCATTCAGTTAGCAAGGACAAAAAAACTCGATTTGAACTCAGTTCTTTCTGAGTCTCAGTCCAGTCTTCTATTTACTGTGTGACCTAACTATGTGACTTTAAATCATTCAAGATGAATGATGCCTGAATCAGGAGCAGACATTTACTAATATAAGACTTTTTCAGTGTTGGTTGATTCTGCTGAATTGTTTTTCTTAAATTCTCTCCAAAAAGGGATGACTCTCAGAAAGGGAAGAGATTAAGTAGATTCTAGTCTTTGAACTAGACTTTGAAGCAAAGCAATTTACCTAATTATTCATCATATATTCAAAATATTTATTTTTGAGGCAGGAAGGTTGGAAATAGTATTATCATAATATTTTAAAAGATTCCATTCATTAAAGCTTTATTAAGTGCCTCCTACATGTAAAAACATGGCAAGAATACAGAAATGTATTACACACATTTCTTGCCCCCCTCTAGCTTATTAGTTAATTGGGGTTTGGTGAGAAGCCATAATATTTGTTTACAAATTGTTGTATTGGAAGGAAAAGTGTATAAGGATCAAAACAAATGTTCAGATAAAATGCTCAAAGAAAAAAGTGAAGAGGAAAATAATCAATGTCATTTGGTAGAGGCTACAAAGAAAATAGTGCATTTTCCCTTCTTAAAAGTCTTTGAATAAAAGTTGGATTACAAATTGCCAAGCATGTTATAGAGAAAAATCTTTTTCATGTGTAAGTTTGACTAGATGGCCACTGAGTTCACGTCCAACTCTGAAATTCTGAGATTCAGTAATTTTGTTAAGCATCTTAAAATTATAAGTTAGACTCATAGGGGATTTTAACTTTTATAAAAATATTAAAATGTATCTGTGCCTTCGTCTGAACATCTTTATATTCTCTTTGCATTTATTTTTATTTTATTCTTTTTAAACCCTTAACTTCTGTGTATTGGCTTCTAGGTGGAAGAGTGGTAAGGGTGGGCAATGGGGGTCAAGTGACTTGCCCAGGGTCACACAGCTGGGAAATGTCTGAGGCTGGATTTGAACTTAGGACCTCCTGTCTCTAGGCCTGACTCTCAATCCACTGAACTACCCAGCTGCCCCTATATTATCTTTGTATTTAAAAGAAATTCTAGTGATTATTTTCTTTCTTTTTTTTAGCATCACTGTCACTAACCTCCCCTCCCTCTATCATTCCTGTCATGATTGAAATTAAGGAAAACTAAGGCACAAAATTCTAAGCATGTCTAATTTATTGGTAAGGATAGCAATTACCAATGAAATAGGGCTTTCAGCTCCTCAAAAAGCTAAAAGATCGTGAGGTAGGGCTTACTAGCCTTTATATAATTTGGGAAAGTACAAGAGAACAAAGAATGGGAAGTATCATAGATGAAAAACAACATGATTGGTTACAAAGTTGGAAGTTCAATGGGAAACAATGTGATTAGAAGGAAGTCTGAAATGCAGGGCTAGCAACAACTGCACCTTCTGTCTTGTTGCTACAGAAAACTCATTGGTGGTGTCCACCTGCCTGGTTAGTCTCACAGAGTTAACAGACCAGACTTTCTTGAAGGACAGTCAGTATTATACAAAATAACAGACTTCTTGGTGCCTACTTGCATCTTGCAAAGTTTATTAGTGAGATAACAGATCTCCCTTAATTGTGCATGAGTATGCAAGGCTTATTAGTAAGATAATAGGACTCCCTTAATTGTGCATGGGCAGGAAGATGTGTAGAGATAATATATTTCTTTGAATTAAGGTGATTTATGGAACAACTTAGCTCAGAGAGGGAAGCTTCATTTAAAAACTTTGAAACATGGCTTAGGTAATTATTGTATAGAATCAATTACAGAATGGAATCAAATATAAAATACTAAATCAATATTTGACTTTCTCATTCCCTTCCCAATTAAATGCCCTTCCCAAATACTTTTAAATCCTTTCTTGTAACCAATAAGCATAATGAAGTAAAATATATTGACAGATTTGCCAATGTATTACTCATTCCATAATTCTAGATTACCATCTTTCTCTAATGTAGGCAGCAAGTTTCATCCTTGGTTCTTCCTGTTCAGAGAATATGAGTTCAGTTTCTGACTCTGGCATGTACTGTTTGTGTGAATCTGGGCAAGTCACTTAATTATTCAGTGCTTTGGGTAACAATACTAATTCCATTTATGGGTGGTCATAATACAGATCAAAATTCTTGAGACTTTCAAAGTTATTTTTCTCTCATTATGGTAGTCATTGTATAAATTAGTTTCCTTTGAGTTTGAATCTTTTTCTCAACAGCCTTTGCTGATTATATTTTTATTATACCAGGAAAGAATTTTTATTTTGTTGCTTTTCTATATTTTTATGAAGTTTCAATAGTCTATTGCTAATTTTTTTTTGCAAACGTCTCATGAACACTTGAGAATTATGTATATTCCTTTGTATTCTCTTTTAGTAATTACCAGAGCTCTAACTTATTTAACTTTTCTAAAATTCTATTCAGGTCCTCATGTTCTTTCTCATTTTTATTTTGTTTGATTTGTCTAGGTCTAAAACAAGTAAACTGAAGTTCTCAAATATTAGTTTTGCTTTTTATTTCTCCCTATACTTTGGCTAAATATTTCCTCAGATATTTAGATCTTATACCATGCCATTTGGTGTGTGCATGTGTGTGTGTGTGTGTGTGTGTGTGTGTGTGTGTGTGTGTGTGTGTGTACATTTATGGAGTATTGATAGTATAAAATTAAATGTGGTGCTCTTAAAGATATGGTAGTTTCTTTATCTCTTTTAATAACTTTTTTTTCACTTTTCTCTTGTCTAACTAAAATCATGATTATTCCACCTTAGAGTTGACCTGATACAATAATAAATTCAAATTTCATTCCTTCATTTTAGGTTTATGAATCATGTTTTAAGTGTGTTTCTTATAAGTAACATATAGTTATATTTTGGTATCTAAAATGTTCTGCTATCCTCTTCTATTTATTGGTTAGTTGATACTATTCACATTCATATCTACACAAGAATGGTTGATTGTGTGTTTCTCTCCATGATATTTTCTTACCTTCCTCCTCCATGGCCAATTCTCTTTGCAGAGAAGATTAATAATAATTATTTGAAAATGAAGTCATCTGCTTGCATGACATCACCCTTCTTTATGTGTGAATGCTAGGATTTGTTCTCCTTCACTGCACTGTTGTAGGCTTCAGGTACCCATCAAGCGTCTCAGGTCTGAGCACTGGGAGACGTCTAGCTTTTTTATATATGCTAGTAATGATTTCCTTAGAAGAACCTATTTTCCACTGTTTTCAAATCTGGGCTTTTTCTGTGTTGTTGTTTTTGTTTTGTGTTATCCCGGACTTTTGTGTAGATTCTGGATTTTTTAACATTGTTTATTCTATTGCTTAAAAAAATTCTTTTCTGAAGTACATATGAATATGCTGGACACCTCTATGATCTTTCCTACCATAACATAGCACCATAGATCCTTAGAAGGGCCATTAGAAGTCATGAGTCATCTAGTACAACCCCCTTCTTTTATAGATGTGGAAACTAAGCCCTGGAGAAGTCAAGTGATTTCTCATTGCCAGAGATCTTAAGTGGTAGAGCTAAGATTTGAACCCAATTCCACTTATTCCACATCCAGCATTCTTTTCCCCAAGGAAATTCCCATTCTCCTCCTCCCCTTCCCCTCTCCCTTTCCCTTTCTCTTGTTTCACAATCAGAACAAGTTATCTTCCTTAACTACAGAATATTTTAAAGCTACTTCTCTCTAACTCAGGAGGAATTCTATTGGGCTTTCTTAAAATAGGGTTCACCTATAACATCTTTTATTAGTTTAATTGTCTAGGTTCTTTTGGAAAATGTAGATTAGAGGGGAAAGAGAATACCTCTCTCTGAGCCTCTGAGCAGTTATGAAGAAGAATGATTTCTCCCATAAAGGCTCTGGAGAGAGAGAGAGAAAAGGGAGAGAAAAAGACAGACAGACAGAGAGAAAGAGAGAGAGAGAGAGAGAGAGAGAGAGAGAGAGAGAGAGAGAGAGAGAGAGAGAGAGAGAGAGAGAGAGAATGAGAGTTGTTGTGCCCTGCAGAGCTCAGAGAAGAAAATCAGGCTGCTTGTTACTTTTTACCAAATATCTTCATGCACTTTCTCTCTGCTTTATTATCCCTATTTTAAAAAACAGGGGAAATTGAACCCAGAGGAATTGAGTGACTTGCTGGTGTCCAAGTGGGAGCAGTGGGGAGCAATCAAATTCAGCCTTCTTTCTTTCCCGACCTGCATTTAAATCCCTAAACAGCACTTCTTCCTGTAATGAGCACCACCTTTTTCTTTAATTAAAATTCAGTTACAAATGTAGACATTCTGCTCTGCCCATAATTACTGGGAGCAGATTTTTAGGACAACTGGCATAGTAGTTCTAGGTCTTACTATCACACCAATTTATTATTTATAGTGTCCGCCTGGTAGGCATCATTCTTTAGGGCAATTAAGATAGGGCTCATGGTCTCCAGGTACAGAAGGAGGTGAGTAGGGAGGCCTATGTTACCATTTCTATCACAAGACTACTGAAAAAGCTATTTTTTTCCTGATAAAATGTGTTCTTCTTGAATGGGTCCTAAAGTCTCCACATCATTTGAATTATATTTGAAATATTTTTGAAAAAGGGATTTTTGAGGGCTGGGGATTGAGTAAGTCATTTATTTTGTATTTGGGGATAAGAGAACAGTCAAAAGGAGCACATGGCCCAGTTGGGTTATTTTCAAGTGGAACTCATATGAGATAATGATGAGTGATACTTATACAGTTTTTTCTTCTGACTAGCTTTTCAAGGTAGAGAGCCCAAGGAGCATCACTGCCTATCTGGATTATTTCAATAGTCTGTTGGTTGGGCTCCCTGCCAGAAGTCTCTCTCTATTGCAGTTCAACATCCATTCAGTTATCAGAGTGATCTTAAAACAAAAGTTTGATCACAACAGTACCCTATTAAATCAACTCTAGTAGTTCCCTATTGCCTCAAAATCCTCTTTTGCTTTCAAAAACCTTTGTGATGCAGCTTCTTTCAAGTTTTTTCAGTCATCTTATACTTATTCTTCTCCATGTACTCTAAGATCCAGTGACAATGACTGCTTTGCTATTCCATACTCAACACACTCCATTGTCCAAATATATTTCTAATGGCTGTTTCCTGTGCCTGTAATGTTCTCGCTTCTCATCTCCATCTCCTAGCTTCCTTCCGTTCTCAGCAAAAAATCCAACTTCTACAAGATATCTTTCCTACAATTCCTTTTTTTCATATTAACATCTTCCTTCTGAGATCAGCATTAATTTATTCTCTATCTCTGTGTCTGTGTCTGTCCCCCTCCCTGATATGTGTATACATATATGTTCGTGTATACATATATTTATAGAATATGGAATACATATCCATATGCATACATATTTATTATATGTATATATGTGTGTGTATTTGTACATAGTTTGCATGTTATCTCATTTTATTGTGGACTCTGGGCAAGGTCTGCTTTTATCTTTCTTTGTGTTGTCTGTATTAGCTAATGTGCCTAATATATTATAGGCATCTAATGAAGGCTTGTTTACTTATCTCCATTTTGCAGATGAGAAAAGTGAGTTTCGGAAATGGGAAATGAACAGCCAACCAGTAAGTGTTGCCATAGGAACTCCAATATCCCTTTACTTGAAACCCCAAACTTCCCAATATAGAATCATTAGACTTTAGTGAAACTGAGGATGGTCTGCTATAAGCAAACATTAGATCTTCAATGTTAACAAAAGAGTCTCAGTTCTTTGGATTTTCCCTAGTATTTCACTGTCTGACTCACAAAAATTAAGGTTTCCATTATGTTATTGGGAACCTACATAGGGAACTTAAACATGTAGTCATTGCCATGCTTGGCTTTGATCCTGTCCCTCAAACCCCTTGCATCCCGGAATCTCTTTTGCCTTTTTCAAATTAGCCCATGCTAGCATTGTGAAAAACTATGGAGTGTAATGATTGTACACTTGAAAAGATTTCTGAAAAACTAAGGAGATGGAAGGATTATTATAGGGCTATTTCTGAGCAAATATGGTCCTGATTTAGAAAAGGAAGAAAGATGGTAGATTTTTCAAGCTAGAGACTCCAATGCTTGACTTCAGATACTGCCTGTCCAGCCCTTGGAATATATAATAAAGTTATGCCTTCTCAGATGCTATATGGGGACATATTGATTGCCAAAAACACACATGATTTCTTAAAGAAAAAGAAATACATGTCATTTCCTTTTATAGTGGGGTTCCTTTCTCTATAGGATCTCTTACAGTCTCCTACTCACTTACACAACCATCATGCTAGTTCAGGCCCTCATTACCTTCTTCCTTAGCTATTACAATAATCTCCTATGTTGTTTCTGACTTGTCTCTTCCCCATTCCTGTCTATCCTCTACTCAGTGATTAAAGTGATTTTCCTAAAGTGTACATCTGACCACATGACCCTCCTTTCCTTTACCCCTCAATAAACTTCAGTGGTTCCATGTTACCAGTTGGATCAAATAAGAACTCCTCTCTTTGGCAGTTCAAGTTCTCCACCATTGGAAACCTTCCTATCTTTTCAGTAGTCTTCATTATTCCCCTCAATACCCTTTGTCAGTCAGTAATACAAGCTGAAGTGCTGTTTTTCACCCAGGAGTTTCTACCTTTATCTTTATACCTCTGTATGGCTGCTCTACCTTCTATAGGCAGTCTTTCCTGTCCTCCCCACACTTATTGTAAGTTCTTTGAAGGCAGAGACTAATCCTTTTTTTCCTCTTTCAATTCAAATTGCCTATAGGAATACTTGGCTCATTGGTTGTTGTCTTTCATACTCAAAGAGGACCAAAATGGCATCACTATATGTACAATGTGACCAACTGTGGCTGAGCAGACCAATATGAATTCAGAAAACTCTACTTGGGTCCAAATAGTCCATATGAACATTTGAGATGAAGGTGTCCAAACTTGCAGATCTTGCAGATCTCACTTTTCTTTTGAGCTATTGCAATTCTGCTTTGCTCACAGAGCATAATGCCTTCTTTGATATGGGCACACCATTCTGGATAATCTTGTGTTAATATCTTCCATGTCTCCCACTCAAAACCCAAGTACTTCAGAGAAACCTTGTACTTGTATCACTTCTACTGACCTCCATCTGAAGGTTTGCTTTGTGTGAGTTTTGTATAAAATAGTTTTTCAGACAAACCTGTATTTGGCATCTAAGCAACATGGCCAGTCCATTGGCATTGCCCTCTCTGTTGTAGAGTTTGCATACTTGGCAAATCAGTTTGAGAAAGGACCTCAATCATCTTGCCAGGTGATCCTCAGATTCTTCCTAAAACAATTCCAATGGAAGCAGTTCAATTTTCTGGCATGGTGCTAGAATGCTATTCAGGTTTCACAGGCATACAACTATGAAGTCTACACAATTGTTCTGTAGATCTTCAGTATGGTAGGCAGTCTAATACCTCTCCCCACCCATACTTTTATTTGGAACCTCACAAATGCTGAGCTACCTCTGGTAATGTGTGCATCAACCTCATCATCTGTGGGGACATCCTTGGAAGGAATATTCCCAAGACAAGTGAACTTATCCATAGCATTTAAAATTTCTCTATGTGTGGTAACCAGTGGTTCCACATATTCATGGTGCAGTACTAGGTGCCCAATGCATGTTTGTTAAATGAATAAATGACTGTTCCTGCTCTGCTTTCCTCTCTAAACCTATCCTGCATTTACTTTGCATATATTCCAACTATACATACATACATATGTATATATATATGTATATATATGTATACATATATATATATATATTGACTCTCCCATTATAATGAAAACTTCCTAAGGGGCAGGGATTTTTTTCTTTGTATCTCCAGCATTTAAGACAGTGCCAGGCTCATAGTAAGTATAGAATAAATGTTTATGAATGAACTGATTCCTAGACTACTGAATTAGAAGAATGCCATAGATTTATCAGGATTTCAGCAAGACTTTGACCAAGCTTCACTATCCTACTCTTATGGATAAAATATAGAGATCAGGCAGGATTAAAATACAATTAAATATAGCAATATTTTCCTTAATTATCAAACCTAAAAAGTAAAGACTAAATAATGATTGTCAATTTGCAGGGAGGTATTTATATGTGTGCCTAAGGAAGTTATGTTACTTATTCTATTCTAGAGTTATTTAGTTTTTTTAAAAAGTCTATAATATCGGGGCAACTGGGTAGCTCAGTGGATTGAGAGTCAGGCCTAGAGACAGGAGGTCCTAGGTTCAAATCCGGCCTCAGCCACTTTCCAGCTGCGTGACCCTGGGCAAGTCACTTGACCCCCATTGCCCACCCTTACCACTCTTCCACCTATGAGACAATACACTGAAAAGTTAAGGGTTTAAAAAAAAGTCTATAATATCCCGAGTTGATAAATGGGTAAGGGACATAAATAGGCAATTTTCAGATAATGAAATCAAAACTATCAATAAGCACATGAGAAAGTGCTCTAAATCTCTAATAATTAGAGAGATGCAAATCAAAACAACTCTGAGGTACCACCTCACACCTAGCAGATTGGATAAAATGATAGCAGGTGAGCATCATAAATGTTGGAGGGGATGTGGCAAAATTGGGACATTAATGCATTGCTGGTGGAGTTGTGAATTGATCCAACCATTCTGGTTGGCAATTTGGAACTATGCCCAAAGAGCTCTAAAAGACTGCCTGCCCTTTGATCCAGCCAAAGCATTGTTGGGTTTGTACCCCAAAGAGATCATAGATAAAAAGACTTGTACAAAAATATTTATAGCTACGCTCTTTGTGGTGGCAAAAAAAAACTGGAAAATGAGGGTATGTCCTTCAATTGGGCAATGGCTGAACAAATTGTGGTATCTGCTGGTGATGGAATACTATTGTGCTCAAGGGAATAATAAACTGGAGGAATTCCATGTGAACTGGAAAGACCTCCAGGAATTGAAACAGAGTTAAAGGAGCAGAGCCAGAAGAACGTTGTACACAGAGACCAATACACTGTGGTAAAATCGAATGTAATGGACTTCTGTACTAGCAGCAATGCAATGACACAGGACAATTCTGAGGGATTTATGGAAAAGACGCTACCCACACTCAGAGGAAGAACTACAGGAGCGGAAACACAGAAGAAAAACCACTGCTTGAACACATGGGTTGAGGTGGACATGATTGGGGATGTAGACTCAAAACGACTACACCAATGCAACTATCAATAATATGTAAATAAGTCTTGATTGATGACACATGTTAAAACCAATGGAAATGTTCGTTGGCTATGGAGGGTGTGAAGGGGAAAGTAAGAACATGAATCAAGTAACCATGGAAAATTTTTCCTAAAAAAAAAAAATAAAATATTTAAATAAAAAAGTCTATAATAAACTTATTTTTAGTTGTTTTCTAAAAGCACAAGTGGGCATGCTGATTAATTCAGTAGTTATCATGAGTCTAGGAAGAGGGCATGGCTAATATTTTGGGTTACAGAATGGAGATCTAAAAAGAAGACTTTGACAGGCTAGAATGGTGGACCACATTTAATAAGATGGAATTTAAAAGAAATAAATGTAAAATCCTATTATTAGCTCAAAAAATCAATTGCAAAAATATTGGATAGGGAAATGAGGTAATGTATAAAGTATTTTACAAACCTAAACCATGATAAAAATACTATTATTACTAAGTACAAGCAAACAATGACTTGTTTATAAAAGAACTTGGGGTTTTTGTGCACTCATCCTGTTTTTTTTTTACATAGTTGGTAGAATATAGATGTGGACATTTATATATAATTTTGCATTTTTTCTAAATATTAGTTAGTTTTCTAACCTGTTTTTTCCCTTCCTGTTTATTTTTTGTTATAAAGGATGTTTCTTTGTAAAGGGATATGATGGTTGCAAGGAAAGCTACATTAGGAACAATGTAGATGATATAAATACAAAGTCTAGCAATAAAATTTACTAAATAATGATAAGAATATATTTTATATTTCCCGAGAAATGTCTAGCCTACTGACTTTTAATTTGCATATCTCTCTGTTCTCTATTTTGAAATCTGATCTAACATTAACCATTCTCTAGTCCTAATTCAGCAAACTCACAAGTTTGTATTATTATTTTTCAGTTATTTAAATCATGCCCAACTCCTCATCACCTCTTTGGGGGTTTTCTTGGCAGAGATAATGGGGTAATTTGCCTTTTCCTTCTCTAGCTCTTTGTACAGATGAGGAAACAGAGGCAAACAAGATAAAGTAATTTGCCCAGGATCACACAACTAGTTAGTGCCCGAACCCAGATTTAATGCAAGAAAATGAGTATTCTTGATTCTAGGCTAGCTTCATGACCTTAGTCAATTCACTTCACCTCTATTTCAGCTTCCCCATCTGTAAAATATGGATGATAAAGAGTAACTACCTCCTAGGGTTGGCGTATGGATCAAATGAGTTAATATGTGTGAAGTTCTTTGCCTTTAAAACATAAACATAATCTATAATATACAAAAAATGAACTCATCAACCTGCCATATAAAGTCCTTTTAGAGGAAATGTTGGTGCCAAGTACAGATCAAAACTTGCCATCTTCCACTTTATTTCCTTCATGAGATTTTTATTGTATGCCTGATCTTACAACATGAACAATATAGAAATGTGTACTTCCTAAAAATATGGGTATAAGCTATATCAGATTATTTACTGCCTTGGGGCCAGAAGAGGAGAAGGGAGGAAGAAAATCTGAATCATAAAATGTCAGAAAATAGTTGTCAAAATTTTTTTTTTGCATGTAACTGAAATAAATTTTTTAAATGCCCTAAAAACAAACAAACAAATAAAAATAAATAAAATAAAACAACATTCATCTAGAATTTGGTTCCAACCTGCCTTCCAAGTTTTATTTCCCTATTGTTCAGTAAATTCCACTCTGACCAAATTGGATGATTGCCATTCCACAAATTTACCCTTTCTTCTCTTATCTCCATAGCTGTGATCTCCCTAAGAGGAAGGACTGGACTTTGTCTTTCTTTGCAGCCCTAGTGCTTAACACAGTGCCTGTCACAAAGTAGTAAGCAGATACTCACACATGTCTGGAATTACAGTCCTTCCTCATCTTGGTATCCTTTTCTTATTTAAAAGTATAACTCAGCTGCCAATACTAGGTTGATTGGTTGCTAATGTCCTATTCTTAGTTATCCTGTAATGTAGCTACTTGGATATACCTCTCCAATAGAAGGTAAGTACTTTGAGGACAGAGATTATTTGTTTTTCATTTTTAAAACAAAAATAGTTATTCATTCATATCAATCATGTCCAATTCTTTGTGACTCCATTTGGGGTTTTATTGGCAAAGATACTAGAGTGGTTTGCCATGACCTTCCCTAGCTCATTTTACAGATGAGGAAACTGTGGCAAACAGGGTTAAATGTGATTTGACCAGGGACACAGAGATAAAAAGCATCTGTGCCTGTATTTGAACTCACCTCTTCCTGACTCCTGGTCTGGGGTTCTATCCATTGCATTACCTACCTCCCCCTCCCCTAACTATATCTGTGCCTGTACTTTTTACATATAGTTAGTACTTAATAAGTAAATGTTTGCTTATTTGTTGAATTACAAAGAACCTCTCTTGTCAGACTAGCCTATTTTCTCCCGTGACAAGGATATTTAATTGTTCGAGCTGCAGAATACTTAGGGATAGATGCTTTAGACAAAATGGTCTACTGAAGCAAAATGTTTCATAAAATATCTCTGTAAGATCTTGTGGGCAATTCAAAGAGAAATGGGCTAGAAGATTCTCTAGTTGACCACTCAAAGAGTATTCATTATTATCTTGATGCTATTTTGGATGGAAGTCTATATAGTAGAGTCACTTAGGAACCCACCCCAGATTATGTATTATTTAATATTTTTTAATTAATGTCTTGGATGAAGGTAGACACTGTATTCTCATCAAATGTGCATATTATATAAGAATGGGAGGATGAGCCAATAATCAGATTAGGATTAGGAAAAATCAAGGTCTTTGCAGGCTAAAATGATGAGTTGAATGTAATAAGTTTCAGGAATTTTTAATTTTCCTGATGGCTTTAGAAAAGCAACTTCACATGTTCAGAAATTAAAAAAAAAAGACATAGGGGATCTTGGTGACCTACAAATTGTCACTATCACACCACTGCAAGATGAAAGCCCTCAATTCTAATGTTATTATAGATTTCATTGAGAAGAAGAGAGTATAAAACATGGGCTGCAAGAGTTCCCTGTTATTTATTTATTTGTTTGTTCACTTATTTATTTATTTATTCGGCATAAGAAGCTCCACCTTTATTTTTTTATTTTTTTAAATTGTGTATTTAAATAGTTAATTTAGAATATTTTCCTATGGTTGCATAATTCATGTTCTTTCACTTCTTTCCTCTCATCCCCCTCCTGTAGCCAAGGAGCAAATTCCACTGGGTTTTACATGTGTCATTGATCAAGACCTATTTCCATATTATTAATATTTGCACTAAGGTGATCGCTTAGAGTCTATATCTCCAATCATATCCCCATCGAACCATGTGATCAAGCAGTTGTTTTTCTTCTGTGTTTCTACTCCCGGAGTTCTTCCTCTGAATGTGGATAGCGTTCTTTCTCATAAGTTCCTCAGAAATGTCCTGGATCCTTGCATTGCTGCTAGTACAGAAGTCCATTACATTCAGTTGTGCCACAGTTTATCCGTCTCTGTGTATAATGTTCTCCTGGTTCTGCTCCTTTCACTCTGCATCAATTCCTGGAGGTTGTTCCAGTTAACATGGAATTTTTCCAGTTCATTATATCTTTGAGCACAATAGTATTCAATCACTAACAGATACCATAATTTGTTCAGCCATTCCCCAATCAAAAGGACATTCTCTCATTTTCCATTTTTTTTTTGCCACCACAAGGAGTGTGGCTATAAATATTTTTGTACAAGCCTTTTTCCTTATTATCTCTTTGGGGTACAAATCCAGCAGTGCTATGGCTGGATCAAAGGGCAGTCTTTTAAAGCCCTTTGGGCATAGTTCCAAATTGCCTTCCAGAATGGTTAGTTCCCTGTTATTTTGCTCTGAACCCCATGTTTTAGGAAAGACATTGAAAATCTGGACAGTGTTCAGAAGGAAACCAGGAATGTGAGGGGAAGAGACACAGTCCAATATAAGGACTTATTGGTGAAAAGGTTTGGGGAAAACTGACTCTTGATAGAGGCAAGGATGATACTTGAGCTTTTTTTTTTTTTTTAAGTATTCAAAGGACTGTCACCTAGAGGAGGGAATAGTCTTATTCCTTTTGACTTGTCAGGATCAGGGACAATTTGTAGATTAGATTTGTAGAAGCAGATTTTCAAGTATTTCTAATTTCTAATAATCAGAGATATTTTGCCTGTGTATTACCTCTTCTTAATTCCTAGCTTCTGTCAAGGCTTAGCTCAAGGGTAACTTCTTCCTCAATAAAGACCCCTGTAGTTTTCTGGCTCCCCATTTCCATCCCATCTCCATAGTAGTTTGTACATGTTTTTATTGTGTATATGCCTTTTTTCCCCTTCAGGAGAATGTAAGTTCCTTGAAGGCAGGAACTATTTTGTTTTTGACTCTATACCCTCATTATCTAATACAGTTTCTGACACAAAGTAGGAGCTGAATACATGTTTATTCATTGAATAAATGAATGTTCTTTCTCTGCCTCCTCTTGAATGAGAGGTTTCAGTATTAGTAACCTTTCCTACTCCCTAAAGTTACTTTGAATTTATTTTACATATTTGGATTTCCTTATCTGTTGCCCAGAGAATGTAAACTCTTTGAGAGCAGACATTGTTTTTGATTTTATCTTTGTAACCCTACCACAGTGTATGGCAAACAGTAGGGGCTTAATAAATGTTACTTCAAGAAAGGAATGAGTTAAAGGAAAGGCCTCTCATCACTGATCTTCCAACTGAGGGTGAAATGACCACTCAGTGGGGATGTGGTAGAGTTGATTCTTGGGGAATTATTAGTTGGGTTCGTTGCCCTCTGAGATTTCTTCCAAATATGAGATTCAGATATTTTGCCTCCTGTCTCCTAATTTAAATATATGTATATATATGTATATATATACATATATTTACTGCTTTAAATTTTTTTAAATATATTTTGTATATATCATATTTATAGCATGCATATATATATATACATATAAAATTACTGCTAACAGTAAAAAGGAAGGGACACAGGAAAAGTTTGGAGGCTACTTGTCTATTTTCAAATGTCTCGATGTTGGTACTGATGAACCTATTATTTATTTTGGAATCAGTGAGATATATCCCACTCAATTAACCCTTGATGCAATTACTGACATTATGAACCAGGTATAGATCTGAACATTTTTATCTCCTCCCTAGAGCCTCAATGGGACTGTCTTTATTTGTTCATCTGGTTCAATTTGAAGAATGCTGATTACACACCTACTATGTGTTAGGTACTGAGTTAAGCATTGAGTATACAAAGAGATAAAAATAGTTCTTGCCCTTCAGGAACTTAGATGGGGGAGGAATATGCACAAAGATAAACAAACATAACTCATACAAAGTAAATACAAACCACTTTTTTTTGGCGGGGGTCATGGTAGGAGTACTCTTCCTTCTACACCTGCTGAGGACACATTCTCTCTGGGGAGAGTGGACTCAGGCTTAAAGTAGTGACTACTAAATATTCTCTCACCAACTAAGTAGGCAGCCTAGTGTAATTGGCTAGTGTTGGAATTCAAGTGGGGATATGGGTCCAAAGTCTGCCTCCAGAAATTCTGTGACTGGAAAAGTCATTTCACGTATGAAATAAACTCTCTACTTATCTATTGAAGATGGACTGCGATCTGTATTGTTGAAGGAAGATGTTATATCAAAGAGTTTCAAAGCTGCTGAAATGAGGAGTTTGTCCCCACCACAACTCTGAGTCAGGATACGTAAACATCGCTGCTCTCGTTTTACAGACAAAAGTTTGTCCCAAGTAACTAGGGTCTAGCCATGAACCCTAATCTTTATGAGCATTCACACAGCTTCTAGGATGAAATTCCCCACATGAAAGAGGATAAATAGGTCCCTTCTGGGAGAGTTGTGATGATATGCAACAAAAGTACCTTAGAGAGAATGTGGGGAGTGGACAAAAGCTTTAATAGTTTACAAGTACCCTAAGATTTGGGATTCTTAAGACATGGACATTCTGTAACTGGTTCCAGTCTGTTAACCACACCATGAAGAAGAATTTCTTTTGACTGAGTATTCAGAAAGCTTCATTCACATGATACTACTCATCCTAGTCCTCCTCACTCTCGTTTTGGCTCTTTATGTAACTGCTTGACTGATAGCATCCAGTGGGAGACAATATGGTGAATGGAGAGCCTTCTCTGAGGCTGCATGACTGCATTTGGATGGGAACCTGAGGAGAGCTAGGAAGAAATTGTCTTAAGTTTGAATCCTCTTTCCCAAGAGACCGAGGAAATAGTGGAGAGAAGCTCTGGATGTGTTGAATATGGGAATAATGTTTACACTTCTGTTCTTGCCACATCTTAGAAGTAAATATTTTGAGAGACTACTTACTATCTGGTGGCTAACACTGTGTGTGTGTGTGTGTGTGTGTGTGTATGTGTGTGTGTGTGTGACACATCTGGACACATCTAGGGGCTTAAGACAGAGGTAGTAGATAAAGACACCTTGACCCCTTGGGGGAAACCATTAAAAGTCTAAGATTAGGAAGATATGGTTGACTTTACTCTAAAAATCCAGAGAATATTTACAACACTCAGTTAAAGAGAAGCATAGCTAGGGTTCATACTCGGGCATCCTAAATCTAATACTCTAAATTTGTTCTTTCCATTACAGTAGAAGTATCTTTCTCACTTCACAGATGAAAAACCAATTAGGCTCCTGGAGGTTAAGCGATTTCTTCATGTTTACTTTGGTGAGGGCATCCAGTTGGCAATACTCCAATATGGTTGAAACCGATTTAAATATAACTAGGAAATGTTTAACAAAATAAAGAATAAAAATAAAGTCAAAAATAAAATAAAAAATAAATAACAGTAATAAACAAGTAAATATAGATAATGGTAACATATGATATTCTAATTCAATACCCAGAAATTTCATGTATGAATTTAGTGACTTCCTATTTGAGTTTCAAATCCAGGAATATGATATAGTTTGGGTTTATTTTTCTCCTCAGGCAATTCTAATCTGTTTTCTTATAATTTCTTCAAGGGGACATTTAGACGAGATAGTGGGAGAGCCTACCTATCATTTAGAGTTTACCTATATTTCTATCACTTTTGCCCTGGAGGAAGGCAAAAGCTTACTCAGATTTCATTCAGAGAAATGATGTAGTGTAAGTTCAGAAAGAGTTCTAGACCTGGGAGTCAGGCAATCTGGGTTCCAATTAGGGTCCCTTTCTGCCTCAGTTTCCTCATTTTTAAAATTCTAAGGGAATAAGGGAGATATTCTAGAAACTACATTTAAAATTTGCCCCTGGAGCTTTGCTCAGTCCTTTATACAACTATGAGCAGTTTATTCCTTTCCTTTGGGCCCATATGGTTAATTAACATTTAGCTTAATGTCTGGGGGAAAGGGAATAATTTGGAGCAGGCCTGCTTACCTTGCTGGGGCTCTAGCCAAGCTTTATCTCTTTGGCTGATTTAATTGGCTGGTTGGCTAATTACGGGACTCCAGTCCCATGTTAGAAGGACTGATTGCTGCCTTGTTCTGAGAGGCCTCTTTGCTTTCCTTAGACTAAACTCTTATTCCTGAAAGCTAGAGAGCAGGACTGGGATCTGGGAGAGGGGAGCCCTGAACAGAGAGCACCTAGGTTTGCTCTCCAGAGATTTGGGTAATAGATGTTGACATTCTCTCCATTCACAGGTTTTTTGTTGTTGTTGTTGTTTTCCTTTTGAGTAGTAAGGAAAATGTTTTTTGAGGAGAAAGTTCCAGTTCTTGCTCTGGATTGGTCCAGATTTATCAATTTCAGAACTTTTCCCTGCATTTTTATTTAACCTTCCTCCTTTTCACACACACACACATATTGCCTCTTAAAGAAATACTGTTCAAGGTCAATTCTGAAGATCACTACAATTCCAAAGAATCAGTCCCTGAGAATTTCCTCAGAACTTTTTCAGCTTAGGGAAATAACATGGGAGATAGTTCTCAAGAGTTTATCTATTCAGTTCCAATTGGTGCATGGCTATTAAGCATGAACATTTACAGAAGACTGTGTTAGTTTTGGGAAAAGGAAAAGTCGGCTTAGTCAAAGGAGGTCTAGATTTTGAGTCTGAAAACCTAGAATTGAATCCTCCATCTGCTGCTAACCGTTTGCAAGCTGCAGCCTCTCCAGGTTTCAGTTTCTTCTTCTTTAGTATAAAATGAGTTTGGGAGAGTTGGTCTGTAAGTTTACTTATAGCTCTGAATCTTAATGATCCTGGTACCACTTCTATGTATTTGTTATGGTAATATACTATCTTAAGGGCAGTTAGGTGGTGCAGTGGATAGGAACACTGGACCTGGAGTCAGGAAGACCCAAGTTCAAGTGTTACCTCAGAGACTACATGTATGACTGGGCAAGTCACCTAACCCTGTTTGCCTCAATTTCTTCATCTAAAATGAGTTAGAGGAAACGAACCAATCCAAGAAAACTGCAAATGGAATCATGAAGAGTAGGACACGACTGAAATGACTGAACACCACCGCCATACTATGTCTTTTATTTCTTTGAAAGATGGCTTCATTTTTGTCTGTCTCTGCTTGCTTGCTTTTTTTTTTTTAAACCCTTGTACTTCGGTGTATTGTCTCATAGGTGGAAGATTGGTAAGGGTGGGCAATGGGGGTCAAGTGACTTGCCCAGGGTCACACAGCTGGGAAGTGGCTGAGGCCGAGTTTGAACCTAGGACCTCCTGTCTCTAGGCCTGACTCTCACTCCACTGAACAACCCAGCTGCCCCTGCTTGCTTGCTTTTTTAATTTTTAAATTTAAAAAAAAAATTACAAGTAGAAAAAATTTTTAACAGTTGTTTTCTGACATTTTGTAATTCAAATTCTTTTCTTCTTTTCCTTCCTTCTCCTACTCCAAGGCAGTAAATAGTATGATAGAGGTTATAGCAGTGTTTTCATTTAACACATAATTCTATATTCTCCAGGCCATGACAGAAGAAACATATCACACATACAGTAAAAATAAATAAATAAATAAAAATAAACCTCATGAAGGAAATAAAGAAAAAGATGGCATTCTTTGATCTGCAATCAAACCCAATACTTAGTTTTTTGGCTGTGAATAGCATTTTTTATTATGATATTATTTTAGAACCTTGTTTTGCTGATTATAGTTTAGTTCTTCACAGTCGATTATCACACAATATTTCTATTACTGTATACACTCTTGTCCTGGTTCTGCTAACTTCACTTTGCTTCAGTTTATATAAATCTTTCCAGGTTTTTCTGAACTCATCTCATTCATCATTTCTTTTTTTAAAATCATTTATTAATATTCATTTTTAACATGGTTACATGATTCAAGCTCCTACTTTCCCCTTCACCCCCCGCTGTCCCTCCACCCATAGCCAAAGCACATTTCCACTGGTTTTAACATGAGTCCTTGTTCAAGACCTATTTCCAAATTGCTGATATTTGCATTGGTGTGGTAGTTTCCAGTCCACATCCCCAATCATGTCCTCCTCAGTCCATGAATTCAAGCATTTGTTTTTCTTATATGTTTCCTCTCCTGTAGTTCTTCCTCTGAATGTGGGTAGCATTCTTTATCATAAATCCCTCAGAGCTGTCCTGTGTCATTGCTTTCTACTGGTACAGAAGTCCATTGCATTCTATTTTACCATAGTATATCAGTCTCCGTGTACAGTGTTCTTCTGGCTCTGCTCCTATCGCTCCGCATCAGTTCCTGGAGGTCTTTCCAGTTCACATGGAATTCCTCCAGTTTATTATTCCTTTGAGCTCAATAGTATTCCATCACCCGCATATACCACAATTTGTTCAGCCATTCCCCAATTGAAGGACATACCCTCCTTTTCCAGTTTTTTGCCACCACAAAAAGTGTAGCTATAAATATTTTCGTACAAATCTGTTTCTCTATGATCTCTTTGGGGGTACAAACTCAACAATGGTATGGCTGGATCAAAGGGCAGGCATCCTTTTATAGCCCTTTGAGCATAGTTCCAAATTGCCAGCCAGAATGGTTGGATCAGTTCACAACTCCACCAGCAATGCATTAATGTCCCAATTTTGCCACATCCCCTCCAGCATTCATTACTCTCCCCTTCTTTCATTTTAGCCAATCTGCTAGGTGTGAGGTGATACCTCAGAGTTGTTTTGATTTGCATTTCTCTAATTATTAGAGATTTAGAACACTTTCTCATATGCTTATTGACACTTTTGATTTCTTTACCTGAAAATTGCCTATTCATGTCTCTTGCCCATTTATCAATTGGGAATGGCTTGATATTTTATACAATTGATTTAACTCCTTGTATATTTGAGTAATTAGACCCCTGTCAGAGTTTTTCGTTATAAAGATTTTTTTCCCAATTTGTTGTTTCCCTCCTGATTTTGACTACATTGTTTTTGTTTATACAAAAGCTTTTTAGCTTAATATAATCAAAACCATTTAATTTACATTTTGTAATTTTCTCTAACTCTTGCTTGGTTTTAAAATCTTTCCTTTCCCAGAGATCTGACAGGTATACTATTCTGTGTTCACTTAACTTATTTATAGTTTCCCTCCTTACATTCAAGTCGTTCACCCATTCTGAATTTATCTTGGTGTAGGGTGTGAGATGTTGATCTAGAACTACTCTCTCCCATATTGTTTTCCAAATTTCCCAGCAGTTTTTGTCAAATATTGGATTCATGTCCCAAAAGTTGGGCTCTTTGGGTTTATCATATACTGTCTTGCTGACGTCATTAACCCCAAGACTATTCCACTGATCCTCCCTTCTATCTTTTAACTAGTACCATATTGTTTTAATGACTGCTGCTTTATAGTATGGTTTAATATCTGGTACTGCTAGGCCCCCTTCCTTCGCATTTTTTCCCATTATTTCCCTTGATATTCTTGATCTTTTGTTATTCCATATGAAGTTTGTCATAGTTTTTCCTAATTCAGTAAAGAAGTTTTTTGGTAGTTTGATAGGTATGGGGCTAAATATATAAATTAATTTGGGTAGAATGGTCATTTTTATTATGTTAGCTCGTCTACCCATGAACAATTAATGGCTTTCCAATTGTTGAGCTCCAGATTTATTTGTTTGGAAAGTGTTTTGTAGTTGTTTTCTTATAATTGCTGTGTTTGTTTTGGTAGATACATTCCCAAGTATTTTATATTGTCTAGGGCGATTTTAAATGGTGTTTCTCTTTCTACCTCTTGCTACTCTAATGTGTTGGAAATATATAGAAATGATGATGATTTATGTGCATTTATTTTGTATCCTGCAACTTTGCTAAAGTTGTTGATTATTTCTACAAGCTTCTTAGTTGATTCTCTAGGATTTTTTAAGTATACCATCATATCATCTGCAAAGAGTGATAGCTTAGTCTCCTCATTGCCTATTTTGATACCTTCAATTTCTTTTTCTTCTCTAATTGCTACTGCTAGTGTTTCCAGTACTATGTTCAATAAGAGAGGTGATAATGGGCATCCTTGTTTCACTCCTGATCTTATTGGGAAGGCTTCTAATTTACCCCCATTGCATATAATGCTTGATGATGGTTTTAGGTATTTACTGTTTATTATTTTTAGGAAAGGTCTTTCTATTCCTATACTTTTCAGTGTTTTCAATAGGAATAGATGCTGTATTTTATCAAAGGCTTTTTCAGTACTTATTGAGATAATCATGTAATTTTTTTTTGTTAGACTGTTGATATGGTCAATTATGTGGATGGTTTTCCTAATGTTGAACCAACCTTGAATTCCTGGTATAAATCCCAGCTGATCGTGGTGGATGATCTTCTTAATTACTTGCTGGAGCCTCTTTGCTAATATTCTATTTAAGATTTTTGCATCTATGTTCATTAGGGAGATTGGTCTGTAGTGTTCTTTCTCTGTTTTTGGTCTACCTGGCTTTGGAATCAGTACCATATTTGTGTTATAAAAGTAATTTGGTAGGACTCCCTCTTTGCTTACTATATCAAATAATTTGTATAGTATTGGGATTAGCTGCTCTTTGAATGTCTGATAGAATTCACTTGTGAATCTATCAGGTCATGGTGATTTTTTCTTAGGGAGTTCTTTGATGGCTTGTTCAATTTGTATTTCTGATATGGGATTATTTAGGTATTCTATTTCTTCTGCTCTTAAACTAGGCAATTTATATTTTTGTAAATATTCATCCATATCTCCTAAATTGTTATATTTGTTGCCATATAATTGGGCGAAATAGTTTTTAATGATTGCCTTAATTTCCCCTTCATTAGAGGTGAGTTCTCCCTTTTTGTCTTTAATACTGTCAATTTGGTTTTCTTCTTTCCTTTATCTTATTAGATTGACAAGTACTTTGTCTATTTCATCTGTTTTTTCAAAATACCAGCTTCTAGTCTTATTTATTAATTCAATAGTTCTTTTATTTTCAATTTTATCAATTTCTCCCTTAATTTTTAGTATTTCTAATTTAGTTTTCATCTGGGGGTTTTTAATTTGCTCACTTTCTAATTTTTTAAGTTGTATACCCAATTCATTAATCTCTGCCCTCCTTAATTTGTTAATATATGCACTCAAGGATATAAATTTCCCCCTGAGTACTGCCTTGGCTGCATCCCACAGAGTTTGGTAGGATGTCTCATCATTGTCATTCTCTTCAATGAAATTGTTGATGGTTTCTATGATTTCTTCTTTGACAAATTGGTTTTGAAGAATCATATTGTTTAATTTCCAATTGGTTTTTGATTTGCCTGTCCAGGTGCCCTTACTAATTATTATTTTTATTGCATTATGATCTGAGAAGGTTACATTTATTATATCTGCTCCTTTGCATTTGTTTGCAATGATTCTATGCCCTATTACATGATCAATCTTTGTGAATGTACCATGTGCAGCTGAAAAGAAGATGTATTCCTTTTTGTCCCTATTTATTTTTCTCCACATATCAATTAAATCTAATTTTTCTAGGACTTCATTCACCTCTCTTACCTCTTTCTTATTTATTTTTTGGTTTGATTTATCTAGATCTGAAAGAGGAATATTTAGATCTCCCACTATTATGGTTTTACTATCTATTTCCTTCTTGAGCTCTGCCAGTTTCTCCTTTATGAATTTGGATGCTATACCACTTGGTGCATATATATTGAGCAGTGTTATTTCCTCATTGTTTATACTGCCTTTAATCAGGATGTAATGACCTTCCCTGTCTTTTTAAATCATATCTATTTTTACTTTGGTTTTGTCAGAAATCATAATAGCCACTCCTGCCTTCTTTTTCTCATTTGACACCCAAAAGATTTTGCTCAAACCCTGAACCTTAAACTTGTTTATGTCCACCCGCCTCATATGTGTTTCTTGTAGACAACATATGGTGGGATTTTGGTTTCTAATCCACTCTGCTATTTGCTTCCGTTTTATGAGCGAGTTCATCCCATTCACATTCAGAGTTATAATCATCAGTAGTGCATTTGCTGACATTTTCGAATCATCCCCTCTTCCTACCCCCTTTTTCCTTATACTTTTTCCCTTTAAATCGGTGGTTTGCTATTGAGCCACTATCCCTTATCCCCTCCCTTGATTAACTTCCCTTTCTATCCCCTCCCTTATTTTCCCCCCTCTCTTTTTGTTTTTAAAGGCCTTATGAATTCCCTCCCTCTTCTCCCCTCCCTTTTTTTGACCTCCCCACTCCCCTATCCCCTTGATTTATCCCTTCTAACTTTCTCAGAAGGGTTAGATAAGAGTTTTATGTCCCAATGTCATCTTAGACCATTTAGTATCCTGTCCTCTCCCTATGAATTATTCTTCTGGTTGCTATAATAGTGAATATTATAATAGTGAATAGAGTTCACTACAGAGAATTATACATAGCATTTCTCCACATAGTAATACAGATAATTAGATCTTATTTAAGCCTTTAAAGAGTCAAATTTAAAAAATTATGAGTTTTCTTTCTTTTCCCTCTGTTTCTTATTTACCTTTTCATGTTTCTCTTGATTTTTGTGGTTGGATATCAAACTTTCCATTTAGTCCTGGTCTCTTTTGTGCAAAAACTTGGAAATCTTCAATTTTGTTGAATGCCCATACTTTCCCCTGGAAGTATATAGTCAGTTTCGATGGGTAGTTGATTCGTGGCTGAAGGCCAAGCTCTCTTGCCTTTCTGAATATTGTATTCCAAGCCTTGCTGTCTTTTAGCGTGGAGGCTGCCAGATCCTGTGTGATCCTGATTGGTGCTCCTTAATATTTGAATTGTCTCTTTCTGGCTTCTTATAAGATTTTTCCTTTTATTTGAAAACTCTTGAATTTGGCTATTATATTCCTGGGTGTTGCCTTTTCTGGGTCCAGTGTAGAGGGTGATCTATGGATCCTTTCAATGTCTATATTGCCCTCTTGTTGTAGGACTTCAAGGCAATTTTGCTGAATAATTTCTTTAAGTATAGAGTCCAAGTTTCTATTAATTTCTGCTTTTTCTGGAAGACCAATGATTTTCAAATTGTCTCTTCTAGACCAGTTTTCTTGGTCTGTCACTTTCCCATTGAGATATTTCATGTTTCCTTCTATTTTATCAGTCTTTTGACTTTGTTTTATTTGTTCTTGTTGTCTTGAGAGATCATTGGCTTCTAATTGCTGAATTCTAGCCTTTAGGGACTGGTTTTCCTTTTCAATCTGGTCATTTCTGGTCTTCAGTTGGCTTGCCTCACTTTCCAATTGTGAAACTCTGCCTTTTAAACTGTTATTTTCTTGCCAGATCTCTTCCATTTTCCTCAACATCTCATTTTTGAACTCTTCAATAGCTTGTGACCAGTTTTCATTGTTTTGGGAAGGTTTGGATACTTGTTTGTCCTCCTCTGTTGTCTGGATTTTCTCTGTGTAAAAGTTGTCAAGTGTTCCAGAGTTTTTCTTGATAATCTTTTTCTTCTGGGGTTCTCAGCTTGCCATTGTTAGAGCTGCCCCTTTTCAGCTTTGTCTTCACACTCAGGGTTTGCCTGCACTTTCTAAGCTCCCGAGTGCTCTGGTCTCCTTGTCCTTGGTGTCAAGCCTCCTGGTTGTCCCAGGTCTGCCCCTCAGCCCGAGGCTCCTTCAGCAGTCTCAGGGGCTGCTTCCACAGCTGCGCTCCCCTCTGCACCAGGTCCCCACTCAAAGTCCAAGCCTGCGCTCGAGATCTTTGTCCTCACCCAGGGCAATGTCTTCACCCGGGCAGATGCTCGGGAAAATCCATGAGCTCTAGATCTTTGTCAGCACCTAGGACAATATCCCCATCCGCACAGATGCTGGGGAAAGTCCGTGCCCGTTCTTTAGCCACTTGTGTTCCTACGTCCTGCAGCTCTCAGGTACAAGCCCTGGAGCTGCCAGTGACTCACTGGTTGCCCCAATCCCTCTTTCACTCTTGTGTGTTGGCCTTGGTGCTGTACATGGTGTGGGGGGTGGTGGAGGGGCTTCTTCCTCTCTCGTTTTATTGAGAGTTGTTTCACCCCTTCACAGAGTGGAAATGCCCCGGTTCCACGTACCTTCAATGCTGCACCCCATCGTGGTATTCCTTCGTTCATCTGGATTCTTTTTTATGTCCCCTTGAGGAGTCCTGTATGCTTTGGTTAGGAGAGATCGAGCAGCTGCTCCTTATTCTGCCACCATCTTAACCGGAAGTCCCTCATTCATCATTTCTTATGGTGCAACAGTATTCCATTATAACCATATACCACAATGTGTTCAGCCCTGACCCAATTGATAGATCTCCCCTCAGGTGCCAATTCTCTGTCACTAGAAAAAAAGCCATTATTATTTTTTTGTGTGTGCAAGTAAGTCTTTTCCTCTGTCTTTGATTTCCTTGAGATATAGACCTAGTAGTGGTATTACTGGGTCAAAATGTATGCATGATTTTATGACCCTTTGGGAGTTGTTCCATATCCTCTCCAGAATGGTTGTATAAGTTCACAGTTCCACCAACAGTGTATTAGTATCTCAATTTTCTCATGTCCCCTCCAACATTTATTTTCCTTTTTGATCATATTAACAAAACTGATAGATGTAAGGTGGTATATCAAAGTTGTTTTTAATGTGCATTTCACTAATCAACAGAGATTTGAAACATTTTTTCATATGGTTACAGGTAGTTTAACTTCTTTGTCTGAGAACTGCCTTTTCATATCCTTTGTCCACTTATCAAATGGGGAATGCTTTGTATTCTTATGAATTTGATTTGGTTCTCTATATATTTGAGAAATGAGGTCTCCATCAGATAACTGCAAGAAATTTTGTTTTCTGAATTTCTTGTTTCCCTTTTAATCTTGGTTGCATTGGTTTTGTTTGTACAAATCCCTTTTAATTTAATGTAATCAAAATTATCCATTTACTTTTTAAATATGTTCTCTATATCTTGTTTGGTCATAAATTCTTCCCTTATTCATTAGTCTGATAGCTAATTTTTTTCAAAATTTTTTATCATATTACTTTTTATTTTGAGAATAAGTATTCATTTTGACTTTATCATTGTGTAAGATGTGAGATGTCAGTCTTTGGCTGGTTTCTGCCATATTCTGTTTAAATTTTCCCAGCATTTTTTAAAAAATAATGTGTTCTTTCCTTAATAGCTTGGATCTTTGGGTTTATTGAAAACTAGGTTACTATATTCATTAACTACTGTATATTTATTGCCTACCCTTTACCACTGATCCACTACTCTATTTCTTACTCAGTACCAGATTGTTTTGATGATTACTATTTTACATTATAGTTTAAGATCTGCTACAGATAAGCATCTTTTATATTTACTTTCTATGAATTCCCTTGATATTCTTGACCTTTTGTTCTTCCAGTATGTTTTTTTCTAGTTCTAGAAAATAATTTTTGGGTAGTTTGAGTCATGGTATTGAATATGTAAGTTAATTTAGGTAGGAATGTCATTTTCATTACATTGGCTTAGCCTATTGATGAGCAATTAATATTTTTCCAATTTTTTGTCTAGCTTTATTTGCATGAAAAATATTTGTATCTGTGTTCACATAGTTTCTAAGTTTGCTTTACTATATATACCTATAGATATTTGATATTGTCTACAGTAATTTTAAATGGAACTTCCTTTTCTCGCTCTATTGGGCTTTGTTGGTGGTAAGTAAAAATGATGATGATTTATGTGAATTTATTTTATATCTTACAACTTTGCTGAAGTTGTTGATTATTTCTATTAGTTTTTTGATGATTCTCCGAAGTCCTCTATATATACCATCATGTTATCTGCAAAGAGTGACATTTCCTTATTGCCTGTTCTAATTCCATAAATTTTTTTGCTGTTATTATTGTAGCTAGCATTTCCAGTACCATGTTAAATAGTAGTGGTGATAATGGACATCCTTGCCTAATCCCTCTTATTATTGAGAAGGGTTTTAGTTTATCCCCATTACATATAATATGTGCTGGTGGTTTTCAATAGATTCCACTTATCATTTTAAAGAAAGCTCCATTTATTCCAATGCATTCTATAGCTTTTTTTAAATAAGAAAAAGATACTTTATTTTGTCAAAGGCTTTGTCTGTTATCGAGAAAATTATATGATCCTCTTGGTTTTGTTATTGATATGTCAATTGTGCTGATAGTTTTCCTAATATTGAATCATCCCTGAATTCCTGGTATAAAACTCACCTAGTATTGGAATATATTCCTTGTGATATGCTGTAAACTCCTTGCTAATGTTTTATATAAATATTTTTACATAAATATTCATTAGAACGATTGATCTATAGCTTTTTTTTTTCTTCGTTTTAGCTCTTCCTGGTTTAGGCATCAGGATGGATTTTAGGAGTTTTCATTCCTCCCCTGTTTCCAAATAGTTTGTGTAGTATTAGAGTTGGTTGTTCTTTGAATATTTGGTAGAATGCACTTGTGAATCCATCTGGCCATAGGGCCTTTTGGGGGCGGGGATTCTTTGATGATTTGTTTGATTTTTTTTGCTGTGATGGAATTGTTTAAGTATTTTATTTTCTCTTTTGTTAATATGGGCAATTAAAAAAATAAATATCTCAATTATTGCCTTCCTAGGTATGCACATTCTTGATTCAACATTATTAAAAGTGTTAAATTTTTACTTTTGTGTTTACCTTTTTATATTTGAAAGCACTAATAAATTTTCTTTTCATCTCAGTTTTTTATTTTTTTTTTGTCAGCAATGCCTGGAATTCCTCTGCTTTATTAAATGCCACTTTTATCCCCCTGAGAATTATGCTCAGTTTAGCTGGGTATGTGATTCTTGGTTGTAGGTCTAGATACTTTGTCTTTTAGAATTTCATATTTTATGCCTTCTAGTCCTTTGATGTGGGAGCTGCCTGGTTTTGTGTAATCTTGAATGTGGTTCCATGATATTTGAATTCTTTTCTTCTATCTGCTTAAAGCATTTCCCCCATAGCTTGGGAGTTTTTAAATTTAGCTATGATAGTCCTAGAATGTTTTATATTAGGATCTTTTTCATGAGATAATCACTGGATTCTTTCAATTTCTATTTTTCCCTTATTCAAGAATATTCAATTTCCATTTCCTTTTTCGTTCAAGGATATTAGGGCAGTTTTCCCTGGTGGTTTCTTATAATATGGTATTCAAGCACTTATTTTTTTTTTATAATAGTTTTTAGGTATTCCAATGATTCTTAGATAGTCTTTCGTGAATCTGTTTCCCAAGTTGGTTGTTGAATGAGGTATTTCAGATTTTCTTCTATTTTTCCATTCTTTTGACTTTGTAGTATTGTTTTCTGATGCCTTATGGAGACATTAGCTTCCATTTGATGAATTCTAATTTTTAGAAAATTATTTTCTCTTTTGAGTTTTTGTGTTTCCTTTTCCATTTGTCCAATTTTACTTTTTTAAAAGAGTTATTTTCTGCTGTGTTCAAGTTGTTGAATAGTTCTATCATTTTTTTTATCATTTGATTTTTTTATCTTCCTTTTAAGTTCTTCCTAGAGTTCTTTTGGGGTCTGACATTTTCTCACTTTTGTGGGGGGGGATTTACATGTTTTCTTTTTGCCATTGTTGTCCTTTTCTGAGTTTACATTTTGATCTTCATTGTCACTAGAGTAATTTTTTAAGGTTAGTTTTTTTTCTTTATATTTTGCTCATTTTTGAGGTTTTTTTCTTCTCCTTACCATGTCTATTGGTTGAAGTTCTGCTCTGCTCCTAGGGCAGAGGGAGCACTTTTCCAAACTTGCTATATAACTTTTTCTGGTGCTTGGGGTAAGCTGGCTATCTTGGGTCTTTCAGTGTGCATTTTTAGAGGGTGGTCCAACTGACTTTTTGGTTGGGGGGGAAAAAGGGGAGCTGCAGCTGTTTTGTCCAGCTGGATTCTACTACCCCTGCTGCCAGTTCCACTTTTGTCTCCCATGCTGGGATTTTTTTGCTCACTCTGACAGTTTGTTATCAGTGTGATGATCCCCACTCTGCTTTTTCATTGCCTTAGGTCATGCGAAATATCATAGTTTTGCTCCATGCTCTACTATCTCATTACCTCAGGCCATGTGGAAGCATTTAGGGCTGGTGTTGCTCCCTGCTCTTCCATTTTCTTATTTCAAACAATGTAGGAGTTTAGGAATGGCTTTTCTCCTTGCTCTGCCAGTCTGGTACATATACTGCTGGTTTTCCCAATGTCATATTCACTGGCATTCTCTTCCTTCTCACCCTAGTGAGATATGTCACTCATTTTTTCCTTTGTTTTGAAGAGCTTTATTTTCTATTTTTGTTTGTTTGGAGGGTTTTGGCAAGCTAAACATCCTTAGCTCCCAGTATGCAATGTGATCATCATATTGTATTATTTATATTTATATATTTAGGTCCTAAACCTTTATTGAACTGTAAAAAACCACAAAGACAAGAATCATAATATCTGAATTTAGAGGATCATAAGACACAGCTTTGCCCTCTGGTTCTAAAAGAACCAGACAGTTTTGTTTTAAGATTTCTTGAAACAAATGTCTAACATTTTTCTTTGTTCTTGTTTAGATGGTATAATAATTCTTAATTTTGTTCTTTTTATTCTATTTTGCAGCTCAATTTTTTTAATCTTGATTTTGCTTTAGTATTTCTTATTGTCTTTTGGAATCATTAGTTTCTATTTAATCCATTCTATTTTTCAGGGAGTTTGGTGCTTTGACAAGGTTTTATACTTACTGTGCCAAACTGTTAACTCTCTTTCTAATTCTCTTTTCCAAAGCTCCTATTTCTTTTCTGACTATTCTCCTCAAGTGACCTAATTTCATTTATGAAAACATTTATTTTAGCTTTAAAAACTCTAGCTAAATTTGTGTTCAAGCTATTTTTTTCTCTATTTGCCTGTAAATGCTTTGGAGTTATTCTCTTTTTTACATTTGTATTTTGAGAGTCTCTACCACCATAAAAGAGCTTTACAGAGGGATTTGTTTGTTTGTTTGTTTATTCTTCCATCCTACTTCCTGATTCAGATTTGATATTAGGGTTGGCATCAGTATACTTCTGAAGGGAAGATATGGGCTGCCTCATAGCTGCTTTCTTGGGGGTACTGAGTATTGTGTTATTTCAGGATTTTAAGAATAGACTTGGGATCTGCCAGCTTTCAAACCCCCAAAGTGGTATCATCCAAGGAAAATTCCAATTGCTACTGTCTTTATGTAAGCTTTGCAGATTCTTAACCTAAATTTGTAGCTGGGCAAACCTAGAATACTGGACCTAGGCCTTGTCAGCCAGCTGGAAAACTCTCTTGGTTTAGAGCAGCGATGGGCAAACTACAGCCAGTGGGCTTGATGGGGCCCCCTGAAATGTTCTATCTAGCCCTGCAACATTATTCCTAATCTGACGAATACAATGAGTAGGATACAATACAATGAAACTTCGAAAGATTTGCCTTAGAAACAGATTGACAGATGAGCATTTCCTTTCCTTTGGCCCCCTCTTTAAAAGTTTGCCCATCATTGGTTTAGAGAGATAGATTTCCCTTTAGTCTGGGATGCCTCCCATAGTTTTTCTTCTACAGGCTTTAGATTGGGGTAGAAGCTGGAAATCAACCATTATCATCCTCATTTTACAGATCAGGAAACTGATATTCAGGAGGTAAAATGATTTGCTCTGGGTCACATGCTTGCTAAGTGTCAGAAGAAGGATTCAAACCCAGGTTTCTCCTGGAGTTTTACTACTCTAAGACTAGTATCCATTTTCTTTCCTTTTTTCCTTCCCTTTCCTTCCTAATCTGCTCTGCTATAGGTGGAGGTAGGGAGTAGGGGGTTGGTTCTAAGTCACAGCATTTCTGCTGGCATCTGAATTTGTTTTGCATTTTTCTTGGTACCACACAGTTACCCTATCTAGAAATGCCAACCTCTGAGTGCAAAGCTCTCCTTATCAACCTAACCATAATTGGACAATGGGTACCAAAGTTACTAGTTTGTACTTGTTTCTCCACTCCGTGTGGGGTGAACACCAACTATGGGTCCAGGACCTTTTCTTACCATAGTGAGAAGCCTCTTCCTGGGAGCTAGAATACTTTCTATGGCCTTGACCAGACTCCATCTCTAAAATCCAAAGACCTCTCTGTTTTTCTCCCTATATAGAAATGGGCTGGTTGAGTGACTCACTGGGACTTTTTCAGAATTTCCTTATCCAGATTCAGCCTGGCTTATTTTCCAGATCTTTTTGTAGGAATTTTTTAAGGGAATAATTTGCTTCACTGCTTCCTGTTGCTCTGCCATCTTGGTGCCACTTTCTCTCTAATGCTCATTCCACTGAATTATGCTCCTGATGAGCTTTCTTTGGATGATGTCAAATTTGATATGCTAGCAGACCATCAAGTAGAGAAGTCTTCTATAAAATTGGAGCTATGGTTCTAGAGCTTAGAGAGATATTAGAGCTAGAGATGTAGATTTAGGAGTCTTTTGAATAGAGGTATGGAGGTGTGAATGGGATCATCTAAGAGACAAGAAGATGGGCTAAAATGGGGAATAGCCACATTACAGAATTAGGAAAAGATCAAGAGGTCCTCCAAAAAGAAAGAGAAAAATACAATGAGAGAAACAGCAAAAGAATTGGAAGTCTAGAATATTTCTGAAACCAAGGGTAGAGAAAATATGTCCAAGGAAAGGTTCTTAATATTAAAACCTATAGAGAGGTCAAACTGAGGGAGAACTAAAGTCCATTCAGAGCCATAGGAATTGAACTTTGTGTTTTCCTATGTTCTGGTGGACATAATGTGCCAACCAAGCACCATCGTACTCAAGTTTCTAGCCCTGGCTCTACTACTAACTGGTGGAGGACTTTTAACAAGGCGCCTCCCATCTTTTTTGGCCTCAGTTTCTTCACTTTTAACTAAGAGGATTGGGTGGGATTCTATCTATAATCCTTCTTAGCTATGACATTCTAAAACTCTAAAAAAATTTTGAGGCAGATAAGCGACTCAGTGCATAGAGTGCCATGTCTGGAGTCAGGAGTCAAATTTGGCCTCAGGTTCTTTCTAGCTGTGTGACCCTGGGAAAATCATTTAACTATGTGCACCTAGCTCTTTCTCTTCTGTCTTAGAGTTATTACTAGGATAAAAAGTCAGGGTTAAAAAAAAAGTTTTTCTTTGTTTATTAATGAGAAGTAACCTGAATGGAGACTAAAGCTAACTCGATGTCCATTTTGTCTCTACTTGAATATGACTGACTTGAGGTCTGGCATTCTATGAAATGATTGGTTCCACCTCAAGCTTCACATAATCAGAAGGGTAAGGCCAGTCTCTTATCTTGGATTTGTAAAGGTTTACTAGGAATTACTTCAAATCTTTCAAAAAACTAAACAAAGTGACCAATTTATAACATGGAAGTACTTTTAAAAAAAAGAGATAAATAGAGGGAAAGAATTAACATGCTTTTGGTTTTTCAGACTATTAATTCTGGGTCTGAAGATAATTGCAAAGGCCCCAGGGGTATTGCCAACTGAGTTCTGGGAATTTCTGCCCTTGGCTCTGGGCCAAGGAATGGCACTGAAGGTCTCCTTAGAGGCCCTGGTGGCCTCCTCTCTCCCACCCCCACACAGAAGGAGAAGAGACTGGAGCTTCTTTATCTTCAGAGTCAGTTGTTTCTCTTTCTCCCCCACAACCTCTAGGGAATCTCCCTAAGTTCTTATGAAACCTTTTGTGGCTGTTTCTCTCTGACATTTTTAGTTCCAAAAGTTCACTTATAAAAAGTTGATTATAACCTGATTCAGCATGAGTCTGTGAGAGGAAGACTTGGTTGGAAGGGAGATTTTCCAGGCCTTTCCTCCCTATTTCCCCCCCAGAGCTGCTCCTGCTTCCCTTGTATCTTCTCTTTAGTTATCTTGCATATCCCTATACACCTTGAATAAACCTCTCTGTTACTTATTACTTTAATAAGTCAATTCTTCTCCATGGCTTTGGTTTCCTTCAGTAGGTTCATTGTCTTCCCCTAAGAGAATGTAAGCTCCTTGAGGGTAGGGCCTACCCTCTTTCTTTGTATCCAGTGTGATACTTAAGAAATACCTGTTAATTGAGTCTGTTTGATCAAGCTTCCAGTATTTTGCAGATTGGAAGAGCTTCCCCGTTCTCTTATCCTTCAGGATATTATTTACAAAAAGCAGAAACTGACATTTGTAGGCCTTTCTTAGTCACAAAATTGAAGGGACCAGCAAGTCCTTAAATGTTGTCTATGCTAATCTTTTCAAACTCTTTTACAGATTTTATAAGATGCTGAACCCCATGAAGGGAAGAGAGTCCCCAAAGCCAGAAAGAAGAGTCAGTCCTTCAACCCCATTCTCAGGACCCCTGGTTAAGAGTCTTTTCTGTTTCTGTTCTGAAGTTCATCGGTTGGCTCCACAGAAAGTCCAGCCCATGTAAAGAAAGCAGAGCAGGCAGAAACTTCCATGGTATAATTTAGAGGTCTTTGAAAGGCCACAAAATATACTCCCTCCCGACTTGTCTGAAATCTACCCCTCTATTTGAGCCAGGCTTCTGGATTCCTGGAGGCTACTGTAAAATACAAATATGACATTGGGGAAAGGCAAAAACCATCCACTGACATGACACCTCAGCTGGGAGTGGTCATATAGATTAGTTTTCATCCCTGGCACAGACCATGGGGAGGCTTGCAGAGGAGACAATTGCCAGGAAAGAAAGGAGGAAAAAAGGGTGAAGGGGAAGAAACATGAGTAGTGGGGGGAAGCCTTGGTGGACAACTGAGAAGAGGAGGAGGGGAACCTTTAAGGGAGGGGAGCATTTAAAGGGGAAAAGGCCTCCAAAGGAGAGATCAAAATTTTGCCTACTTCACTTTGCTATTATGAAGAAGGACCACAGCTTCCATTTTAACTAATACCAATCCTCCTTTCATGTTTCTTTACTTTTACCCAGTTTTTGAGCAAACTCAAGAATTCTTAAGAGAATCATAAACTCTCAAAGCTGGGATGGACCTCTGAGCACTAGTAATCCAACGCATAGATGAATAGGAATCTTTTCTGTAATATGCCCTAAAAGTTGTCATTCAATGTTTATTTGAAGATTCCCAGGGATAGGGAACTCGAAAATAATAATGATGATGATATCTAACATTTATATACATTTTTATACCACCTACTATGTGCCAGGCATTGCACTTGAGAACTTTATGCATATCATCTCATTTGATCCTCACAACAACCCTGGAAGATATGGACTATCATTATTCCCATATTATAGATGAGGAAACTTAAGCAAATAGAAGTCAAGAGACTTTCCTAGGGGCACTCAAGCTATATGAACTCAGGTCTTTCTGACGCTAGGTCCAGTATTCTAACCACTGGGCCACAGCACTTATTACCACCTTAGTAACCTTCTAATCCTGTGATAGCTCTCATGGTTAGGAGATTCTTCCTTTATCCAGATGAAATGGGTCTCTCAGCAGCTTCCAACTACGATTTCTGGTTCTGTCCTCTACAGCCAGTCAGGACAAGATCAGTCCCTCTTCTTTCTAATACTTGAAGTCAGTTATCATATCTCCCTAAGTTCACTTTTCCTTCAGGTCAAGCATTCTTCATTTCTTTGGTTGATCCAGGTAGCATGGTTCTAGACTAATGATAATAACAGCAACTAGAACTTTAAGGTTTATATGTTGTTGTCATTCAGTTCTTTTCCATCATGTCTAATTTTCCATTGACTTCATTTGGGGTTTTATTGGCAAAGACACTAGAATAGTTTGCCATTTTCTTTTCCAGCTCATTTGACAGATGGGGAAACTGAGACAAACAGGGTTGTGCCTTGCCCCGTGTCAAACGGCTAGTAAGTGTCTAAGGACAAATTTGAACTCTGGTCTTCCTGACTCCAAGACTAGCACTCTATCCACTGCCTCAGTTTACATATTCTTTCATTTTATCCCCACAACCCTTTGAGGTAGGTGCTATAACTGCCTTCTCAGTGGCTATCCCTAATGTCTTGAATGCTTTCTCTTTCCACCTACCAGCCCTTGGACTTCTTCAAATCCCACCTTCTGAAAGAGGATTTTTCTGATTCCTCATCCCTACTCCTGTTATATTGCCTTCTCTCTTCCATGAACAATATTCTCTATGTCTAATATGTACATAGTTGTTGATATTATTATCCCCTCTATTACAGTGTGTGCTCCTTGAGGGCAAGAATAACATTTTTGCTTTTCTTTGTATCTCCAGAATCTAGCACAGTGTTTGATACATAATAAGCAGTTAAGAAAGAGTAATTATATATTTACTATTATTATCTTTATTTTACAGATGAGAAAACTGAGGCTGAAAAAGATTGAGAGGCTTCTCTAGGATAAGAGTACTGGTAAGTAAAAACATAGTGCTACCTAGCTGCCTCTAGTTACCATATTGGTCACCTTCTTCAGGATTTATTCTGATTTGGTCCTCAAGAAAGATGGTATCTGGAATTGAAGAAATTATTACAAATAGAATTGTAGAATTATTGGCTTTAAAACCATGCAGGATTGGAAAGATATTTAATATAATTCCTTCTTATTAAGAATAGCAAACAATTGTATAGCATTTTGAGGATTTCAAAGATAATTTATTTTATCCTCAGAATAATTCTGGGAGGCAAGTGCTATTATAATACTTATTTTAGAATGGAAAAGTAGAACCAGACAGGCAGAAGATCAGTGACTTGTCCAGGGTCACACAGCTAGTGTCTGAACTGGGATTAGAACTAAGGTCTTCCTGTGCCACTTAGATATTCTTACAAGAAACAGAAATTGAACCCAGAGAGAAGAAACATCTTCTCCAAGGATACAAAGAAAACAAGTAGCAGACGTGGGTATCGATCTCAAGTCCCCATCTCCAATGTCACTGAGAATCCAAATCCAGTGTTCTTTCCATGATAACAACTCCCCAACTCTTTTGGGGGAGGTGACCCTGAATTCAACATTCAGTGATGTCAGTATGAGAATATATCATTGCACTTGGTCTTCTTGGTCACAGAGGACAAAATTAAAAATAATATATGAGAGTTGTAGAGTGTCCAATTTCTTCTGAGCACCAGAACTCCCTAATACTGAAAGAAACCCAAGGGACGTCAGTAACGGTGTTGTCTCCATCAGCAATGGCCTTCAAGCAGAGGTGGATAATGTTTCTCTCTCCAAGCTTAGACCAATGATTACATGCGTCTTCCTTGTCAGCATTACTGATCGTTGAAGGCCATGGGTCACATCTTTCCATAGGGACTGACCTTGGATCCCCAGTTACCCTCTTTTCCTTCTTCACTGAGGTACACAATGTATTCTTTTTTTTTCTTTTTCTTTCTGAGTCTGGCTATTCTCTAGGCTTCCCAGAAGACATGATAAAGCAAAGAAAAATACATTCCACTTCCCTGATAAAAGTCAAAAGTTTCCACTAGGGCAGATGGTTTGATTTAAGGAGGATTTGTTTTAGTGGCTCTTAAATATATATATATATATGTATATATNTTTTTTTTCCTTTGGGAATGAGAGAGTTTATTGTAAAACTTCATTTTGAAATTTAGAAGATTTTCTTTCCAAAGGAAACACCTCTGTCCCCTGTAACTTTTATAATATCATTGAAAGCCATTTTATCATGTTGCATTTTTTAAAATGATAGGCATAAATTAACTTTACAAATAGAATCCCATTTAACTGAATATTGAAAAACAGATAGTTTGCTATGCTTCCATTTATAAATGACCATTGTAATAATGAAATAAGTTTAATTAATAATTAAATCATCAAAGTGTTCTTTCATTACTGCAATGGCATGTGTCAGGCACTGTTGGTCAGGGCAAACTTAGCAAGTACAATAAAAATCCATGAGGTTTTGTCCTAAAATAATAATTCAGACAAATACCAAGCAACACACACACACACACACACACACACACACACACACACACACACACATGCCCTTATTCACACAGTCTCTTGTCCTCTTGCAGCAAGAGTGGCTCTCCATTCAGAATGGAAAGGGACTTTTCTAGGATTCCTTTGAATTCTCTAACTTGTTCCTTGCTGTTGAGCAGAGAGTCGTCATACTGAAGCTTTCTTTTCAAAAGCAGGGATGAGGGAGAGCACCCCACCCCAATACCTCTCCCCTTAGTTTAAGCTTGGGGAATATCTAGAAGCATCTCAATCTCCTATCCTTTGCTAATACCTCTGTTTTATAGTCAGCCTGATGGTCTTCCCACTCTGGCTCAATTCAGTCCTAGTGTCTTGACTCAGAAATATTTCAGAGATCATCAGAATTAATCCCATTACTTTAGAGGTGAGGGAAATAATACTTAGTGGGTTTGAGTGACTTGACCAAGGTCTCTCCAAAAGGAAAGAGTAGAGGTGGGGTTGGAAGCCAGGCCATCTGACTCTGAATCTAGTGCTGTGTTGAATAACTTTGCTTGCCTCCTCCCACAGCATCATGAGGGAATCAATTTAGAGCAAGAAGGAATTTTATAGGCCATCTAAGTCAATGCTTTACTTTTATAGTTGTGGGGGAGAAATCATGAGTACTTGAAAGGCTAATTGATTTTATCAAGGTTGCCTAGATAACAAGTGTCAAGGAGAAGGCTCATAAAATTTATAAATAGAAGAGTGGAAACTTAGAAATTAACTAGTCTAGTATCTTAAATTTAAAAAAAGAAGAAAACTGGGGCATCCAGGTGGCTCAGTGGAATAAGAGCTAGGCCTAGAGATGAGAAGTTCTGGGTTCAAATCTGACCTTAGATACTTCCTAGTTGTATGACCCTGGGCAAGTCACTCAAATCTGTTTGGTTCAATTTCCTCTTCTGTAAAATGAGAAGGAGAAGGAAATGGCAAACCTCTCCATTACTAACTGCCAAGAAAACTCCAAATGAGCTTATGAAGAGTTGAATAGGACTGAACAACATGGTGGAAGGAGTGCTGGTTTGGTATTAAAGAACCTGAGATTCAATCCTGAGGTGTGATTTTAGGCAATGAATTACCTTCCATTCTTAGGTTCTCAGTTTTTCTCCTCTGTCAAAATTAAGAGATTGGATGAGTTGATCTCTAGGTTTTAATCTTTCCATCTCTAAATGTTAGGAGACGCTGCTCACCTCTCAAACATTTGTCATAGATGCTATTTAGTCAAATTTTAGGCAAGTTGAGGCTCTCTGTCATGGAATCCACAGGCCAGAGACTGGACTCCATCTCAGTGCATAAAGCAAGGGGCTCTCACCATTCCAGAGGCAGCTTGAATCTAATTGAAAGAGCCTTGGATATAGGAACAGGATAAAAACTGGGATGATCCAGACTCTAACACTAAAAAGGGGTGTGATACCAGGACAGACTCTGCCTTCTTTGAGCCTTAGTTTTATGTATGTGCCTGTGTGTGTGTGTGTGTGTGTGTGTGTGTGTGTGTTTTAATTTTCACTGCCATTTGGATCACTCGCAATCTTAATTCTTCAGAGATGGTGGTATCTATGATTAACAGCCATATGATCACGTCAGAAAAGAACATTAGTTTTAACAAAATGAACTCTGTGTGTGTAGTCTGTGTCAAGATTTTAGCTCTCAATGGTTCTATGTTTATGTCTATGAGAGCCCTCCCGTGTTAGAAAATGGGGAATCAATCTCTAGCCAGATGACAGATGGAGAGATAACATTTATTAAGTGGTTTCTATGAGCCAGGTCCAGTGCTAAGCACAGAGAACACAAGGACATACAAACAAGACATTTGACATCAAGTAGCTTCCATTTTAATTGAGGAGGATACTCATCTCAAGGAATGCTGAGAGAAGAGGGAGGAAAAGATCCTTGTGTGGGGACAAGGCTACTGTTGAGAAGGAAGACTTCCAGAACTCAAATTGAGCTGGGAGTGCGATGAGTGGGATCTGAAGCCCCTTATAACATGGGGGTCTGGGTTTAGCATTCACTTATCAGGCTGTTGACCCTATGGGCTTACAAGTGAAGCTCTCAGAATGAAGTGAGTGTGGTTGGGGAGTAGGCTAAATAATTCTCTGTTCTCTGCCTAACCTAGAAATGAACCTCTCTGAACTGCTGGGCTCATTCTTGAACAACGAATCCACTGGATGTATTTTTTGAGCCTTTGCAGTTTGACAAGACCTACTAGAGTCTGGGCTCTGCTGACATTGCCTTTAAGAGTTTCCCTGACACCATGAGTCATCAGAGGATTTGGGAGTTTTTTCAATGGGAGATCAACTCACTCCATTTTGTGGGGCTGGGATCCTAAAAGCTTGGAAAATTCAGAAGCAGGAAGGACATGAATATTTATTTAGTATCTACTGTGTGCCAGGCACAATGCTAAACAATTTACACATATCGTCCCATTTGATCCTCACAACCACCCTGGGATCTAGGTATAATTAATATTCCATTTTGAATTGGAGGCAAACTAAATTTGTAACTTTCCTAAAATCATCTTACTAGTAAGTATCTGAGACTAGATTTGAACTCAGGTCTTCCTCATTCTAGTTCTGACATTTTTTTTGATCCCTTAGGGAATACATATATAAGCAATATTGTGTTGTACCAATTGTCTTTTAAATTCTGACTTTCATATTCTTACTTTGCTAAGGGAATAACAGGAATTAATAATCATCTCAGTTGGGTCAGTGCCTTCCCCACAAATTGGACAGAGAGGTGCCCATGCAGACTTTTTGGAACCTACGGAATAATCTGGTGGTTGCACATCAGTAGTCTTCCCCAAGAAGTCCTTGGAAAGACTAAAAGAAAAAAAGCCCAGAATCAGTGGGTTTCATTGAGTCATGTAAGAAAAGAACAAGAAGAAAAATTGGCATTCATTAGCTGACTTTGATCCCAGGATCTCAGGAAGACTAGAAAACAATGAATTTTATCTTCACTTCAGAAATAGTGGCTATCTAAGGAGCCCAAACTGTCTAGACAGTAAGATCCCTGCTCTGAAGCTGTCCTGAAGTCCCAGTGCTGACACACATGTCATTGGCCACATTCACAGCCTGTGGCTCATGGGGAAGCATTTTGACAACACCTAAAGTGCTAAGACATTTCATGGCATCCTAGATGAAGAGCTGCAAGAGATTGTGAAGGTCATTAAGTCTGATCTTCCCATTTTCTGGACTAGGGAACTAAATCCTAGAGAGTTTAGGTGACTTAATCAGGCACAGAGCTCATGAATGTCTGAGTTTAGCTTTGAACCCAATGTCTTCTTCACTCCAAACCTGGCACTGTGTCCCCTATACCATGTTGGGCCTTTATCAGTGCAGAGAAAAGCAGGCAGGCCCAAGGGGTTGAATTGTTATTTGGAAATTCTATTAGTTTGCCAGGAGATCTTTACTAGCCTCATTTCCCCCCTCTTGCAAAGGGTATTTCACCTATATAAAATTTGGGTGAGGAAGTTCTCCCCTGAAGACCTTCTAAGGTCTTCATGGGGAGGGAACCCTGAATTCTGTAATGCTACTCCATTTGTACCTCAGCTTGGGCAAATCCCCTTAAACTAGAGATCTTTAAATATGGAGACAATAATGGACTACCATTTAAGGACCAAACTGGCTAATTGCCAAGAAGTTTATCCCTGGAAGATAGGCTAAGAGGAACCTATATTATCATTGTCATCATGGTCATCATCATTATTGTTATTGTTTTGCCATGGTAACTACACACTAAGTCAACTCAGGCTTAAGTGAACTCACAAACTCAATATGAGTCAACAGTGTGACTTGGCAATGAAAAAATGTCTAATGAGCTTTTAGGCTGCATTAAGAGAGGAATGGTGTCCAGGGTAATGGAGATGATGGTCCTGCTAAACTCTACCCTAGTCATAGGGTATATTGTGGTTAATTCTGAGCACTAGAGCATTGATAAAAGGGCATTTTGAATGGTGAAGAGTCTCAACATCATGTTTCAGGAGAATTAGTTGAAGAACTTAGAGACGTTTAACTTGGAGAAGAGGAATCTTGATTTGGAAGGAGTCATGATAGGAGAGTCATGACTAGGCTTTAGGTTCTTAAAAGGAATTCTTCAGAAATATGAATGAATGAGTGAATGAATGAAGCATTTATTAAGTACTTATGATGTAGCCAACACTGTATTAAGTGCTAGAGATAAAAAGAAAAAGTGATATGGTCTCTGCTCTCAAGGAACTCTTACTTTAATTGGAGGAGGAAATATATAAAAGGCAATTCCACTGTAATGTAGGCAAAAAATTTAGAAGTCCTAAAGGACTGTTCTAGGGTGGATGGCAAGGCCAAAATCCTTGGATTACAAGTGTAGGTTGGATGATAAAGTCAGGAGATGTTAAAGCATGGCAGGAAATAGGGTAAATAGAAAGACACTGTGGTTCGTATCCAAAGGCATGGAATTGTTGAATTCTATATCATAAGCAGTTGAGTGAGCAGGTTAAGGGAAAGAGTCAAGAAAAGAAAGTGCCCTTGTAGTGGTAAGCCATCCCACTGCCCAGTTGTCTCAGATGGATTCTAGAATGTCAGTAGACTGGGGGAAGAGTGTAAAGGAGGAACTTTTGTGTGGAAGAGCACTCCCAGTGGGGATGGATCTTTCCACAATTCAGCTCTTGTGCTTGGTCTCATGGCAACTGAACTAGCAGCTTTGGTCAGAAGTCACAGAGAAGTAGCTTCAAGCTTGAAATAAAGAAAGCCTTCTTTTCAGTGAGATCTGGCCTAAAGGAGAATGAACTATTTGGGGGTGGGATAGAGGGTTTTCTCTCACTTGAGGCTGACTGCTCTTCAGGTGATACTGTCTAGAGGATTTCTGTTCAGGTAAAGGTTGGAGGAGAAACCCTCTAAAGTCTTTTCCAATTCACCCTCAAAAGTAGTATGGGTACCTGGGAAGATTCTATGTCTTTAAAAGTTGTGGGAGCTACCATTATGATGAAATCATACATCCTGAGAGTACTATAGATGCATGAAAGCTATCAAGATTTGGGGAAAAAAGGTAATTTGATTAGAATATTAAGTTTTCGACATTAATGCGCATTTAAAACTTTGATGTCATTCTTGCCCAGTTTATTCCTCAAAGTACCTCCTCAGGGATCTCCTATTCCAGGGAATATCCATTTTCTACAGTTCCACTAAGATAAGGCACTCTACTAGGAGGTACTAGAAAAATACCAATGTTGCCAATGGATAAGTCTTTTAATTCTTGTAGTATCAACTCACTTAGTAAATAAAAGGGAAATTAAAGTAGATTTTTTTGTCATTATTCATTTGTTTGGTTTTTTGTTTTTTGAAGTCAGGGTATATTGAAGAGATAGTGCTGTCTAGTGAAAAGAGAATTAGATTTAGAATCAGGGACTATGGGTATGAATTCCAGGGAATAAATGTGAATATTTAATAATTGTGTGATTTGGGGTAAGTTGCTTCCCTTTCCTGGGCCTTAATTTCCTTGTCTATAAAATGAGAAAGGTTGGAGGAGCAGACTGTGTTCTCTTCTATCGCTAACATTCTATGATCAATAGCAACAAAGAAGAGATCCTTCTCTCCTGCGAAGACGAGATAACAAATAGAGTGAGTTGAACATCCTTCCATTTGTTCTGTTGACATATATAAAGGAAGAAATGAGATGTGAGCCAATTTTTCTCACTGCTCCTTCACTTCTCTTGTCTCTAAATAAGTTATTGAAGGGACAGCTAGGTAGTTCAATGGATCGGGAGCCAAGCCTAGAGACAGGGGTATGGGGTGAGGATGGGGGGGTGGGATGGTGGGGTGTGTGTTTATATGTGAGTTCCTTGGTTTAAATCTGGTCTCAGACACTTCCTAGCTGTGTGACCCTGGACAAGTCACTTAATCCTTCTTGCCTAGCCCTTACCCCTTTTCTGCCTTAGAATCAATATACAATATTGATTTTAAGACAGAAACTAAGGTTTTTTTAAAATATATATAAAATTATTGAATTTATCAATGATTTTTGTTAGTTGATGTCTTTACTTCTCATAAAATAATTTTAAAAGATCATTAGTAAGAGTATTTTGATCTCATAATAAGAACTAACATTTGGATTTTTAAGATTTATAGTGTTTCGTAAATGTGATCTCATGTTTCCCTCACAATAATCTTGGAAATTAGGAACTATTTATTATCCCTATTTTTACATTGAAGAAACTAAGGCAAACAGAGGTTAAGTGAATTGTCCAGAGATACATGGCTAGGAAATGCTGAGGTCATATTTGAATTCAGATCTTCCTGACTCCAGATCAATTACTCTATACCCTTTTCTACCCAGTTGCCACTGGGTAATTGTTCTGGCCACTTGTCCCTGCTTTGATGGGATGGGTTAATTTTAAATCAAGCACTATTATATAAAATATTTCTTCTGGGAAACTTATAGAACTACATAACTTGGAGAATTCTTATTCACGGTTCTTGATACTGAATGCCATTTCCTGATTATGTGAGTTGTTATGTCTTATGTCAGAATTCCAACCCAAGATGCCAGAGGAAGCAGAGGGATTGTAGTAATTCTTTGCTCAGGGAAAGCCCCCACTTCATCCTGAGGATTATATTGCGAGCACTGTTGGCCACTCCAATACCCTACATTTGTTCTAAGAAGAAGAAATTGCTAAACATAGCTGTACCAGTTCTCATACCTAGCCCTGTGAGCCTTTAGTCAAAGCTAGGGAGGACCCGCCTGCCTCCTGTGATGACTCACCCATTCACATGGTGGCTGAGATTTTAGTGATGGCAATGTGGCAACCGCCAGCTTCTCCAAGGGTTTAAACTTCACAAAGTCATTGACGCTCCAAGCTGAAAGACACTTCAAAGACTATCTAATCCCATCTATACCTGAGCCAGAATCCCTTCTTTAACATTTAGGATACATGACTCTTCAGTCTATACTTAGAAGCGACTTCACAGGGTCCCTTGAGAAATTTAGAAAAGCTTCAACTTCGATGAAATTTTCTCCATGGCAATCTTTCTAGAATATTCAGATTCTAGGTTATGTATGCTGTTCCCTTTCCCCCCAGTGGTAACTATAGAATGACATTCTAATGAATTGAGAGGCTTAACTAGATGACAGAGGTCCCAAACTGACAATCAGGGAGTGGTTGAAGTACCAGGAGAATCCATCCTGGATAGACACTAATGAACTAGCACATACAACAATATTTGATCCTGAGTGGGTCAGGCTTGGATTTCAGAAACCCCAAACACGTTTTGCAATTGGAAAATTTGAATGAGAAGCCCAAGGTCCTCGTTTGTGTTGTTATGTAAAAGCTAAGGGATCCCACAATTAAACCCACCTATAATCTTTCTCTTTTGCCCTTTCCCTCACCCGGCCCAGTTGGTATGGCTCTGGCTCCAGTTCCTGACTTCTCAGGAGAGCTGCTTCATCAAATGTGAATCATGGCACTAGGCAACAATATCCTTCTCCTGGAACGTAGGCAACAGGACCGTGGATGACACAAATATGACTTTTCACAGTATTGGGGAAAGGTCATGAAGAAAATCTCTGTTTGGGCATAGACATTTGTGGTCGGATGTTTGACTTTAGGCGATTTGAAACCTTTTGAAAATCAAGTGTATTCCTCTAAGGGCTTAGAAAATGACAATTTCTTTGCAAGAGAATGATGAGGTATCAAAATAAAAAATTCTTTCTCTCTTTTAGTTTTTAAGGGAATAGAATATCTTGATAAGCTATAATTTGGTAATATGAATGGGGAGGAATGGGGAGAAGAGGAGGAAGTGAGGCAAAGAATGAAGGGGAAAAGAAAGGAGGAAGAAAAAGAGAAAAAGAAAGAGAAAAGGAAAAGGGAAAAAATAGAAGTGAAAAAGGAAAGAACAGTCTAGAGGGAAAGAGGAGGACAAGCAGAGGAGGTGAAGAATTAAAAGGAAGAAGGGAGTTGGGGGAAAGGGAAAGAAGCCAGACATTCTGTGAATTTTGGACAGATTTTCTGGAGTTCTCACTCCCTCTGCTCCTCAGGTGATGATGTACATGGCTGGGCCATGTCAGACAACTTTAGTATTCCATATGGCTGTTAACCACAAATATTTGGAGCTTGTACTATCTAAATTATAAGGAGAAGCTGCCAGGTGAAAAATCAGACATACAACTCTCTGAGTAAACCACCTTAAGAATCCTATGCTGGCAAAAGCCAGAGCTAAGTCTTCAGAGCAGCCCCTCATTCAGCCTGTGGATCTTTCCATGTTTTGAACCTGAATTCCCACAAGGCTTAGATGTTTCTACATAGAGTATGTGCCAAACTCACTGTGATATGTGACCACACTCTTCAGGTGTCATGGCTTTGAATAGCTTAAAGCTTAAATTCCCTAAGAGATTAAAAGCCCCTCAAGGGCAGGGTCTTTTCGTTTTTGTATCCCTGGTGCCTGGCACATAGTGGGCACTGAATATATGAATACTGAATTGTTGACTTGCGCTGAAATGAATGGCTATTGTAAATGTTAAATTGAAGTCCTGTCTTTTCCATAGCCCAATAGTAGCTCATTAAAAATCATATTTACTTTGGAGTACATCCTCTGACTTCTCTAAAAAAAAAAAAAGTATATGTGTGCACACGCACGCACACACACACAAAATCTCTTAATGATGGCAAATGGTTTTTCCAATTCTCTGGTGTGAACACTGAGAACATCAGGGAAATGGAATACCTCTCCAAAGCACCTCCCTTAAAAAAAAACAAAACTTTTAGTATTAAACTAACACACACACACACACACACACACACACACACACACACACACAACTCTGAAAGGCACCAGGAATCCAAGAATTTACTTCCTTGCCAAATTGTTTCCCCTCCTGACAGGCTTAACAAGCATTGGAGGGTTATAGAACTGGAATGAGCCAAATGAACCATCTAGTTCAGCTGCTCATTTTATAGATAAGGAAACTTCAGCCCAGAGATATTTAATGACTTGTCAGAGTCACAAAAATATTAAGTGACAAAAGCAGGATTTGAACACTAATTCCCTAACTCCAAAATCTACCTTTCTATTCTTTTTATACCATGTACCAGGATAATTTCTATCTAGTGATAGTGACATTCGCTCTTCCATGAACAAGGTATTCCATCTCTCTGCTCTGGATGCTTTTTTTTTTCTCTTTTTGTGCTTGAAATATTCTCCCTCCGGGGGCAGCTGGGTGGCTCAGTGGATGGAGAGCCAGGCCTAGAGACGGGAGGTCCTAGGTTCAAATCTAGCCTCAGATACTTCCCAGCTGTGTGACCCTGGGCAAGTCACTTAACCCATGTTGCCTACCCTTACCACTGTTATGCCTTGGAACCAATACGCAGTATTGACTCCAAGACAGAAGGGAAGGGTTTTTTAAAAAAAAAAGAAATATTCTCCCTCCTCATCTCCCAATTTCAATTTCTTTATGTCTTTCAAGTCTGAAATCTTACCTTCTATAGGAAGTCTTTATCAGTCTCTTAATTCTGGTACCTTATCTCTATTTATCATTATTTCTTATTTATCCCACATATAGACTATTTGTTTATTGTCTCCCCATTAAATTGTGAACTCCTTTTGAGCAAGAGCTATCATTTGCCTTTCTCTGTTTCTACAGTACTTAACACAGTGCCCAGCACATAGTAGGAGCTCGATAAATCCTTACTAACACACGGATTATTCCTTGTGAGTTCTATTCCATTATTCCTTGTGAGTAATATTCTTTTGACAGCTAGACTAATCTGGTTGACTTAAACCAGGAATGCAGAGTTAATTCAACAGAAGGAAGACTATAAATTTAATAAACAAAGCTAATGATATAAATAGTCATTTTGCCTAGTCTCAATGGCTTAGGTTGTCTATAAGAAGGCAGCTAATATGGAGACTCATCATCTTTTTCAGAATGACATTTTAGGTGTGTGTGTGTGTGTTTGTGTGTGTGTGTGTGTTGGGCCACCATCTACTTGGGGCACAGATATAGAGAACATCATGGAGTATCTGATAAAGTGCTGAACTTGGAGTCAATAAGAACTGGGTTCAAAACCTTTTCCAGAAAGAAGACTAGTTTCCCAAATCCCTAGTGAACACTGATACAAGGAGTTAAAGTACAATATTAGCAAGGAGGCTAAAACAACATATTAGAAAGACAATGTTGGTAAACCCCTTAGCTTAGTGCCTGACACATAGTTGGTGCTTTATAATTCTTATTTCCTTTCTGCTCCCTACTTACTGGTGAGGATATGCAAAACAGATTTTGTACAAACAGATGACATGGAACTTGAGAAGAGTAGCAACCACTTTCAGAGTTTGAGATTTCATGGGGTCTTTAAGAAAATCTTGTTATCTTATTGTAACAAAAATATTCATTATTATTATTGTTGTTGTTGTTGTTCTTGTTGTTGTTGTTGTTTTACTTTAATCATGGAAATATTGGACCATGTATTTATATGGATTGAGAAAAATTGATTGAATTATTTGTTGAATGTGGTAAAATCTCATCAGTCAGTATAATTATGATTCCAAAGACCCACATTTTCTCCTCTTCTCCTTTGTTCCTCCTTTTTCTTCTCCTCTCTTTCTCAATGTCCTTTTTCTCAACATCCTTCTCCACTTCCTCTTTTTCCTCCTTCTACCACTTTCTCAGAGAATCACAGGATATCTGAGTCAGAAAGAAATGGATCATTTAGTCCAATCTCCTTTTATTAAGGAAACTGAGGAGAAATGAAGCAAAGTGACCTGCTTCAAGTCACACAGGGGCATGTAGGAGCAAAGCCAAGATTCAAACCCAGATTTTCTGATACCATGTCCAGTTATCTTTCCATTGTGCTTGCCTTTTCATTTTCCTTCTCTTCCTTCTTTATAAAGTAGCCTTAAAAATAAATAAAGGAGAGCTTCTCTTTAGTTTAAGTATTTACTTCATCCCTTTTTCTCCTTCTGGACATATACCTACCCAGGAGTCTCCACTTCCTATGAATCCTGAGAAATTGTAGTAGACATGCTTGAGTCAGACTAGTTAGACTGCAGGGATGACTCAAACAAATGTTTTGCCCACTCAAAGGGTTCATTTGCTTGACAGCATGCAGACAACCTCTGTAGATTATAGGATTATAGTTTTTCAAACAGGAAAGCCCCTTACAGATCATTTACTCTAACCATCTTCCCTTATTTTCTAGATGGAGAAAAAATAAAGCCCATTAGGTTAAATGACTTGCTCAAGGCTATGCTGATAGTAAATAGGCATTCTTGTGGACCTCAAGTTGGTATCCTCGGCCTGAGATGGTTTGCCTGAAGAGAATTCAAAGTTGTTGTTTTGCTGATGGGCACACAATTAGCATCCTTTGCACTCTACTGTTTTCCAGGGTGTACTTCTATTTTCTTATTTATTTATTTGAACCACTAAATTATCTAATTAGCGACATATATCGTTGACACACGAGCAACTATGAATATTTACTGCATACTTGTTCAGGCATTTATCTAAATAGGTGGCATGCCAGAGCCATGTAATAAGGAATAATGATTCTTCAGAAGAGTTAGAGGAAATTACAGAAAGGGGAAAAAGTTTTGCACAGGAGGCCGCTGCTTCCAACCATGGACATCAATTCTTCCCACGATAGAGCAATTGCAGAGTGATGACAAAAAATTTATCGTAATGAATAAATCAATACTCAGCTCAACAGCAGTTTCAGATGTTACTTTTATAGGTCTTCCCATGTCTATTATATATCCCTTAGTGCGGTGGCTGAGCGAGTGGGGTGAATGCCAACTGAGGAGGGGAGAGCGGGAGCCACCGTGCCTCCTGAGGTCTCCTACCATTAATCACCATCCCATTGCGTGGGGATCCATTTATATCACTGTAGCTGTGGAGTCGAGAGGCTTACAATGATCAACTACACCACACACAAAGTGTTTGTTTTAGGGACGGGCACTGTCACCAAGCGTTGAGCAAAATGGAAACTCCAAAAACGTTTTGTGCATGGGGAGGGGGAGAGAAAAGGAGAAGGAAAAAAAATAGAGGAAAAGGATCCAGAGTGATGCTTTTCAAGGCCAGATACTCTTCTTTGTAATTCTCTTTGGATGATCACATTTTTTTAAGTCATTATCTTGCACCTTTCATGGGACATTATTCACAGGATTTATACTTGAATGTCCAGCTAAATCCCTTTCATTTTATAGATGCAAAGAACAAACAAACAGAAAGGTCCTAGGAAGTTGGGTGACTTTTCCAAGGTCATCCGTGTAGTGAGTAGTCATAGAATTATTGGTTTAAGGGAGGAGTGATGTTTAACCTGGATGAGAGTAGTCTTAATGGGGACAGAAATGTCTGAAGGTCTTTATGTGCATAATAATGAATAATAACAATTTCTTTACATAACATCTTGACATCTGAAAGTCTCTTTCCATGCATTTTTTGGTCTTCACAACCACCCTGTGTGGTATGTGCTGGTATTATCCCCCATTTTATAGACTGAGGAAAGTACATGACAGAATAGCCTTCTGCTTCAGGAACAATTACTAGAAATTGCAGGATTGCAGAATTAGGAAGTAAGGAAAGAAATAAGCATTTCTGCCGCATACTGTGCTAAGCCTTTTACAAATATTTAATTTGGTCCTGACAACAAGCAAACAAATATGTATAAATAAACTAAATGCAGGATAAATAAAAACTAGTAGACAGAGAGAAGCACTAGAGTTAAGAGAAAGTGGGAAAGTTGTAGGTACTGTTACTACCCCCATTTCACAGTTGAGGAAACTGAGTCCAATAGGGATTAAGTGACTTGCCTAATGTTGCATTGCTATGGAGTGCCTGAGTCTGGATTTAAACTCAGGTCTTTTCTACACCGGTCCAAGACCAGAGCTTTTTCTCTTCTTTACCTCCCAAGGGTTTTGATCCATTTTTAACATCTGTATAAGGAAAGACAAAAGACAATAAATGCTTCCAGACAGTTGAAGCTCTGGCTGATTTGGCAGGTGATATGTTTCCCCCTTCTTAGACACTTAATCGGAGTCTATTCAAAACAAGTCTCCAAGCATTTGTTAAGCTCCTACTCTATGCCTCAGATTATTGCTAAATACTGGGTAACCAAAGATGGGCAAAAATAGTCCCTCAGCTAAAGGAGCTTGAAGTCCAGTGGGGAAGATGGCAAGCAAACTCCTATGTATGGATAAGATTATAGCAGGATGAAAAGGAGATTGTCCCCAGAGGCTGGATGATGACTTGCTGCCCTGCGGTGCAGGGGATTCCTGCTTCAGGCAAGCTTGGACTTCATGTCTACAGAGATGCTTTTTGACTCTGATATTCTGTAGTTGAACCCAGACTCAGCCAGCATCTCTGACTCTGAATCCAATGCTCTTTGCCTCACTCCTTGCCATGCATCTTTTTCCCTTCCTTTCCCAGCCTTTTGGATTTTCCGGACACTCAATAGGAATGCCTCCCATTGCTTCACCCAGACTGGCACTAATTTATTAAGTGGTATGCTAATTTCATTTGCCTTTGGCTTTTAGTGTATATTTGAATTCTGAAGTTGGCCTGATTTTAAGAAGGGCTTACAATGATAAATAGCCAAGCCGGCATATCGATGGTCACCCTTTTCCCCCAATATTTTAATTCATGAACCAAACGAGGTCTTAAAATGACTCGCCTACTTCCTAGCATACATAATGATAATGGTCCACCCAGTCATCTAGCTAAGGTGAGCAAGGGAGCATAACTGCTCTTCTATGCTCTTTTAGTGGGGAAGGAGCACTATGGTATGGTTCTCTCCCTACACAGAAGCCCATTCAATAAATAGAGGACACACATTTATTAAGCATCTATTATATTCAAAGCCCCATGCTGGGGTGTTCCAAAATCTTGGCTTTTCTACTGGCCTAATGTAAAGTCTTAGGTGAGCCATAGTAAATACTTAATAAGTACTTGTTGATTGGTTGTGATTGGTTGACACTGTATTTCCTCCTTGGTTCCCCCATGTGTAGAGCTGGAAGCAAGAGTGACTCCTTATGATGATGAGGCAAGCAAGTTGATCAAAGTAGCTTCAAGGCTTCTGAAAGAGAGGGTCAGGTCAAATCTAGAAGTGACTGGAACAGGAAAGAGTGAATTAAGGACACACATTTTCCATCAGAGTGATTAGTGGGATAAGGAATAAGAGAATATGCTCTTATAAAGGCTCTGATTACAAATAGCTCATTTGATCCTTAAATCAACCCTGGGAGGTAGGTACTGTTATTATCTCTACTTTACAATTGAGAAAACAGAGGCAGACAGATGATGGGGGACTTACCTAGGGTCACCCATCTAGAAAGTATGAAACTGGATTTGAACCTCTGTCTTCCTTACTACAAGTATCCACTATCCACTAACCAACCACTTTTCCTGAGAGCTTTGGGTCTGGGTTCATAATAAACTCATTACTCAAGATTCAATGAGCAGGAAATCAATAAAAATTAAAGATAAGATGATCAGGATACTCCATTTTACTTAGATGTTATATTTATTGAAGTGCTTCACCTCTATACAGACAATCACTCTAATACTGCTTTATGAAAGAAAAAAATCATTTTCCCATTTTGTCAGTTGAGGTAACATAAGGAAAATGCTTTACAATCCTTAGTTATATAGATTCTTGCTATTATTTTTGGCAGCATTGTAGCCCAGTGGCTAGTGAACTGGACTTGAGTCAAAAAGACCTGTATTTGAATCCTATCTTAGACACTGGTGGTTTGACCCTAAGCAATTCATTTAATTTCTTTTGGTCTGTTTCTTTAACTGTAAACTATGGATAATAATAACAACCCTTAGCTCCCCACACTGTTGTGAGAAATGAAGGACGTGATATAATATTAGAAAGTCTTTTTAAACCATAAAGCAGTATACGAATGAGGGTTTTTATTATTTCATAAAGAAGAAAACTGGGGGTCAGAATAGAAGTGATTTTCAGAAGCCCATACACTACTTATTAGGGGCAGAGCCAACCTTCTAACCACTATCCAAGTCCAGGTCTGAGGCTCTTTCTATTAAGACCTGTCAATACAACTCAAATGTATGAAAGAATGGCAGTTTCCTTTAGTGCTGCTGGCAAAAACAAAAGAACAAATAAATAAACAGACAGACAAATAAATAAAAATGAAAAAAGTCTCTGATTCAGGCGTGAATTGGGGAAAAAAAAAGGGAAACATAGGCCTTCAAACTAGTGATTTATTCTCCAACAGGAAAGCATTTACCTGCCTTATTTTGCCAAACAGAAAACCCTCCAGTTCACTTAGTCAATCTGAATATTTCCATAAAGATTAGTTGAACATGGCCTCGAGTACAAACAGCCTGGCTTGGCTTATAAGTTCTATTGGGAAAGAAAGAGGCTGTGAGAGGTGGATCTCTATTTAAAACTCTTTCATGGTTCAGCAGCTGCTGCAGAGTTCTAAAGGTTCAAACAACAAAAAGAAAAAGTTTATTGATTAGTTTACAAATAACTTTTGTATAAAAAGATATTGAATCAGAGGCAAGTTTACTGATGGCTTGTCTCCTATAGACCCTTTCATTTTGGAACATTTGGAGACAGCCTTCGAGAGAGAGCTGAGGGGGGGGGGGGGAAGCAAATGTGTTGTTTGAATAAATAGGATTTTTACCTAGGTAAAGGCGAGAGCCCTTCTGTTGTTGTTGGGCAACAGATGAGTTTTTTTGAGGAGTAGCTCTGTTCTTGCTGAAGAACTTTGTTTCTGGCCTCCAAGACGAAAGTTTGACCTCATTGGAATCTTTGTTGTATACAACATGAGATTTGGGCAAAATAAACTACATTTCCTAATCCAGGACCTTATTGATAAGTTTCCCAGTGGCCATTCATATTAGAATCTGTCATCATTTTGTTGGATTGAAAAGAAGCAAGATCACCTAGCATCAAACAAGATGATTATCCACTTATCTTTTCTGACTTTATCCAAAAACGAATCTTCCTGAACTTTTTGTCTTCTGATTAATTCTCTCTGGCTCTGTGGGATTTAATTTGTTTTTAAGATACATTTATTGTCCGTAGTCTGCTATATAGACCCACTGTGGCATAGTAGAAGGAGTAGTATTGTCCTTCTGGGGTGTATGGAGTGTTCATGGAGGACTAGAACTTTTGGTGTGAGAACTTGCTGAACTCTTTTCAGAGCTGCTCACCCACCTTTGGCTTATACCTTTCACTCAACCTTTATCTGTGGCTCCAAAAAACTATAGCATGTGCAGCAGCAACATCCTGGCAAACTGTCTTGACAGGAAGGCTAAACTGGGCTAAGGGTATAGGACAAGCCTCCAACTCATTGTTGAATTAGGGGAATGTCCACTTCAAGTATGAGAAAAATTTCCCCATTGGAATGAATGGAAAAGAACAATTTGTTCTAAAGCCATGAAGGTGGCAGAAGCAGGTGAGTGCCTCTAGGAGTGCCTAGAGGTTGGTCAGGCATCGAAGACACCCAGGATCATCCACTGCATCCCCCGTCATTGCCTTTTTTTTCCCCTCTCACTGGACTTCAATGACTCAAAAGAGAGAGAGTAAAGCAGATGATTTTATGATGACTTTAATTCAATCCAGATTTACATACAAGTCAAGACATTACCCCGTAATATCATTGGTCTTTAATAAATGACAGATGAACAACAACAATTGTCATCCTTTAAAGAAGGGGGTTAAAGTAGATCTGAGGTAATGAACCTGAAGATAGATTTCAGGAAAAATGTTACACCTTTATTTTCATTAGCTTCAGGATTGAATTTAGCATTTCCTTAAATTATGAAAAAAATAGTTTGAGCAAGTGTTTATAGATTTCCCTGCCTTGCTTGCTTGCATTTTTAGCCCTAGCATTCCACACAGTGCCTGGCAAAAAGAAAGTACTTAATGATACTTTATCATCATCGTGATCATTATCATCACTCTTCAGCTCCACCCACTACCTTGAAAATGCCTGAGGATTGGCTTCAGTGTAATAAATCTTTCTTCATTAATAACTCTCTCACTTAGAGCTCAGAAACTATTTTTTTACCTATGTAATGCAGTTATTATGATATCACACATTATAGTTAGCAGTGTATCTATCTTATAATGTGCTAATGCTTCATCATAGTAGGTAGGAAATCCTGGGTTCTTTGTCTATGACTGCTATAGCTATAGCAGAAGATCTAAGAGTTATTAGATTAAGAGTCATTCCAAAATATTTCAACTATGGTCCTGGTGACAGTTTATTTTTCATGAGTGTGCAAAGGATCATTACTAATAGGCTGCCCACTTGGTAGTGAACACATAGTCTATATCAGTGGTTCCCAAACTTTTTTGGCCTATCGCCCCTTTTCCAGAAAAAAATATTACTTAGCGCCCCCTGGAAATTATGAAACTATTTATTGAACTCAGAATAGAATGTAATACAAAAAAAGTGTGGCCATCACCGCTCTCACGGATTGCTGCAGCACCCACCAGGGGGCGGTAGAACCCACTTTGGGAATCACTGGTCTATATCAACCCAAGAAACAAAGAAAATGCAAATTTCCCTCAATTCTCTGATTCACTCCTTCTTATCTAGTGATGATAACAAAGTGGTGGAAAGTGGGATGTCAAGAATCACAATATTTTTGATGGTCTATAAACATGAACTTGACTGTTATTCTAAAACTGACATCCTTCTCCAATGACCCACAAGTCACCAGAAGAACTAAATCATGCTAATGATTCCATTGTAGATGAAGCCAGAAGACTTTGGAAGTTGTATCTAAATGGAAGGTCGACTCAAATGTTTTCTTAATATAGTCCAGTGATTCCCAAAGTGGGCGCCACCACCCCCTGGTGGGTGCTGCAGTGATCCAGGGGGGCAGTGATGGCCACAGGTGCATTTGGGGGAGTTGAATTCGTAAGTAAGGGGGTGGTGATAGTATGTAATAGGGAATACTAAGTAATATTTTTTTCTGGAAAGGGGGCGGTAGGCCAAAAATGTTTGGGAACCTCTGGTATAGACAAACAAAGGAATAAATGGTATTGATTTTATCTAAGAAGCATCGTTTCATGGGATGGTTGGTCATTAAAAATATTATGAACTAGATAATCACAAGCAAACATGAACATATCCCTATTCAAAGAAGACCACGAAAAATGGATTAAATAGGAAATCAGGAATTTATTACAAATAGATATTTTTTAATATGTATGTTGTACCAAATGTCTAAAACTTTTGGGATGTCAGTCGTGTGTATGTGGTGGAGGGGGTAATACTTTTTACAATGTTTCATTGATGATCATTTCTCTTACCTTAATCATCTTTCACTGGTGTTTTAATGATTAATATAAACAAAAAGTCAAATCTCAAGATAATTGCCAGATATTTACCAATATTTGTTTTGTATTATAGAGGATATAGAAATTCTTTGAACACCTGGATTAAATCATCCCCTTGAAATTCTATCATATACTTTATTATATGATATATAATATATATGAAGGTGCCCTTTATAATATGATATATATGAAGGTGCCCTCTCCACCCCGAAATTTGAAAAACATAGTTCAAGATCAACAAATAAACCCAAAGTAATGAAGGATACCCCAGAAACTTTATGTTTAAATTTCACTAATTTTTGTTTGTTTGTTTAAAGAAGGAATTGGAGCACTAAATAAAATCACCAAATATGAAATTAGACATATATTAATAGACAGGTAATAATTGACTTTCAGAGCAGGTGTTCTTTCCAAATCAGGTATCTATTTAAGGTTATGACTTTGTTTTTATTAGAGCAATAATCAAATAAATGAAAAATTATAGGAAATAATAAAAACAAAAAGATAAATTAGAAAATCAAACCTAACCTAACCTTGTCTAAACCATTCTAGCAAGATGTAATTACTAGTAAAAAACTATTGGTAAAGAAAGGTTGAACATTTTCAAAAGAAGATAAATTAATATGGATTATAACATTTTCCTATAGATATACAACAGATATAAAGAAATCACCACAAAAGAAATCTAAACAAACTTAGAAATCACTTTAGTCAGCAAATACCTGATCTTCCTTCCAAAAGGAGACATGTAACAATCCAAAACAATACAAGTTACAACTATAAAATCATATAGAGAGCATTATAGTAGAGGAGAATGGAAATTTTAAAACTCTGTTGCTTCATTTAAATGGTGTAAAACTAGTGAGAAAAGTGAGCTTTGTAAGATCTTGGTGTAAGATTCAATTAAGCCAGAGTATTTGACTTTATTTAAGTATGAAACAAGATGGATAACAAACAGCTTCAACATGAATAAGATCTGCCAAGATTTCTAGGATATAAAGTTTTTCTTTATAAATGATGGCAAAAACATTTATTTTGGATTTTATCATCACCATCACAGCATGAGCTTCAGGAATAAGAAATAATGAAACAAAATGAAAATAAAGATATGAAAAACAGAGATCAAAGATTTCCATTTTGGATGGGACAAAACTTTAATCAGTTTTCAAGGTACCTGAGAGTAAATGATACTAGATTATACTGAAAAAAACAATTGAGTTTTTCAATGAATGCTTAGTCATCCGTTTTTTCCCCTTTACAAAGTTTTTTTTATGAGAAAAGTTTGCATATTCATATGCATATCTTAATGAAGATATTGGAAGGGAATTGGTAGGCTTTTGGGGATACTCTGCTTTACCAAAACACATCAATAAGCCATGTAATTATCTAAAGGTTTTAGAAATCCTAAATTCTATTATTATTCAAAGAATATAAAAACACTTCATTTTGTAGAGCAAAACAATACATTAAAGACCCTCTTTCTTTCAGACAGCTTTCATATATTTCTGATTTTCTTTTAGAAAATTTTGCAGTATCTTCCAGCTTGATATCTTCAGCAAAATCTCATCACTGAAGCAGAGCACTGGGTGGACTTCACCATCTCCAGGTATCCCTCTTTACTTTGGACTTCTTGCCAGACATTCTCTACTACAGTGATTGAATACATGCATGTAGAGCATGTTATTACATATCATAGTATTACATGCATATTTTCTTGTTATAATAAGATCACTGCCATATATGTGTGTCTAGCATGGTCACCACACTGGCTTCTGAACAGCATAGTACCAAGCAGATAAGCAGAGGTTGAATTTGACTGATAGCTTTGAAGGCAGAGGCATCTATAAGAGTCCCTATAGCCAGGGAGGACAATATTTCAAAAGATCAGGAAGTGAGTGATGGGATGAGTGATGGGATGAACATTTATAAACTGACTGCAAATAAATCTCCACAAATCTCCAGAGTACAACTCTCCAGAGGGAATCCAAAACTTTTAGCTTACAGAGTTCATGCTAGATAAGTAAACACCATGTGAAATTATGAGTTCCTATACATTCTTACTCGGTCCATGTCTGGTTCTAGCAACATCTGGGGTTTTAGTTCCATCTCTTCTTGCACCTGGATGGGAAAGAGCCCATTGTCTCCAGCTGTTCTCACAGATGTCCTCCTTGCTGCCGATTCCTGTGAAAAAGAACCCTCCAGCTCCCCAGTCTCGGTCCTTCTCTTCTTCATCCCCCTCCTCAGCTTTCAGGGATGAGGCTAGCAAACACCTGGAAACCATAAATAGGACAACGGATACAGAATTCAAGGATATGAGAAAACACATTTGTGACAAAGAAAGCTCATTGGATCATACATACACTGTGGGATCATAACTAATTTATGTCATGACTGAAATTTCTAAATTCTGAATATGGTAACAAAAAAGAAACAAGAATGAGAAAAAACAACACAAGAAAACATGTAGAACTGTAGAACATCTAAGGGAAAATATTTGGTCCAATGAATCTGACAAACTGTCCTCAGCTCAATCTTCCCTCTTCTTCCAGAGGCAGTTTTCTTCTGTTCTGCTCAACCAACAATTAACCAACAGATATTTATTAAGAACTACCTATATTCCAGGAACTGCATGATGCTTATGTGCTTGGTACTATGCTGTTCAGAAGCCAGTGTGGTGATCATGCTAGACACACATATACACACAAATACAAAAGTGAGATGGTTCCTATCCTCAAAGAACTGACTTTTTATGGGGAAAATACATTCACAGATAAGCAAAAACAAGATTATACAATATAAAGTGATCTGAGGGGCAAAGGGCCCTAACCATCAGAAGAATTAGGAATGGCTTCTTGAAGAAGATGGTCAAAATGAATCTTTTAGGGATACCAACAAATGCTCAATCAAAAATAAATGATCATTTATTTATTAAATGTCTACTATGTACCATTCTAGGCATAGAAAGATAAAAATATGATTCCTGTGTTTGATGAATTTACATCAAATGAATGAACGAATGATTAAGAGCTTAGTATGTACAAGTTAAGCTCTGAGAAAACTAGGGTAGTTGTGGTGTGAGTGGAGAGTTGTGGTCTTATGGAGACAGACGTGGCAACTGATTGGATATGGGTTGGGGAAGGGGAAATGATGCATTGGAGAGATAAGAATGACTCTTAGTTTGAAATTACCGGTGACTAGAAGAGTGATGGTGTTCTCAACTGAAGTGAGGAGGAGGAATGGGTTTTTTGAGAAAACAGATGAGCTCCATTTTGGACTTCTTGAGTTTAAGGTGATTCTGGGATATGTAGTAGAAAGGTCCAACAGCCAGTTGTATATACAAGACTGGAACTGAGGAGAAATATGGGGACTAAATATGTAGGTCTGACAGTTATCTTCATGAAAATTATATTGAACTAACAAGTGTTGATGAAATCATTAAGATAGAAAGGGTAGAGAAAAAAGAAGATTAAAAATATGATTAATCCTGGGATCACCATCTTATTTCCTTTGATTTCTAGTGGAACTTTTAGCAATCTTCTTTCTCATTGGCATCTTCAGCATCTCTCTTTCTCTCTCTCTCTCTTCCCCCCCCACACCGTTCTTTTCCCATTAATTTTCATCTATGTACAAGACTTTTTAGTGTGAGAAAAAAAGATCCCACACCTTTATCTAACATATTCCTAGATGCTGGCTTACTTCTCATGGTATGTTTACTATCAAATTGCTAAGTAGTATTAATCCCATTGTTTCTTTCTATTTCCTCACCATCTCCTTTTTCCTTTCCTATTGGAAATTTTATTTTTTTCTCATCACTCTCCGGAGACAACATTATTGAAGTTTATCAGTGGACTACTAATTATTCAATCCAGTGGACTTTTCTCAGTCTTCATTTTCCTTAACCCCTTTGGCCTGGCATTCAAGGCTCTTCATGTTACTGGAGATTCCTTATTCCTCGCTCCCACTCCCTTCTGAATCTCAAAATTTTGCTTATCTCTCAAGCTTAAGGTCAAATCTCTCTTTCATGAAGGCTTCCTGCCCACTATGATATATTCCCTCATCACTTTAAGGCCATATTCACATTTAATCGGCTTTTTATCTCACCCTTCCTATTAAGCATTTTTGGGATTCCTATGCCCAATTCCCTAGCTGAGATTTGTTGCCATGCACAGAACTGCTATATGTATTTCTCACCTTCAGAGAAATTTCATTTGTCCCAGGAGCTCCTAATTTTACAGTAGAGAAAATAGGTCATACTATAGGGCTTCCCGAAAGTCTTCATGTAATTTTAAGCATTAATAATTTCATAAGTATAACTGTTTAAACTTGGAAATAATCATTTGAAAGTTTAATTATTCAAAAATAGTTTATACTCATCCAGTTGGGTGAATTTTAAATAATTCCTCTTTAATCTTAGATTAACAAGAGAGGAACTCTGCCGTTATGCATAGCCTGTGTGATATTTTCTGGATGACTCTTTCTCAGACTGGGGGATCAGTAGAGAAGGTCTCCTTGCTTGGCCATCTCAATCACCTGATCCTTCTCCATTAGATTATTATCTTGTGGGGTCATTTCAACAGTGTCGTGTATGTACCCCAAACTTCAAACCTTTGGATGATCCTAAGGCTAGAATTAAAAACAATGACCTTTTGGTCACTGAGTTGTAACTTTCAAGTTTTTTATAAAATTTACATCTGATAAAAGTTATCAAAGTTATAACATTTTAAATAGCTCATTACTTTTTTCCAGTAAATTTGTAACATTTATACTTCTGAAATTATTAAAGATGAAAATCTTTACTAAGGCTTTTGGGATAACCTCTATAACCCTTCCTACTGTGAGTCAGGCAGCAAGATCTCCACAACTGAGGATTGTGATCTGTTACTAAGGAGCCAAAAAATACTTGTGGTGGTGGGGGGTGGGAGAGTTGAGGGGGAAGAATGCTTATCATCTTCAAATGTCTGAAAGGTTTTTATGTGGAGCACAGGGGAAAATATCAGCAAAGAAAGAAATAGAGAGGCAGATAGGTAGCTCAGTGAAATGAGAGCCAAGTCCAGAGACGCAAGATCCTGAGTTCAAATTTGACCTCAGACACTTCCCAGCTGTGTGACCCTGGGCAAGTCCCTTAACCCCCTTTGCCTACCCCTTACCTCTTTGATTCTAAGATGGAAGATCAGGGTTTTTTTTAAAGAAGGAATAAGAATAGGAGAGAATAGATTTGGTTGCCCAGTTTGATGAGAGCATCCTGTCCAAAAACAATAGCTAGCATTTATATGGCATTCTAAGTGCCTGGTACATGGGCATTTAATGAATACTTATTGATTGATTGATATTTGACCTCTGACGAACCACTGGTTTTAAGTCCATGTTCCCGTGGACAGACTTTGAGACTCTATGATTCTATGACCAGTAGAAGAGGGGGTGATGATTGGACTCTGAAGTGGCTCCCAGTGGTTGGAGATGAAGCTAAGTGCCACTTATCACCTATTTTTCCTTTGAAGCACTTATCACCTGCATTTGTTTACTCCTGGTGAGAGCATTTGCAAATCACTTTGGAATTCTAGGGCTCCTGCCCAAGCATCAAGCTAAGCTAAGTGTGTCCTGCCAATCTGAGCTCCCCCTGGCTTTGTGCCAGGTTCCACTGGCCCCGGTCCTTATTCTGGGAGCCCTGCTCTGACTGGGACCTGGGACCTACGTGGTCTGCTCTCATCCTTCCCTTCCAGCTTTGCAAAAGGCTGCAAAGAGACTCACATGCTCTCTTTTCCAAACCCTAGATATAAAGGGAAATGTTTGCACATGTCATCGTGGCCTTCTTCTGTATGCATCCTTTGTGTTTCCCAATGGCTTATAGACCTCCTCTTGAGGTTGTTTCCATAGTGAGGAGTTCTATGAGGACCTTAACTGACAACATAGCTGTATGGGGAAACCAGTTGGGAAGTCAAGATGAGAGGAAGTGCTGGCTTGTGGCTGTTTGTCAACTGTGTTCCTCTGTTTCCTTCCCAAAAACCTAGAGGGGGACTGATTCAATGACCTTGGCTTCCATGGTGTCATACGTGTACAATATCCTAATGAAGGTTATGGATGAGCTCAGCCAAAAATCAGGCTGAAATTGGAGGATATCTTCATTATTACTTAATTCTCCCCATCACGTTCCATATAAAGTTACCTCGATTGCACAGTGGATGCAGCTCAGAACCTGAATTCAAAACCTCCCGTTGTGTTACCCAGGGCAAGTCATTTACTCTGTTTGCCTTGGTTTCCTCATCTACAAAATAGGAATAAAAGTAGCATTTACCTCCCAGAGTTGTTATGATGTGAGTAACCGCATGTAAAGTGCTTTGTAAGACTTAGAATGCCACATATATGCTAGCTATTATTATTAGACTCTATGTTCTCTCTGACCAAACTTGGCACTCGCCCTTATTCTCTCCTATTTCTATTCCTTTCTTTGCTGATATTTTCCCCCATGCTCCCTCCTTCTTCCTCTCAACACAAACCTATTTTTAGACACTGAATAGTACTAACTATCTCTTGAGGCCCTAATCAAATGCTAACTCCACTGGGAAGCCTTTATCATTCTCTGGATAAGTAATGACTTTACTTCCCAGGTGCCACATAAACCTTCAGTTTGCTCTTCTCTAAAGCACTTATTAGGTGATATAATAATTATAATAATGAAAATACTGACATTCATATAGTACCTATTATGTGCCAGACACTGGGCTGATTACTTTACAAATAGCATCTTATTTGATCTTTCATAACAACCCTTGGGCGATAGGTGTTATTTTAAACCCCATTTTATAGATGGGGAAACTGAGGTAAGTAGCTTTGAAGTCACTTGCCCAAGGTCACACAGCTAGTAATTGCCTGAGGCTGGATTCAAACACAGGTCTTCCTGACTTCCTTTATGCTATTCTGTCCACTCTGCCCCTATTATATATTGTAGTTTTATCTGTTTGTGTCTCATCGCTCTCTTAGACTGAAAGTTCTATTATAGCAGGTACCATATTTAAATTGCAGGTTTCCCCAATGACCTAACACAGGGATTAGTATATAATACAAGCTTATTAAATGTTTGATGGATGAATGAATGAACCTTGAATAATTTCATCTTATTCCTAGAGTGTTTTAAAATTAATAGTCAAAAGATAAGAGCAGACAGTTTGGGGATGAAGAAATCAAAACCATCTATAACTATTTGTAAAAAAAAATGTAAATACTCTAAGTCATTACCAATTAGAGAAATTCAAATCAAATACTTCTGAGCTATCATCTCATACCTATCAGACTGGCTAAAAGGATAAAAAGCAAAATGACGAAGCTTGGAGAGGATGTGGAAAAAGAGAAACTAATACACTGTTGGTGGAACTGTAAACTGATCCAGCCATTTGGGAGAGCGATTTGGAATTACGCCCAGAGAGTTATAAGACTATTTATATCCTTAGATCCAAGCAACGCCATTATTAGGCTTATTTCCTAATGTGATCAGGGAAAAAGGTAAAGAATCTGTTAGTTCTAAAATATTTATTGCAGTTGTTTTTGTGGTGTCAAAGACCTGGAAATTAAAAGGATGCCCATCAACTGGGGAATGGCTAAACAAGTTGTAACATATGACTGTGATGGAGTATTTCTGTGCCATAGGAAATGATGAGCAGGTTAATTTTGGAAAAAATGTGGAAAGATCTACATGTAATTGCTTTAAGGTTTGTAAAGTGCTTTCTTCAATGCCTCTCTTCCCTTGCCCCACCCAACCCCATGAAACTGGTAGTTCAACTATTAGGATCTTACCAATATAGAACTGATGCCTGCCTGGAGAAGTCAAAGGAGCAGCTAATCTTACAGCTGATAATTGCTGCTAATGAGTGTTGAAGATGCTACGAGATGCTCTGGATTTGAAATCAGATATTTAGATTCAAATACTGAGTGTTGTTTACTACTTGTGTGCCTCTGGACTGGTCACGTACCCTGGGTGGGTGGGTGGGGAAATGATGTATTGATAAATGTTTAGCAACTGGGTTTTCCCATACCAAATGTATAACACGACACATTTTTAATATTAAATTGTATTTTTAACATTTTCTTTATCATTCTCATATCTAAACAATCAACAAGATGCTAAAAAACAAACCCTGATTTGTAGCATCTGACAATTTTTGAGATATAAATGCTTACAGTAAAAATTTAATAATTTTCCAGCTAGTTCCAGATTGCTCTTGCCTTGAGGCCTCAGTTTCCTCATATATAAAATGAGGGAAATGAATCATATAATTGCTAGGGGTTCTTTCAGTTCTCAAACGTATGGCTCAAAGTCCAGCATTCTTTCCAACACACACACTACTAGGCAATGTTGTCTTTATGCTCTTTCAGCAAGGACTCCAGTTCCATGAGGGCTCACAGGAATATCCATATCAGCTGCAAGGAATATACAAAAAGAGGAATCTCAGGAGTTCTAATCCTAAGGACAAATCATTAATTAGTCAACCAGTCAAGGAGCAAATATTTAGTGAGCACCTACTGCATACCAGGCACTGTGCTAGGTGTTGTGGCTACCAGGATAAAAAATAAACAATGCATGCCTTCAAGCAGGTTAACGTCCTCCAACATTCAGCTGGTCTTTCTTCTGTTCCCCTTTTACCAAAACTTTTTTTCTGTTCATCACACAGGGCAATTTAAATGAAGATAAAACAACTCTACTCCTTCTACCTTAGTGTGATCAAATTCGCATAGAAAGGGGAGCGAGGTACTAAATTCACATTATCTAGGTTTTATCGTATATTTACTTATCTCATTAAATATTTCCCAATTGTATTTTAATCAGATCTGGGGTGCTCTGGGAAGTGTTAAAGGCTACATATGTCCATTACACATCTCTGCTCCAACTGGCCTAATGTCAACTAAATATCCAGGTGTAAATTCCCCAACAATTGGCCCTGTTAGCATTTGTAGTCCTTTAATAGAATAAGTAAAACCCAGTACATAAGCAAATAATTAGGGAAGACATGAAGCTACCAGGTAGTGGACTGATATGATCTCTTCTTCCATCCTTCATTGCTACAACCTTACTCCTCCCCCAGCCCCAATATCTGAACTAAGACTATGATTTGTGAACTTTTCCCAAGTAGAGTTTGTGGTATGTGCCCCAGAGAATAAACCAGTTCCTAGATTTGACTCAAGGTAGATGCTAGTTACCAGGGGAAAGAGGGCTGAATTTGGAGTGAGAAGATGAAGGTTTAAATCCTGCCTCTTCCACTTATTACCTGTGGGATCTTGGGTAAGTCACTGTACCTCTATTGGTATTGATTTAATTGTGTGTAAAATGGGACACTGACTACATGACCTCCAAGGATCTTTCCAGCCATAAATCTGCAATTTCAGTCATTCAGGGAGATTTTCCATCTAAAGCATTGGTTCTCAATTTTTTTTTCTTTTTGCCCATGGCATAGTGTTTTTCTTTTCCATGAGGAATAAGGGAGTTCGGTGTTCCAGGCATCCATATATGCTATTTCAGAAATAAATTCCATCCTATTCAAGGCACACCTTGCTGAAACTTCACATGTCCTTTGAGAAGCACTCTTCTCTAGTTCACTCCAAACCTATAGTCCCTTCTGTACTTTAGTTGAGTCTTTACCCCTTATTCACTCTACTGACACTGTAGGTTCCTCAACTGAGCCAACTAGAAAGAATCCTGCCTCTTCGTGGCATGAAGCCATTCTCTGGTACCCTGGGGGCCAGAATGAAGCACATGGATTTCTTGAACAGACTCAGTCTGCTCTTATGTAATAAACATGAGTCATGGTATAGAATGAGTCATCTGCTCCTTCCCCCCACTGCCCCCCAGCTCCCAGCCAGAGTTGCCCAGCCTTTGTCCCCCAGTGAATAGAAAGAGGATTATTCAGCCTTGGGAGGGAGGGAGACTCTCGTCTTGACCCACCTTGTCAGTGCCAGGATACCCTATGGGAGAGTCAGGGGCAAGGCAGATCATAAGGAAGCTTTATTGTTAAGTGTCTAGGGAAGGAAACAGTAATAGGATCTCAGCAACTCAGAGCTGGAAGAGATCTTGGAGATGATGCAGTCTCTACCTTCCAGAGCAGAAATCCCCTCTACATCGTCCCTAGTAAGATGCCATTTATCCTCTGGCTAGAGACCTCCAGGGATAGAAGCCTTTTGGTGCCTGACTTCAGAAGTGGTTAATAAGGGTAGAAAAGGATCAGATTCTAACCTCTTTGAAATGCCCTGCTTCTCTTTATGTAACCTAAGATCTTTGGAGAAATGGGAGAATGTTGCACATTGCAACTGACCTTAATGTACAGAAGTCAGGGGTTCAAGTTCTCTTGCTGACAAATATTGGAAGTCTGACCTAGGACACACCCCTTAACCACTCTGTAAGCTAGCAGCTCTCTAAAACTATTCTGTATTGGTAGATGCATTTCTTCAATGGGAGCTTTGTATCCTGATGAAATTATGTCTAGTTTAAAAACAAGAGGGTTTTTTCCTCCCTCCCTCCCTTCCTTCCTTCCTTCCTTCCTTCCTTCCTTCCTTCCTTCCTTCCTTCCTTCCTTCCTTCCTTCCTTCCTGCCTTCCCTCCTTCCTTCTTCCCTT
>NC_058131.1:81083064-81138317 GCF_016433145.1 Gracilinanus agilis
CTTCCTTCCTTCCTTCCTTCCTTCCTTCTTTCCTTCCTTCTTTCCTTCCTTCCTCCCTTCCTTCTCTTCCTTGCTTCCTTCTTTCTTTCTTTCCTTTCTAGAAGATTTTATTTCCCCACTTCCAAGATAAGGTAAAGCAGATTCTGCTGCATTGTGGGTGGGACTATCACCTGAGAATGATGATTACCTGGGATGACCCTGGGAATGATCACAGGATCATAGATTTAGCCCTAACAGCAGGGGTGTGCTAAAGCTAGTTAGAACCAGCCCGTGCATAAACCCCAAAGCTACAAATCAGGGCTTGAGAAATTGTTTACTTGATTGTCTAGGTTTAAGAAAGCAATGGAGAAAATGTTAATAATGCACCTTATACTTAAAAGTGCATTTTCAGATTGCTGCTTGTTAAACATTTGCCAGCACATCCTTACCTAAAAGAGACCTTTGAGATTATCTAGATACACTATTCATTTCACAGATAAAGAAACAAAAGCTGAAGAGTGTATTACTTTACATAGAAGGCAACAGAACTCAGTGGCCTTTATAGCATCCTTTTGAGGGATGGATGGATGTCTGTAGCAATACCTATGAATCAAGGCTTGAGGTTGCTGCTGCTTGGATCTCATAGCTTACAGAAAATGTTCAGAATTTTAAAGACTCTGTGGGGAGGGGTGGATTTCCTGACATTTTCTATATCATGGACCCACCCCATTAGCATTCTGGCCAAGCCTATGGAACTCCTGCTCAAGATGACATTTTTTGGTACATAAAACAAAATCCATAGAATTACAGAAGAAAACAATTATACTAAAATACACTGACATTCATTTTATATATATATAATATATTGTCTATTTCTTATATATAACACATATGCTACACAAAATAGTTATACGTGTATATAACCTGCATGTCGTAGATAACATATACTTGTTGAATATCACATTTATTTACTACACGACATAGCTGTTATGTATGTTATATATAATGAATATATATCATATATACCTCATATTCTATAACACACATATAAACCTTATAGAATATATTATTTATTGTATATGCATGTTATATATATATATTTTTATGAATATTCAGAGAACTAGTTCCACTGAAGTGAAGGCTTGCTTTGCCCTTTTCAAGGTTGTTTGTCCACCTCTGGTGTCCACCTATCACCCAGCTATCTTCTGTCAAAGAAACTGTAGCATGTGCAGAAGTCACATTCCAGTAAGACCCCCTTGATAGACAGTCTCGGCCAGATGGAGGGGAACTGACAGACATCAAATCCATCCATAAGTTAGGGGGATGTCAATCCCAAGCATGGTGGAATGAGCAGATGAGAACAATGGCCTTGAAGGTAGTCGAAACAGACACTGTGGAATCTGGTAAAATATCAAGATGCCAAGATCATCCACTTCATCCTGGGCCATTCACAATCATCCTGACTTTTGTTCTTGCCACTGGATTTGGATGACACTAAGGAGAGAATGAGGCTGATGACTCTGGGTAACTTTGCTTCACTTAGATCTAATTTACCCATTAGTCAAGACATTACTCCCTAATGTCACCAGTCCTCTTCAAAAACAAATAACTATCTGTTGTGTAACAAATGTTATATATATATATATATATATATATATGTATATATATATATACACATATACATATATGTGTATATATATGGAGAGAGAGACAGAGACAGAGAGAAAGAGAGAGAATATTTTTATATTTATATAGCTATATTATATTTGTTATGTAACACACACATACCATATATATATATAATTTTATTATTTTTATTGAACATAGGTTCAAATGCTATCTTTAATTTTCACTAGATGAGTGACCTTAGGCAGGTCACTTCATTGCTCTATGCTTCAGTTGCCTCATCTGTAAAATATTTATGGAAAAATTTTTGGTAGTGTCAAAGAACTAGAAACAAAGTTGATGCCCATTTCCTGGCAAATGTCTCAATATACTAAATATGAATGTAACAGAATATCATAGTACTATAAAAAACAATGAATGTAATCATTGCAGAGAAGTATGTGAAGATTTTATGAATTGATGTGAAATGAAGTAAACAAAATCAGAAAAACAATAAACTCCATGACAACAACAGCATAAATATAAAGAAACAGAACAACAAAATATTTTAAACCAAATATTGCAAAAATGACTGAGTTTCATTCCAAAGAACTTCCAGGCGGAAGCATCTTTCCTCCTTCTTTGCACAGATGGGGGATTATGAGAACACAGTATATAATGTCAGGCTGTTTTGATACGTTGTTTAATTTTGCTGGGTTTATTTTTCTTTCCTTTTTATTCATTGCTCTAAGGAATGATTTCACTGGGAGGTGAAGGAGGGAAAGATATCTTGGGGAAAGTAGGTAATATAAAAATTAAAGATATCAATAAAATTTTACATAAAATTCAGTTTGGGCTAGATGATTTCTAAGGTGTCTTTCACTACTGAATTCTCTGTTGCAACAAATTGTGAAAACACTGTCCCCATTTCCCACATGCATAATAACTTTCTAATGACTCATTAATGTTCCATTACATTCACATATCACATTTTTGTTTAGCAATTCCTCAATCAACTAAGTGATACAGGACTTAGTTCAAATCCCACCTCAGAAACTGAACTAGATGTGTGACCCTGGGCAAGTCACTTAATTGCTCTTGGTCTCATTTTGTTCATCTATAAAAGGAGGATTAAAATAGCCCTTACTTCACATGGTTGTTTCCTGGATCAAATAAGATAACATATATTTTGTAAAACTCCGTATGTGCATATATATATATGTATATATATGTATATATACATATATATATGTAAATATCAAGAAGATTACTTGTAGCGAGAGCTAAATAGAACAAGTCTACCTTCAAATACAAGGTGGTCCTTGCCTGGTCAGATAAAATAAGCCATCATGCCAATATGATGGTAGATTCCAAATGATATACAGGCACTGGGTTTGGGTTAGGTCTCACGTTACCTCATGACTCATGTGTTCTAACAATGAGAAAAGAATTCAAGGCAAATGGAAATGTTAACCACTGATCAGATTTCTTTGGAGAGAGCAAAATATTTTCAGTGGACCTTGTGCTTTCTTTACTTCTAGAGCCAGGCAGATCATGGAATCATAGATGGAAAGAGCTAGGAGTCTTGAAGATCAGCTCATTTAACCTTTGGGAATCTATGGGCAGATTTCAGGGTCTGTGAACTTAAATGGTGAAAAAATACATCTTTATTTTAACATGATTTATTTCCTTTATAATTTCATGTATTGTACTTCATCTTACACATTTACAAACATTATTCTGAGAAAGGGTTTGCATACTTCACTAGCCTGCCAAAAAGTCCACAGCCACACACATAAAAAAATGGTTGAGACCCTCTGGTCTAGGCTAAATACTTCCTTTTACAGATTAGGAAAGTAAAGTCCAGAGAGGGGAAGTAGGGACACAATAATTGACTCAGTAGTTCTTATATTTTTAAAAATCTTCTTTGGTAACTTCATAATTATCTTTTTCTTCAGAAGTTCAGAGAAAAAAAATTGATCTGGGTTCCTTAGTGACTGTAAAAGCAATAGAACCCTTCCTCTCATCCTTTAGTTTCTTTTCTCCCAGTCCTTCATCATCACATATACTGTACTACATCTAGGCAGGACAGGGAAAAAAAAGAAACCAGTTATTAGTCTAGTGTTTTAGGTCAAGACCTTTATGCTTTTGAAAGGATGCATGTCTTTGAGGGTAACTACAAGATAAAAATTGATAAAATGATAGAACCAGGACCAGAAATGACCGAGGAGGCAGCCAATCAGGTCAATGTGAGGTAGAGGATGGAGTTCAAAGATTAAAGGGAGAAATGGTGAATTTAGATGAGTGAAATCTTACTCTGCTAGGTCTGACCCCTCCAGCACTCTACTAGCAAGAAACAGGCACCAAATAATTTGTCTGGGACCTACGCTGGTTGGCCAGTGAGTCAGCCAATTTAGGACATATTTAGTGGTCTCAATCAGCCAATTGATCCCTGTCAATGATAAAGTATAAATCAAGGAGGGAAAGAAGCAAGGGGGATTTGTGACTTGGATCCTAAGTTCTCCATGATCAGACATCTACCCTATGAGAAGCTATGAATGGAAAAGGACCTAGGTTATGTGTACTAGCTCCAAGATGGCAGTCATTGATGGGGATGAAACTATTCCTGGGTTGGGCACTTGGCCATCTATAGACTGGTTAATGGCTGCCTAGATCTGTGAGAAATTAAATATTTGGTTTTATTTATTTTGCTTCAGTGGGTATGGATAAAGTTGAACCTGCTTGTGTGATAGAACTCTTTTATGCCAAGCTCATAATTGAAGTCCATTGAAATGCAGCACAGAAGGGAGACAGAAGCATTTCCTGCCAGTAGGGAAGGAGATGAACCATAAGTGTCTATTTGGATAAACACACATATACACACCCCTTTAATCGCATAAGCTAAAGTGATGAACACTCTCACCCATCAAAGGGCTTTGGGATTTAGGAGACAGAAGTAAGGAGATGTTGAGAATCATGGATTTCTACACACCGCCTTCTGGTGATATTATAGACACACAATCGCTGGGGCGAGTGTATATTTACCTATGTCTGTTTCTTATTATTGAACAGAATTAAGCAAGTGAACAGTAGGCTTCATGGTGATGGAAGCATTGAGATCCTCTCTGGAAATGGGGCTTAGTAGAGCTAAGGTCATTATTTCAATAAAAGACTTTCTTAAACTCAGAGACTCTCAGAATGGGGAAAGATGTCAGAGATCATTTGGTCTGATCCCTTACCTAAACTAAAGCCCCTGGACAACATTTCCCTTGAGTGGCCATCCATTCTCTGCTCAAAGATTTTCAGTGGAAAACTAATTGTGTCCCCAATTAGTCCATTCTACTTTGGCTCTGATTTTTAGTCTGTTCCTTATACCGTTTCAAAAATCTATTTCTACATTTTCTCCCTGGTTGCTGATAAAAAAGAACAAGTTGAACACTCCTTTATGACAGCTCTTCAGATACATGAAGACAACCATTATTCCTCTCCCTCCCCAATTCTATTTTCTTAAATATTCCCATTTTTGCTGTGAGCCCTTTTCTGGTCTAGTCTTCTCACCATCTTGGTTTCGCTTCTTTGGACAAGTTCAAGAGTGTCCAGACTTGTCCATGTTCTTCATCAAATGTAGCATCCCCAACTAAACAGGGCACATTAGCTGTGGTTTTCCCAGGTCAGTGGATAACAGCAACATTACCTGCATTTCTAGTTTTGATCACTATTCCTCAGTTAATGCAGCCTTGAATCACATTAGCATTTTTAGTTCCCATGTCATACCACTGACTCACATTGAGTTTCCAGGCCACTAAAGTACTTAGATTTTTTTTTCCCAAGAACTCTTGGCCAGGCATGCCTCACTCATCCTATACATGTATAATCTATTCTTCTGTATTAGTTAAAAGGGGTGTGAGCAAAGGAACTACTGGGTTTCACCACTTCCATAGTTTTCTCTTTCTGGCTCTGGCCCCAGGGAACAGCCTCCTGTCAATGCCAGCTACCCAGGCGATCTCTTCAGCAGTGTTTACCCACCCAGACCAGTTTTCAAGAGGAAACACCCTGCCCCTGAATCATACCTAGGCTGAAAGTTAACCCCCAGCCTGTCTGGGCCTGGAGGAATTAAAGTGTGATTGGGTTGATCTTGTAGATGTGTTGATATCTAATGCTAATTTTTGTCTGGGCCAAGAAAGGCACCTGGGAATGTGGAATGAGTTCTGTGTCACACAGGCAGAGTAGGCAGGGCTGTGGAGTCATTTGGGGCATTTAGATGAATTCTGGGTTTAAGAAAAATGAGGAAACATTCTAATGGTAGTTAGGGGCATTCACCAACTGAGAAAGCTTTAGAACAGGGACAAGTCAGAAGCGACCAGGGAATTGTGTGTCCAGAGCATAGCTATAGCTTTCATGTATGTGTCATGTATGGTTTGCAAAGTACTTTGCATGCAATCTCATTTGGGAGAGACCTACCTCTCCAACCTTAGGAGGTAGGTACCATTATTACCTCCACTTTGCTGATGAGGATGGGTGAGATAAGGCAAATGACTTTTGCAAGGTCACACAGCTAAGTAGGCAGCTAGTGAATAGAATGTCAAACCTGGTAGGAGAAAGTTCAAATCCTGTCTTAGAAACTTACTGTGTGATCTTGGATAAGTACTCAATCTTAATCTTTCTCTCTGCCTCCATTTCCCAATATAAAAAAAAATGAGACTCCTACTAACACCTAATTCTCAGGGTTGCTGGGAGAATCAATTGAAATAGCATAGGTAAAGTACTATGCTTTAAACTACTATATAAATGCAAACTAAGTGTATGAGGTAGGATTTGAACTCCAAATCCAACACTATCATCTCCTGGGCCACCTAGCAGCAGGAGGCAGAATCCAGGGAAACTATGGAGCTACAGAGGGTGTGGAGATGTGTGAGGAGGATAATTTGGAACTAGATTTTTAAAAAAAAGAACTTATTTTGGTTTCAGACCAAAGGCACTGAGAGCATTCAATAGCCCCGTGCTGGATGGGACATCTGGATGAATCAAGGAAAAAGACTTCATTCAGAATGATTGTCAAGGGCTACATTCTTTGTGCCCTCATGGATTCCCTAGTCAGATCCTTTTCCTGGCAATAAAAGTGATGCTAGTCTACCTGGGCTACCGAGAGCCAATGTGGCATAATGCACAGAGTGCTAGATCTGGGTTCAAAGCTATATGACCTTCAGCAAGCCTCCTCACTTTCTCTGCTTGTTAATTCTCCATCTATAAAATGAGGCACTTGGACTCAATGACTCCATGCATGATCTTTAAAATTCTAAATTCCTTGATCAGATAAATCGAGACTGGAAGGCTTCTGGGGAGAGACTGCTCTGGCTTGTGTTCCATCAGTTTGGTTAAAGTAAAATGGGAAAAAAATTAAAAGAAACTTATTCAATTCAATTAGATAGCAGGACAGTGCCTATTAATTAACATCATTATTTCTAAGTATAGTCATTATAATTGATTATTTTAACTTAAAGTTTAACTATCTTTCCCTCATAATTTTTTGGAGAGTATTGATACTAAGTCTGAGTGATTTCAGACCGTTTCTGGAAAGAACAAATGAAAGATCGCACGTTTATCACTTTAGAAAAAGAGTCTCGAGGAAGCTAGGTGACTCAGTGGATAAAGAATTAGGCCTAGAGATGATGGGAGGTCCTGGGTTCAAATTTGACCTCAGACACATCATAGCTAAGTGACCATCGGTAAGTCACAACTTCCATGGCCTCTTCTTACTACTCTTCTGTCTTGGAACCAAAAAACACTATTGATTCCAAGACAGAAGGTGAAGATTTTTTTTAAAGGTACTCTACTACAGAGGCAACTTAGAATACGGACTGGACCAGTGGCCTGAAAGCTAGGAAGATCTGAGCTCAAAGCTTACTTTAAAAAAAAAATCTTACCTTCTGTCCTAGAATCAATACTGTGTATTGGTTCCAAGGCAGAAGAGAAGTAAGGGCTAGGCAGTTGGGGTTAAGTGACTTGTCCAGGGTCACACAGATGGAAGTATCTGAGGTCAGATTTGAACCTAGGACCTCCCATTACCACTAGGTCTGGATCTCGATCCCCTGAGATACCCGGCTGCCCCCTTAAAAGCTTACCTCTAATAGTCATCATATTGTGTGAACATTTACTGCCTCAATTTTGTCATCTGTGAATTGGGGCTAATAATATCTCTTGAATCCACCCCTTCAGGGCTGATGTGAGGCCCAAATAAAATGATGTTTATTAAATGTTTTGCAAACTTTAGAATATAAATACTATATGCTATTATTTATAGGATTTATTATATAAATAATACTAAATATTAATACTGATCTTGCCAGAAAAGAAATAGCCGATTACACCATGAAGCACAGTGATTCACTTGGCAAATCTTCACTGTATTCCAAAGCTTCTTAGCTAATCGCTAAAGCCCTGGGCCACATCATCCTCAAACTCTTTTGTCCTTGACCTGGTGTGTCCCTCTGAGAAGGTGATGATAGAAACTTGCTGCCTTTTTACAAACCCTGAGAAAGCACTGAAAACTGGGCTTCTCTCTGTGGTTAAAACCCATTTCCAGTTCCAGGATGATCCTGGGGAAAAGCTCCTACAGAGGATGCCTGCACTGGGTTGGGATGCATGCAAATGCCAAACCCCATTAACACCTGGGGCCCCATGATTCACATCTGTTCGGTCACTGAAGCACATCTGGGAACTTCACCCTGAGCTCTTATGCCTCTGAAACAGGAATCAATGGAGGCATCTTCATTGACAGTCCAAGTGATGGACTGTCAGATCATTATTTTTCTTGGCTCTATTTACAGCAGAGAAAACTCCTTGTACCACAGACCTGGAATGCGCCCCCTCCTCATCTCTGTCTCCTGGCTTCCTTCAAGTCTAAGATACAATCTCTCCTTCTACAGGAAACCTCCCCTTCAAATGAGTGTCCTCTCAGGGGCAACTAGGTGGCTCAGTGGATTGAGAGTCAGCCCTAGAAATGGGGGTGGAGGGATCCTAGATTCAAATCTAGCCTTAGAAACTTCCTAGAGGTATGAAACTGGACAAGTCACTTAGCCCCTGTTCTTCTGCCCTGAAGCCAATACATTTTATTGATTTTTATTGATTTTGAGTTGGAAGGTAAGTTTTTTTAAAAAGCCTGATAAATATATATATATATATACACACATATATATATATATGTTTATATATTAATGCCCTCCATCTGATGATATTCTAGTTTATTGACTAACACGGGACCCATTAAGTAAGTCTGACTCAGTCAATAACCAATAAATACTTATTAAGCACCTACTATGTTCTAGGTAGGGCAGCTAGGTGGCGAAATGGACAAATCCCCTGGGGTCTGGAGTCAGGAGGATCTGAGTTCCTATTCAATGTCTCTGATCCTGCACAAGTCATTTAACCCCATTTGCCTCAGTTTCCTCATGTGTAAAAGGAGCTGGAGAAGGAAATGGCAAACCACTCTAATATCTCTGTAAAGAAAACCCCAAATGGGATCACAAAGTCTATTAGATACCAGCTCCTTGTTGGCTGGAATTGTTTTTTGTTTCCTTTCATATACCCAGTGCCTAGAAAATGGAAATATGTATTGTATGAGAACACACGTACAACCAGTATCCTATTCCTCACCATCTTGGGGACAAGGGAGGGCTGGAGAGAACATGGATCACAAAATGTCAGAAAAGGATTATTAAGAATTCTGTCAGCCTGCTAAAAAATTAAATCAAATTAAAAATAAACAAATGAATACTGCTTGATCTTGTCCAACTCTCTTTGTTGGCTACAGAGGAAGAAATGAAGGCACAAAGAGAGGAAGCGCCTCCTACCAGGGTCCCTAGCTTATGAATAACAGTTGAGAACCAAATGCAGATGTCCTGATTCATGCCACCTCTTCCATAGCCTCAGTTTTCTCCTCTCTAAAATGGACAGATTAGAGTAAAAGATCTCAAAGTAATCTTCCAGTTCTGCCACTAAGAAAGAAAGGAAGGAAAAAAGCAAAACAAAATATTTATTAAATACAAGCTGTGCATCTTATTTAATTCTTGCTGCAACTTGGCAAGGTAGATGCCATTATTATCTCCATTTTACAGTTCAAGAAACCAAGGTGCATAGAGGTTAAATGATTTATCTAGGATCACACAGCTAGTGAGTATTTAATAATAAATATATTCACATTTGAACTTTGGTCTTCCTGATTCCATGTCCAGGGGTTCTATCCACTTTGTCTCCTTAAGGGAGGCTGGAGTAGATTTCAGGTTAGAAGTAGGCTATCCATTGAACTTGACTGTTTTTCATGACATTAGACCCATTCATAATGCCATTCACTTCATCACATTTCTCAGTCTCAGCAATGTTGAGACCCAGAGAAACCATCTCTTGAGAGCCAAAGGCTCACTAAGGAAGTAGCATGATAGAGAGGACAGCAGGGCTCAGCTTAATTAAAACCCTCCTCCATTTATTCCTCTGTACCCTTCATAGGACTAAAGTGTATGCAAATTTCTGGGGAAAAGAAAAAAAAACACCACCCTCAGCCCAGCGGCCAGCAGCCCTCCTGCGTGCTAATGGATCCTATCAGTAGCATATGCCCTGGGAAATCATAACGGGCTTAATCACTTAAGCAATAGGCCCTGAAAAATTGGTCATTACTGGAAGTGACCAACCATTTGGTAGCAACAGCCTGAAGCCAAATTGTTTGCAGTGAATTTGAAAGGAATTATTATTTTAGTAAATAGTAGTTTAGATTACTGGCTGAAGAAATGCAGGAGGAAAACTATCCAGGCTCAGTCTAGGAGATGCAAAGAAATCAGGTTATAGTCAGAGCTAATTTCTAGTACTCCAGATTCAGTCAGTGTGAGCCCAATTCTTTCCTTCCTTGGAAATGGAGAGAAAAACATGAAGTAAATGAGGATGAAATTCACTTCCATATCTAACAACAAAGATAAGGATTCTTAAGCAGAAATTTTCCCTATAATGGAATAATAGAAAGAACAATGCATAGAGAGGAAGGAAGGAAGGAAGGAAGGAAGGAAGGAAGGAAGGAAGGAACAAAGGAAGGAAGGGAGGGAGGGAGGGAGGGAGGAAGGAACAAAGAAAGGAAGGGAGGGAGGGAAGGAGGGAGGAAAGAAGGAAGAAGGAAAAAAAGGAATGAAGAAAAAAAGAACAAAAAGGAAGGAAGAAAAGAACAAAGGAAGGAAGGAAGAAAAGAATGAAGGAAGGAAGGAAGAGAAGAACAAAGGAAGGAAGGAAATAAATATTTATTTAGCATCTCCTATGGACCATGCTCAGTGCTAATTGCTTTATAAATATTATCTCATCTTCACAACAACCCTGGGAGATAGGTGCCATTATTATTTGCACTTTATAGTTTAGGAGGCTGAGGCAGACAGAACTTTAGTGATTTGCCTAGAGTCATATAACTAATAAGAGTCTGAGTCTAAATTTGAACTCGAGTCTTCCTGACATCAGGTCTAGTGTTCTGTTTGCCATAGTGCCACCTAGCAATCTTGAAGATCAGATTTTTAATTTTTACTCTGTCACTAATTCATGTCTCCTTGGGCAAGTCATTTTCTTATTCTGGATTTCAGTTTCCAAATCTGTAAAGTAAGGAAGTCAGGTCACTTGATTGTTATGATTTATTCCATGGAGGTAGATTCAGAGAAACAGATTAAGGTCAAGAACTACTCACAATTTGACCAAATTTTAGATATTTAGAAATAAAGAGTGGCATTGGCAATACTTATTTATATCTTTTTGCTAGTTATTGATTGAGGAATGGAGTAGTCTTAAACATATTGATTATTTGCATATCTTGGAAACCAAAGCCTTATAAGAGAAATATGACACATTTCTCCCCATTCAATCACTTTCCTTCTTATCCTGGATACATTAATGTTGTCTGTGCAGAAAACTTTTCAGTTCCAACTAACCAAAATTATCTATTCTGTCTTTTCTAATTGCCTCTGTATCTTGCTTGGTTAAGAATATATGTCTTGCCCATTATCTGTGAGAAGTATGTGATTGGTTTCTCTTTTTAAAAATAATTTGTTCTTTAATATGAAGGTCTTGAATGGCCATTGAATGTGTTATCTAATACAGTATAAAGTGTTTATCTAAACCGAATTTCTGTCATATGACTTTTGAGTTTCCTCTTCAGTTTTTATCAAATAAGGAGTTTTTTCCTTAAGTAATTTTTGTTTTTCAGTCTATCAAACATTAGGTTATTCTCCCTCATTTAGCTGGTTCCATTAGTCTCTCTCTATAATTTTTATTTGTTTGTTTGTTTTTGCCAGAAGCATATAGTTTTGAAGACTACTGCTTTATAATATTTTGAGGTTCAAAAGTGTAATTCTGACTTATTCCTACTTCTTTTCACCATTTCCTTTGTATTATAAGTTTTTTGTTTTCCAAATATTTTTTAAAATAATTTTATGAAGTTCTATAAAATATCTTCTTGGTAATTTGATTGGTACAGCATTAAAAGTGCAAATTAATTTTAGTAGTATTGTCATTTTTATTATGTTGACACAGTCTAGATATGAGCACTGAATATTTTTCCAGTGATTTAAGTTGTTTCTTATTTCTCTAAGAAACTCTGTATTGAAACTAAACAAATCTTTTATGTACTTTGGTAGGGCAATCCCCTAGCTATTTTATGAATTTTGTGTGTGTGTATGTATGTATGTATGTATCTACATATATGCATGTGTGTGTTTATTTTAGAATGGGGTTTCCTGTTCTGTTATTGCTTTGTGTGTTTTGCTATTACATAGAAATGTTTATTTTTGAGGATTTATGTTCTAGTCCACAACTCTGTTGAAGATATTGTTTTAATAATATTTAGTTAATTCTCTAGGACTTTCCAAAAGCATCATATCATAAACAAATGGGAATGATTTTATCTTTACCTATCTTTATGTCTTCATTTCTTTTCTCTTCTCATATTGCTACTTCTAGAATTTCCAGAATTGTATCAAATAGTATTAGGAAGAGTGTGCATCCTTGCTTCACTCTCCTATTTCCCGGAAAAGGATCTATGTATTCCTATTGCATATGAGATTTACTTTTGGTTTCAGATAGAAACTTTTTATGATATTAAAAAAAGTCACCCTAAGGCTAAATTTCATAAGATTTATAATATAAAAAGGTTTTATACTTTATGTCTTTTCTGCATCTTTTGAGATGATCATATGGTTTTTTTATGTTTTTGTTTTTAATATGATTAATTATGCTTATTATTTTCCAAATGTCACCCTTTTCTTGTATCCTTTGTATAAGTCCCACTTGGTCATAATTAATGTTTTAGTGGATACATCACATTATTGTAATTGACAAGGTTTTGTCTAAATTATTTGAGTCAATGTTCATTAATTATATTGGCCTCTAGTTTTCTTTTTATGTTTTATCTTTTCCTGGTTTAGATATTAATGCTATCTTTGTCTCATAAGAGGATTCTGATAGAGTGCTTTCTTTCTCAGTTTTTGAGGATATATTTTGAAGTATGGATACAAACTATTGTTTAAATGTTAGATGGAATTTTTCTGTGAATCTGTAAGGACAAGGAGTTTCCTCTCTCCTGCCTTTGGAAGTTCCCTTTTAGCTAGATCTATTTCCTTTTCTAAGATTGGGCTAATTAAGATCTTTATCTGGTCTTCTGATAGTTTGGATTTTTTATATTTTTGAAGGGATCCTTCTATGGTTCATATCCCTTTTTCAATTCAAATTTCAATTTCTTTTCTTTAAAATTAGACTATCCGAAAATCTTTGCTGTATGATTACCACAATAATTTTTCAACTCATTCAAATCTTTCATTTTACTGACAATGAAATAATGTTTCCCAGGACTGAAATCTACATTTCTATTCAAAAGACTGGGGATCAAATACTGACTCTGACACTTACTACCTATGTGACTTTGGGTCAGTCACTTCAATTCTTGGATCCTTAACAATGAAAAGATTGGGCTAGTTGACCCCTAAGCTTCCGCATCCCTCTCCCACCTCTACTCCAATGATCCTATAAGCCTCAGAGAGAAGAAATGACTTACTTGAGGTATTAGAGAGTGTTCATGGCTTAGTCAATAACAAAATACTATTCACTGTCATTCCAGTGTTCCTATCCCTATATAATGCTGCTTTGGGGGATATTCCATATTTCTATAGACTTTAAATTTTTTAATGAAATCACTACTGTTCTTATGATAATTCTTTGAGACAGAAGTGCCATTATTATCACTTCTGTTTTACAGGAGAGAAAGGAAGGGTTCAGAAAGGTTAAGAAGTGACTGGACTAGGATCACTTCTCAGATATTGCCATGTAAAGAATTTGGACCCAGGACCCCATTGACTCCAAATCTGACAATTTTCACTACAACACATGTTCCTGCTAAATTAATGCAATGGGATTTTTGCAAAGTGGACTTATTTACCAGATGAACTGAGTTATGGCAGAACTTGGGTTCTTTGTAATAGATGAATCCCCCTCCCACCCATCCCTAAGCTTTGGAATATTGACATTGTTTCTGAGGTATACACAGGAGACTGAGACTATTAGCATTGCTCATCATTAGGCTGCTCATCGATGGGCCTGAATAGAATTTTTGTATCACGATGAAATGACCAATAGCATGCTTTACTTCTCACCTCTGTTTGTAGGAAATCTCCAGTCCACACCTGACATCCACAAGGCATCCTTCACTTTGCTGCAGCCAAGGTGATTGCATAAAACACAGGTTTGACCAGTTACTCTCCTACTCAGCAAACTTCAGTGAATCCCTATTGCTTTTAAGATCAAGTTTCCCAGTTTAATTTTTAAAGCCCTTCACAACCTGGGCTTGCCTTTTCAACTTTGTCATATTGCTACCCTCTCTATACTCTCTATAAGTTTATATAAGAATGTATATAAAATTTTTATAAGAATATAATATTTATATAAAGAATACATAAGAATGTTATATAAGGACTAATAAGAATAATAATGTAGCAGCTAGCATTTATATAGTGCCTACTATGTGCACTGCATTAGACCTCTTTATGAATATTATCTCATTTAATTTGAGAGTTTAGCCAGACTGACTCTCTTCTTGTCCCTATATATGTACACTCCATTTCTGTCCCCTACAAGTTTTGCCCATGCTTTGAATTCACTGCTCTTACAATCTCTTATGTCTTTCAAAATTGTCCTCATATCTACCTGAAATCATTTTTAAAAATTCCCCAATTTCTAGTGCCCTGCTCAGAAAAACAGAAACATTATCTGGTATTTAGCCCTCTAGGCTATCCATTCCCTCCACCAAAAAAGCGTAGGTATCCTTCTTCAAGACTTTGTGGGTACATGCTATTAAAACTATAGCTCATGAACCCACACTCATGTGCCTGCTTTTAACAATCAGCCAGTAGGCACAATTAGCTCAAATCAAAGGCATTTATTGAGATGGCATTCTAAGAACAATAGATACAAAATATTTTCTCCATCAGTCTGGGCTGGACTGTCCCTCCAATACACTTAGCATTGGAAGAAATGGGACATAGCGTACCCTGGTAATAAAACACACATGTGGTAAGCACATGTGGTCCAGAAAACTGGTACTGCAGGGCTCTGTGATACCCTTTCTCTTTTTCTTTTAACCTTATATTGCTCCCTAGTCTGCACCGTATTTATGTGAAGCAGGTTGTCCACCCTGGATCCTGGGGACTGATACTTTCATCAGCTCATCTCCCAAATGTCAGGCCTGGTTCTTTCTCACTTCCATATTTGGCTCACTTCTCTACTCCCAGAAGTCATAATATAAGGAGTTACTTGACTTTCTTGCTCCCTGCTATCTCCCTTTCTTTCTCCCTGGTATGTCTTCCTTAATGAGTAGCTTGTGTCTAATACTTAGAAGAGAAATTAGAAGTCTCATGGTTTCATCCCCAAGAGGAGAGGAATAATTCTCTCTCAAGGGCAAGGGTATTCTTCTATAGATGATTCATTTTTATTTCAGAGGTCATCCTCCTGGAAGCCACCTCAAATGACTCCAGAGCTGAGAAGTTTGATTTTTAAGGCCACAAAGGGTATGATTGAATTTTGACCTGGCAATTGTGGGTTACCCTATAATTCCACCAAGGAGAACATCATACCTTGTACAAGGATGAACAAGTAAAAACTTTTCTTTGGGTTTCATTGGCACCTTGTTATTTCTTTCCTTCTTCTCCTGAGATTTCATCAACTGGACTAGGAGGAAACAAATTGATCAGTGTTACTCTGATCAACTCTTCCATTTTCTCATATCTATATTTTGTTTATCAAGTTAAGACAAATCATATCAACATCTATTGTTTGCCAGGTATTGTTCAAAATGCTGAGCATACAAAGAAATTCAGAAACAATCCTTGCTCTCAAAATATTCACAGTCCAAAGGAGAATATTATGTAAATAGGATAAGTTAAGAAATAATTTCAGAGGGAAAAGATTAAAATTAAGGAAGAACATGAAAGGTCTCTTGCATGAAATAGGATATCAGTTGAAATTTGGAGGAAGCTAGAGAAGTCAGAGGGTTAATATGAGGAGGAGGAGAATTCCAGGAATGAAGGACAACCAGTAAAAATTCCTGGAGTCCAGAAATTGTATATTATATGCAAGGGAAAGCACTTATTTATGCATAGATACCTTCCCAAATAGCATATAAGCTTCTTCACTTTTGACTTTGTACTTACAATATCTAGAATAAACTTTTTTTTAAACCATATCTGTCGTAGGATTAATATTAAAATTTTAAATTTTAATTTATATTTTTTTAGATTAGGTTAGATTATTTAAAAATACTAAAAATATGAAAATAATAAAGTTCCAGGGTAGAAGAGCAGTAAGGGCTAGACAACTGGGGTTATGTTACTTGCCCAGGACTTGCATGATTTGAATCCAGGAGCTACCATCTCCAGGCCTGGCTCTCTATTCACGGAGCCACCTAGCTGCCCCTTCAGTATAGACTCCTGTATATAATACATGCTTTATAAATGGATCAGTTGATATGACATGACCTCTGCAGAGAACCTAAACTGACATTAGTGCTCTTACTTGGCATATGGTTTCGTGATCTTCTATGATGTTGAGTTCACATAATCATTCCCCTTTCTATCATGCTTATTGTTTATCAAGTTATTTCCTTAGACCAGCCTTGTGATGTATAGAATCTGCGTATCATCATGCCTATTTTTCAAATGAGAAGTCCGAGTCTTAAGTTATATTGAGTTACTCAAAATCTTAGTATCCTAGGATAATAGATCCAGACCTAGAAGTGACTTCAATATTAAGAGATGAGCAACGACCTGGAAAACTTGGGACTTATTCAAAGTCCCACAGCTAGTAAATATTATAGGTCAGATTTGAACCTGGAGAGTCTGATATCAGAGGAGAACCACCTGACTAGGACTCTCCTCTTCTCTTGGGGCAAATCTTTGTGCTCCATGAGAGAAATGGCCATATTTGATTTGAGCTTTGTACATTTCCACCATCCCTACAATGCCAACCACTCAGTAGGTGTTTTAATAAATGTTTATTGAATGTAGAGGAATGATTTCACTGAAATGGAGCTGGTGTAAAATGTACCCAGAGTTCCAGTGAACCAATGGGATAGGCTTCCCAGGCCAAAGCCCAAGGGGGCAGTTCCACATAAGCGGTGCCAGGCGGGTTTCTTTGCAAAGTGCAAATACAAATTGATGAGACTCTCTCCGCTAAAGTCAGTGCAAGCTTGTTCTTTTATTTAATTGGATTTAATCTTCATTCCATTTAGTGTAATACCAGGGAAAAACAATTAAACTCATTTGCAGAGCAGTTCATCAAACTTAAAGCAGAACCCTGCTAAGGGCTAGAGCTGGATTCCTGGAGTGTGAGGTGGGGGAAAATCACAGCAGCACTAGTATTTATTTCCATAAAGTCCCTTTCAAAGTTCTCTGAGGAAAGTAGGTCAGGAAGGTGTATTTACATGATCCCATGTGTGGCCCAGTCAGAGACTCAGTACCAAAAGGATGGTCATGAGGGGATGAAATTTGGTGCAAACATCTCATGAGACCATATACCAGGAATTGAAGGGATTTCGAAGGTGTTGATTGTTTGAGAACCCATTGGGATGAAGTCACAGATGCTGGAAGAACTGCAGTATGTTTTTGCTCAAGTAACTGACATGTTAGGGTTTGAGGAAGTCATGAAGATATATATAATAACTACTGTTGCACTTCCTTAGTTTTAGAATTCTTAACAAAAGAGCAAGCATAAACATTTTTTAAGCACCTCTACTTCTAGGGACTTTGGCAAGTGCTAGGGATGTAAAACAAAATGCATAAGACAGTCTTTGCCCTTAAGGAGATTTCAGTCTAAGGGAGAGACAACAAGGAAGTAGATACGGAGGAACAAGCTAAACATAGGATAATTAGTAAATAATTAAGATGGAAAGGACTAGAATGAAGAGAAGTTTTTAGGAAAGGCAAAGATTTTACTTGGACTTAAAGAAATCAGGGAGGTCAGTAGCCTCACAATGAGACTAGGGGTTTTGTAATATGTCTCATTATCTCCATTTTAGTGATGAACTCCAGAATCTCAGAATTTTAAGGGACCTCAGGAGCCATCTATACCTATACTTGAAAAAAAACGATCTTATAACTTAAATATCAAGAAGTTCTTCATCTTCTCCTCAAATCCGTCCACTGAGGAGCATCCCACTATTACAAAGGTAGATCATTTGACTTTCAAGATGGATCAATTTTTTAGGAAGTTTCCCCCAATTTCAAGATCCAATCTGTCTTTCTTTTACTTATGCCATTTGTTCACAATTCTTCCCTCTAGGGCCAAACAGAACAAACCCCATGCTTTTTTTTTCAGGTGTTGGCTCTTCACATAATTGCAAATATCTCTCATGCCTCTCCCAACCTTGATTCTTCTCCTCTCTAAACGAAACATCTCCTGCTCCTTTGACAGATCTGCCCATGGTCCTTTCGCTACTACATATGGTCTCTTTGGTGGATGTACTCCACTGATGATAAAAAGTAGTCTCAAGCTGGAAAAGAGACATAGCTACGATCACACAGCTAGTGACTGGCAGAGTTGAGACTCAGGCCAAGGTTTTCAGCATTCATATCTCAAGTCCTTGCACCCTCTACCATGTGGCATCTTTTTAAGATATTTGATCAATTAATATAAAATCTCTGCAAAGCCACTTAAAATTCCAGATTGATATGAAGCAAGACAATAATTACCCAGCATTCATGTATATTAATTTATATAAACTATGTTGTATATCATATTCCATATATCCTACACATACAAACCACTATGTTCTTTTACTACTGGCCAGTGAGCAGACTGACTCTGTTGTGCCTAGAAGGGCCTCTCCCCCTGTGGAGACAGTTAATCCTTTCAGAGGATAATTTTCTTTTCTTTTCTTATTTTTGGCTTCAGCAAATCATCAGACCCATCTATTAAAGTATAGAAAGACTGTGATCTCCTTTGGTTCAAAGAGGATCCAGGCCAAGAAAACCACAGATCTTAGACTATTTGAGTATGAAATGAGGCAGGAATAAAGGAACTATAATCTTTCAGAGCCAGATCAACCTCACAGTCTTGTATCTATAAGAAACAAACACATGGAGTCTCAAAATTGGAAAGCAATGGTCCTGTTTCTCTCTTGCTCTCTCATTTTTTTTTTTCAGCTATACAGCATTCAGTGAATGGAATGAACCAAGAAATGAAGACAATAGCTGTCTCTGTGATTTGGTCTGAGCTGAGAAATGGGTAAAACAAAAGGGCAGAGCTTAGTTAATCAGAGACTTCCTCACAGAAGGCAAGTCAAGTGTTGTGGAAGGCTCCATGGTGAAGTGGGAAAATCCTGGCTATATAGTCAGATGATCTGGATTCTAATCCTGACTTTGTCACTTTTTACCTCTGTGACATTGAGTAAGTCCCTTAATTACTTTGGTCTACAAACTCTGGTCCAGTTTTCTCATCAATAAAATGAAAGAATAAGTCCCCACGTTCCTCTCTAAATCTCTAAATCTTTGATCTTACAAGCCAGTGTGGTATGGATGGAAATATCCTAGATCTGGTTTCAGAGAACCTGGGTTGGAATCGCTTAACTATTGCTTTCTAGTGTGACATTTGGCAAGTCCCTGAACCATGGTTGACCTCAACTTTCTCCTCAGTAAACCTGAGGGGCTTGAATTCCAGCTCCCCAAAAGACCCTTCCAACTCTGATTATATCTATAATTCTTTGATCACATCAAGTCACCACTCATCTGCACCTCAGTTTACTGATCTGCAAAATGAGTCTGGATGAGACAAATTTCAGGATAATAGTTTTGGATTCAGAATGGACCCCAGAGGTCATCTAGAGACAACTCCCTTGTTTTTGCAAAGGAGGAACCCAAGGCTAAGCAACCCCTTGAAGGTCCCTTTCTCCTCTGCATTCTGTGCATATAACTAGCAAAAGACCTGATATGTGGCAATGAACTGGAGCCTCCTTGTTCATAAATAAAGAGAATAAAGAGAGAGCTTAGCTCCCCCCATGCTCAGAAGTACATCGACTGTACTGGAAACAGATGAAGTCTTTCTGTTTGCATTAATCGTATGACTATTTGGTCCAATTATTCTCAGCACTCCAGCAATCATGTCGTGCTTGTTCCCAAAGAAAGCAATAACAACAGCTTATCTTGTGGAGAGCATAGAACAAACAGCAACAAATCAGAGGCTGATCCTGAGGGTTACAGTTGCTGCCATTGTATGGAAGAGATGATTCATGTTCTCATAGCAACTTGAGGAGAAGTGTCCCGTAAAGGATTCAGTGGCAATGGGAAGCAGCCCTCTCCAAAGATCAGCCACAATAGAGACAAAACCCACTCTATTTTTGTCTCTGAACTCAAAGGAAAAGCAAACCAACTGAATGCTGGTCCACTGATCTGTATTCATGGGCTCATGGGATTCAGTGAAATGAGGTGATGATGAAAAGCCCTTTGTAAGCTTTAAAGCTCTAATAACTAATTATTATCATCCTCCTTATCACAGTGATTGCCTAAGTTAAGTGGACTTGGAATTGGGAAGAACTGGGTTCAAATCTTTCCTCTGATACTTTCTACTTCTGTAACAAAGGACAAGAGAGGCCACACCTCACTGTCTTTGTTTGTAAAATGGGGATAACTGGAGACTTCACTTCTCTAGGTTCTTGTGAAACTCAAATGAGAAGAGCCATTTAAAGGTCATTTGCAAATCCTGAAGCACTGTCTAAGTAGATCATCACTGCCATTATCATTTAAATGGATGAATAGCAATTGCTAATTACTTCTATTCTCTTGGTAGAAAATAACAATGACAATGACAAGGAGGATGACTTCAAGGATGGCTACAACAACAACAACAACAATAGCTAACATTTATATAATGCTTACTATGTGCCAGGTAGTATGCTAAATAAACTCTTTATAATTATGAACTCATTTGATCCTCATAAAAACCTTAGGAAGTAGGCTTAATTATTAACTTTATTTTATAAATAGGAAGGGACTTGCCCAAGGTCCCACTTAGCTAGTATATGAGGGTAGATTTGAACTCAGGTCTTCCTGACTCCAAGCCTGTTGCTTTCTGCACTTTGGTGCCCCCGAGTTGACTCTCTTACATTCATCTCTTTTGTGCCCCAGTTCTATGTGAATGCCATATTGTTTGATAGAATTTGAGGAGATCTCTGATCATCTGAAAATACACCACGACATTTTTATTTTTGTAATTCTTATTACTGTAGTGCAGGATACAACACATTCATTCCAACATTCCTAGGTCTTGATTAGTGTAAATAAGGAATCACTTGATTGCATTATTTGAATTTGCATAGAAGTATTTCTGTTGGGTAGGAAGCTGTCACCACTTTTTACATAATTATTATCTTACCTGGTAGGATTTGGAATACAGCACAGTTAAATGGGACCTAGTTGTATAGGTGCATTTTTTAGATGTGGAAAATGAGGTTCAACAAAATTAAGGGACTTGTCCAAGTTTGTGAAGATAATATGTGGGAGAGAAAGGATTCTAGCATTGATCATCTGACTCTATCAGCATTTTCTTTGTTACTTACTACTATCTCCTCACTACTAAGGTCTAGCATGGCACATGGTACTGAGGAAGTCACAAATAAGTACAAACTATCAGAGAAATCATCAAACAATGTGGAGAGAAAACTCTGGGGAGAGAAAGAATTTGAACTCAAAATTTTAAAAATAATAATGTTAAAATTGTTTTTACATGTAATTGGGGGGGATAGAATTTTTTTTTTAAAGAGAGAGAAAACAGACATGAAACAATTAAGGAGCAAATACAAGATGTTCCCAAAATTTCAGGGTAGTTTTATGGTTTAAAAGCTTAGTCTAGTAAAGTCTAAAAGCTTTAGTAACTTAAAACTGCCCTGAGATTTTTGGGACGCCTTGTAGACGTTGATCTCAGTGGGAAGGATTCTGAATGATTAAAACAAATGAACAAACCAAAAACCATTCAAGGGAGTGCTTACTGTGCTAGATATTGAAAAATTGGTAGGATTTCTAGAAGAAGAGGGAGGAAACTAATAAAAGGAAGGAACAAAGTTAGGAGGGTGGTGACAATGATCACTAAGATCCCTATCAGATGTCAATTATGGCCTTTTAATATAATATGTATAGCAAATGGTCTGGGCTCCTTCTTCCAATACTCATTTAAATGAGCAAGCTGTTTGCATACATTAGAAGGTGGTTGCTGCTTCTCCCCATCATGGTTTTAAGGAATCTCAGGGATATGGGAGATACTTTTCTAATGATAAAGCTCAAGAGCCTGTGCCAGTATGAGGCTCACCATTATTATCAGGTGATGTCAATTAATCTGCCAGTTAATACTTTTAGAAAGTTGTATTTTCTAAAGTGCTATGGTAAGTACATTTGGTGAAAATCATCTCTCTCAACAACTCTCCTACAAGTACATACTGAGGCCAAGGAAAAGTGGGTTCAAGCTTAAAGAAAATGTAGCAAAGGGATAACTATAGCTCCTCAGTCTTTTAGATGAAGTTCTTAACACATTTTCTTTTATTTTTTTAAAACATTTATTAATATTCATTTTTAACATGGTTACATGATTCATGTTCCTACTTTCCCCTTCACTCCCCGCACTCCCCCCATCCATGGCAGATGCACTTTTCCACTGGTTTTAACATGTGTCATTAATCAAGACCTATTTCCAAATTGTCTTAACACATTTTCAGCAGGCATGATATAGCTTCCTTGTGGGCTCCTTGTTGAACCTATAAAGCTGTCTTTTCCTCAATGTGTCTAGATTCAATGAGTCTATGCTGAATGAAGACAATGTCAGCGAGGATACTTCTTGGCATGGTCTAGATGCTGATTGTCTAGAATCTTCTAACCCAAAGTTCACAAAATCCTTCTCTAGCCAAAGGAGAAGGAAAGCCACTAAGGTTAACTCATCTTCCCTAATCTCTGACAACCCTCCAAATAATTCCTTTTCAATGAGATGGCTGGAAAGTTTGTGCCACTATACTGAAATACACTGAAAATTCCAATTCCAAAATGCTTTGTTGGTTTTATACAATTCAAGTTGATTTCTCTGACTTTTCTTTTAAATGATTTTTCTCCATCTAGGACACATTGATATTCCCACAACATTTTCACATCCATCTCCTCTCTTTTCTTTATGTTCCTTTATAGTAGACTGTTCAGTTCTTGGCACCACATTTCAGGAGACATGGACAAGATGAAAGAGGGTCTACAGGATCCTAAGATGTCTACAGATGATACAATTTAAGAATTACCTGAAGATACTTATTCTGGAGAAGAGAATACTTAGGATGTTCTGATTCTCTTCAAATATTTGAAAGACTGTCAAGTGAGATGTTAGGCACATTTTGTTTGGTCTCAGAGGACAAAACCAAGGGTAGAGTTTGTTTTGGCTCCAAATGAGTAAAAACTTTTAACAATTAGTCATCCAAAAGAGAAATGGTAATATAAGTAGTTCCATAATAATGCTTTATATATTAGTAAATAATGAATCTCCATCAACTAATGAATCCTTTAAAGTGGTTGCATGTGTTCAAATTTGTATTACTCAAAGTTATAATAATGTTAACTGTGATCATAGTGTAAATTCAAATTATGTCATCATTCAGAGGATTCACTATTTGCACTAATCAGGACCTAGATGTAATAATATACATTTTATATGCTATTAGGGAGTATAAAGCTCTTTAGATATATTACCTTATTTGATTCTTAAAATGATACTAAGAGATGGGTCCTATTATAATCCATATTTTATAGAAAAAGAAACTGAAAGACTCAGAGAAATTGAGACTTGTTCAAGATCACTCACTCAGTAAGTATCTTAGGTCACATTTGCACTCAGATCTTCCTAACTCAATTATCTATACTAAAAGGGATTGAGTTCTGTGTTATTTGAGATATGCACATAAAGGATGAATGAAGACTTGTCACAGATGAAAGAGAAAGAAAGGAAGAAAGAAAGAAAGAAAGAAAGAAAGAAAGAAAGAAAGAAAGGTAGGAAGGAAGGAAGGAAGGAAGGAAGGAAGGAAGGAAGGAAGGAAGGAAGGAAGGAAGGAAGGAAGAAAGGAAGGTTGAGATACTGTTTCTTGCTACCATTCAATGGGAATTTCTGTTCTCTGGAAGTTAGATGTCATAGACATATAATACATAATGTAAAGACATATAAGCAACTGTCTGAGAGATATGAAGTAAAGTGAAGGCAATAAGTGAGTTGAGATATTCTTAGTCTCTTTTTTCACAATATTCAGAACAGAACAAGGTATGTTATCTTTGCAAGGTCATTTCCATTAGGACAGTCTCCTTTGGGCCCAGATTTTTCTGGGTTATAGGCTCAATATTAAATCTATAATGTTTGACCCTGTGGAAAAAAGGCCTTGTGGATTCAGGCATGTCATAAAAGTAACAAACAAACAAACAAACAAAATGACAATGAGGAAATGGGCCTGATCACAATGAAGCCTGGACATAAAATCAGTATCAACCTTGGTTTATAATCTAACTAGCCTGTTTCTTTTTCCATATGTAGGAAGAGAGCCTGTCATAAGTTTTAGGTCATTGTTAACAAAGAGAATTGTGAGAGGAATCTTCAGTACAAAAAAGATGTTAAGAGTTTTAGGGAGGGAGGCAGTCTTCAAATAGAGAGAAGGTACTTTGTAAATGCTTATTGTTCGGCTAAGCTAGTATTCTCTTCCCTCAGATCACCTCATCTTGCAGAGGAGGAAGTTGAGGCCAGAGGGAGAAGGCAGCCATATAGGTAATAGGTGGCAGAATCACTTCATTCTAGTTGGCTCCTGCTCTAGTGCTCACAAAATTGCTGAATTTTGGAGCTAGAAAGGCCCTGAAAGGCCATCTAGTCCACCTGACTTTCAACAGGTGGCCATGGAACCTCTCTTTGAAGACCTCCAAAGAGGAGAACACAAGAATTTCTGAAGCAACCCATACTACCTTGAGGTAGTTTTGACTTTTTGGAGGTTTATTCTTGACATCATCATTGATTTTATTTTTAGTTCCAAATTTCCCCCCTGCCTCCTTCACCCATGCATTGAGATATCCCTGCCATCAAACCTAAATTTGCCTCTTTGCATCTTCCATCTGTATCCAAATTTCCTTCTTTCCCTCTTAAAGTGAATCCCTGAAATATACTCTATCCCTTACCTTACCTTCCTTCCTACACATCAATTGTATCTTGGTTTTGACAGCTAAAATCAAACAGACGGGGTCTAATCCCTTTTGCATATAACAATTTTTCAAGTTCTTGGAGGTAGATGCTATGTACTCTCTGAGTCTTTTCTTCTCCAAACTAACCAGATCCTCAAATGACATGGACTTGAGGACCTTCTCCATTCTGGTTATCATCCTTTGGATGCTCTCAAACTTGTCAATATTCTTTTCTAAAATGGGCTATTCGGCACTGACAATTTTCCAGATATGCTTTGAACAGGCCATAGTACAGCGGCACATTCGTCTCTTTTCACTGAAGTGCACTGTACCTGTCTTTGCCAAATTTCTACCCAAGGAAAGCTTGTATTGTAGCAGTTTGACAACATGTTCATTTGCACGTAGGCATCTCTGGCCACTTGGAACCTTTCTGCGAGGTGTCAGAGTAATATATCATAGTTGGTCGAAGAGCTAAGTGAAGAAGACCCCAGAGGCTGTCAGGAGTTAGCACACAAAAACAGCTGCAACTCTATTTTTCAGGCAGTTTATGTTCAACAGAAACAGACATGTTTTTCCTGTTATTTTGAAACCCACGTGTAGATCAAAGGACAATCTAAACCCGATGTGACTGATTCCCAGCCACTTGACTCATCAACATTCTCAGTCTGCCTCTTCCTGGCAGTACACCCTGTAGGATTACAGATCATGGGGACCTACCTTGTCCTGCCCAATTCTCTGCTCCAGCCTGGCTATAGAAGATTATTTAGCTCTGAGTCAACAAGCTGCCCAGCTAGCAGGTAATGTCTTCACTCATTCAGTCAACCAAGATTTCTAAGGCACCGGCTCCACTCATAGTTCTGTAGGCACATTTGTAGGAGAGACAGATATGGAAGATATCAGTTTCTTCACCCCATGACCTACGCTCTAAGCAAAATATATTTGGGTTTGCCAGACAAGTCCTGTATACAAAGCCGAGGGGTTATCATTGGAACCTCTAGTTCATTGGTTCCCAAACTTTTTTGGACTACCGTCCCCTTTCCAGAAAAAAATATTACTTAATGCCCCCTGGAAATTATGAAACTATTTACTGAACTCAGAATAGAATGTAATACAAAAAAAAGTGTGGTCATCACCACCTCCATGGATCGCTGCAGCACCCACCAGGGGGCGGTAGCACCCACTTTGGGAACCACTACAAGGTGGATAGTCATACTTGCTTTTGGCAATGTAGATGGGTGCAATGGTTTGGCTTACTCCAGCTGTGTCTCACTGAAAGGTTATAAAGATACACAACCCAGAAACAAGGATCCTAAGGGAGACTTCATAGATCCCTAGATTCCAGAAGTTCCATGAATAATTATAACTAGCATTTCTATTGCACTTCATTGTATGCAGATTTATAGATTTTGTCTCCCTCTTTATCCTTACAACAATTCTTTGAAGTAGATGCTACTATTATAACCATTTTATGATTATCTTTTTTTTTTTAAACCCTTACCTTCCATCTTCGAGTCAATGCTGTATATTGGCTCCAAGGCAGAAGAGTGGTAAGGGTAGCCAATGGGGGTCGAGTGACTTACCCAGGGTCACACAGCTGGGAAGTGTCTGAGGCCAGATTTGAATGTAGGTCCTCCCGTCTCTAAATCCACTGAGCTACCCAGCTGCCCCCCTATTATACCTATTTTAGATGAAGAAACCAAAGCAGAGATTAAGTAACTTGCTCAGAGTCACGCAGCATCTTTATATCTGAGAGGGGATTTAAACTCAGGTCATCCTGGCTTCGGGTCTAGGGCTCTATAAGTTGCACCACATAGCTGCCTCCTAATGTCAGTGGGGGGGGGTATATAAATATATATACATATATATGGATTAATTTAATTTCCTTCAATCATTTAAAAATATTATTCTGAAAAGGGGTCCATTAACAAAACAGGGTAGGAAGAGACCCTCAGCTAGAACCAGCTAATTATATTTTTATAATATATATGGCATATATAAAAATGCATCTTATATGTAATATTAAAATGTGATAGAGATGGGGACTGCGTCTGCCATTTTATTTAGGGAATAAGGAACTCAAGAGTTATTAATCTCTTTCTAGTGAAGCAAGTTATCCCCTTCTCTGTAACTTATGGTCCAGGGAATGGCCCAGAGCATGAATGACTTGCTCGGGTTCACACAGCCAGGATGTATTAGAAATAGAACTTAAGATCTATCTGTTTTCAAGGCATCAGCCATCTATCCACAGCATCAGAGATGTCAGACTCAGAGTCTAAGGACACAGTATAACCAAAACCAGATTAAAATGTCACTGGGAAATGTTTAACAAAATGCAGAATAATGCAGTACAAAATAGATAATGTTAATTCATGGTATTCTAAGTCAATATACTGCCTCAAGAATATGTTTCTATTTGTGTTTGACACTACTGCCTTACATGATACTTCCCTTCAATAAAATATTAAATCATACCTAAAAATAAAATAGTATAATAATAAGTTACATATGGATAGCATTTCACAGGTGACAAAGAAAGTTCTCTTACCCTGTTGGTCTTCCAACAACCTAGTGAAGTAGCTAGTAAAGGAGTAATATTATTTACACTTGAGGAAGTTGAGATTCAGAAAGATTAGTCCAATGTCTCACATTTAGTAAATAGTAAAGCAGTGAATCAAAAAAATATGTTTTGATTCAGGTATCAATACTTTATACATTGTATACTCGACAAATTAATCAATCAATGTTTAAGTGTCTACTGTGTGCCAACCACTGTGCTAAGCGCTGGTGATACATAAAGAGGCAAAAGACAATCCCTAAGGAGCAGACAGGTAACTCAGTGGATGGAGAGAGAGCTGGGCCTGGAGATGGGAGGTCCTGGGTTCAAATCTGGCCTCAGACACTTCCTAGCTGTGTGACTCTGGGCAAGTCACTTAACCCCCATTGCCAACCCTTACTGTTCTACCTTGGAACCAATACACCTTATTGATTCTAAGGCAGAAGGTAAGGGTTGTTGTTTTTGTTGTTGTTGTTGTTGTTAAAGACAGTCCCTGACCACAAGGAGCTTACAATTTAATGGGGGAGATAACGTGCAAATAAGTATGACCAAGAAAGTTATGGCCAGGATAAATAGGAAATAATTAACAGAGGGGAAGGCACTAGCATTAAGAAAGGCTGCGCAAGGCTCCTTGTAGGAGGTGAGATTTTAGTTGGGACTTGAAAAAAGCCAAGCCAGTCAATAGGTAGAGATGAGGAGGGAGAGCATTCTCTGATATTCACACACACACACACACACACACACACACATATATATATATATATATATATGAATATATAATATTAGCTTGAAGTCAGAGGAGCTGGGTTCAAATTCTGCCTCTGAGGCTCATGATTTGTGTGACCTTGGGTAACATAATTAAACCTGAACTTCACTCTACCCATACATAAAATGAACTTTAACCTCTTATATTCCTTCCACGTCTATGATCCTCTAATTTTGTCCTGGGTCCCACAATGAACTTAGGTTAGAGAAAAGGCTTGAACTTAAATCTTCTTGATTGAAAATTTCTATCTGTTCTGACACAGTATCTCATAATGTGAATGTATATACTTAAGTGTGCAGGCATCCCTGGGGCACAATGGCTAGAACAGCAAACCTGGAGTCAGAAAGACTCACTTTCCTGAGTTCAAATCTAGACCCTGAGCAAGTCACTAAACCCTATTTGCCTCAGTTTCCCCATTTATAAAATTAGCTGGAGAAAGAAATGACAAACCATTCTAGTATCTCTACCAATAAATGAATACAAATGTTATGTACATACATATATATCTAAATGTGTAAATAAACACACAAATGTGTTTTATATGAATATATCATGCACGTATACATATATTTACATATATATACACATACATTTATTCATAATAGAAATGTTTGTCTATGGTCTCAAAGGCAGCATTCTTTTTTTTTTTTTTTTAAATCCTTACCTTTCCATCTTAGAACCAATACTGTGTATTGGTTCTAAGACAGAAGAGTGGTAAAGGCTAGACAGTGAGGAGTTAAGTGACTCGCCCAGGGTCATACAGCTAGGAAGAGACCAAGGTTAGATTTGAACCCAGGACCTTCCATGTCTAGGGCTGGCTCTCTACCCAGTGAGCTACTCAGCTGCCCCCAGAGGTAGAATTCTTTAGAGGAAGAATCCAGATGTTCCTCATGCTAAGGCTGTTCCTTTGTTATGTCATAATGAAACTCATATTACACACATACACATAGACACACACAGACATACACACCCCATGCATATTACACATTCATTTATACACAATGCAATATACATAGAAAGACACATATATACATATATATATACATATTTATTCTTCATTAAACTTCCACAGAAATACTTTAAAATTGTTCGGCATTTAATTGAGCATTTTCTTTACAAGAAACCATCTGAAGTAGATAATTTATGCATTATTATTCCTTTTTAAAAGAGGAAGAGAGGAAATATGGTCTAATAACTCAGACTGTCCTGTAATCCAGAAGCACCTAGGTTCAATTTCCACCTCTGACAGATCCTGGCTGTGTGGCCCTGGGCCAGTCACCTTTCCATGCTCCAGGCAAATCTCTAAGACTCTGAAAAGATAGTGCCCTGCATTGGTCAGGAGAGTTTCCCTCCCTGGTACTCCTTATCCCCCTGAAATCACAGATCTTGTACCTAAGCTCTATTTTCCAAAGGAAGAAACACCTTCTGAGCACTGGGTTCAAGGTCACAAAGCTGGGGAAGTCTGAGAGTCGGGCTGCAAATTCAGATCTTTCTGCCTCTCCCTCTGGTGCTCTCTAAACGTCCATCAGTGGGCCCCAAATGTCGGAAGTTCTTTTTTCCCAATAGAGCCAAGAAGCTGACATTTGCCAGCAGGAAAGCGAGGCTTTTCTGTGGAGCTGAGGAGTTAGCGCCCACACTCTCCTTTGTTAACCATACCATAAGCAAAGTGACTCATCAGCGATCTTCACTCACCCCAAAGTTGCGCACTGCTTGACTCAAGGATGCCCTCCTTCCTTCTTTTACCCTCCGCAAACTGCTGAGCCCCTCGACACCCTCCCCCGCCCCCCACTTCCCGCTGAAACCTGGGAACCTTTCTTCCGGATACAGAAATTCACCCAAGATTTCCCTGATATTATTGCTGGCAATGGAGTATTGGCTTCTGGACGCGGAGAGGGCGGGGGAGGGGGGGGAGGGAAGGAGAACTCAGGAATTTTCTCCCACCTAATTCTGGTCCCCAAGAATGAGCTAATGGAGTCGAATGGCTATAATGTGATTTAATGAGCCTCGTCTAATGACTGCAGTTTACAGGAAGAATCTTGTTATGAAGGGGTTGTTTTCACTTGTTTCTTCGAGCTCAGAATGTAATTAAGCGAAGGACAGAGTAGCCCCAATAAATGCCAGACATTATTTAAGCCCGCGTCTCTGGAGGTGACTGCTGGTGCACATTTGGAGGGACCCTTTCAGTTTTGTTTTTTTTTTTAAAACCTTAACTTCTGTGTATTAGTTCCTTGGTGGAAGAGTGGTAAGGGTAGGCAATGGGGGTCAAGTGACTTGCTCAAGGTCACACAGCTGGGAAGTGTCTGAGGCCAAATTTGAACCTAGGACCTCCAGTCTCTAGGCGTGGCTCTCAATCCACTGAGCTACCCAGCTGCCCCCCCCCCCTTTTTTTTTTTGGTGGAGAGCTGGAGATAATCTTAGGGAAAGGCAAATCTGGTGAGGAGCTGGGGGAGTCCCTTAGTCGCCAACATCATCAACTCAAAGGCATCTTGGCGACCAAAAACATTCTCTCCTGGGGAAATGCCCCTGCAATATCTCTTCCACAACACCCTTCGGCTCTGGTCAGGTACTTCCCTTTCATTTTTCTCTTCCCCATTAATTCTCACTACCACATCGCTATTATGATGCCTCTTTCCTCTATTCCTGCCAATCCACCCTTCACACTGTTGTCAGAATTACTTCTTGGACAGATAGCTTGTCCAGTCGCTCCTCTGCTCAAAGATCATCAATGGCCTGTAAATTTCTAAGTGCTGCCTTCCTCGGATTTTATATTCCAGCTCAGTGAACTTCTCTCTGTCTTCAACATATTTTATTATTTTCAAACTTATTTATTTAATTAAAATATTTTTCCATAGTTACATGTGATTTATGTTCTTTCCCCCCTTCCCCCTCCTCCCTCAACCTCCTTCCCCTTCAATGTATTTTAGACTAAGGGTCTATCAACTGGGTGTTTGTTTTTTTTTTGTTTTTGTTTTTGTTTTGTTTTGTTTTGTTTCTAAACCCTTACCTTCTGTCTTGGAGTCAATACTTTGTATTGGTGAGGCAATGGGGGTTAAGTGACTTGCCCAGGGTTACACAGCTAGGAAGTGTCTAATAGCAGATTTGAACCTAGGACCTCTCATCTCTAGGCCTGGCTCTCAATCTACTGAGCCACCAGGCTGCCTCTATCAACTGGGTTTTTTAATATTTTGGTAACCAACTGTATTTCGTGGACGATCAGGTGGTAAAGTGGAAAAAACACTGGGCCTGGAGACAGGAAGACCTTTAGCCTCAGATACTAACTAGTGTGTGCTTGGAAAGTCACTTCACTCTTTTTACCTCAGTTTCCTCCTTTGTAAAATGAGCTGGAGAAGGAAATGGTGAACTATTCCAGGATCTTTGCCAAGAAAATCTCAAAAGGGGACATGAAGAGTTAGTTGGACATGACAGAAAATGATTAAACAACTATATTTTTCTCTTTGCAATTCTATGTATTTCAATTCATGTATTTCAAAAACATCATTTTGAGAGGTATCTTCAGACTTCATGAGATTGCTGATGGAGTCCATGACCAAAAAAGGGTTAAGAACTCTTGCCTAAGACTCTCATCCCTCTGGTCATTTAATTAGACTGTTCTCAATTTCTGGAATACCTTCCTTCCCTATCTAGGGGCTAGCTGGCAGAGTAGAGAGAACCCTAGACTTCGGTTCAGGAATCCAGCCTTAGATACTTACTAGCTCTGCAGTCCTGAGCAAGTCATTTAAATTCTATTTTCCTCAGTTTCCTCATCGATAAAAATAGATAATAATAGCACCCATTTTCCAGGGTAATTGTGAGAATAAAATGAGATAATATCTGTAAATAAAGTGCTTTGCAAACGTAAAAACTATTATTAATATCTATTCTGTTTCATTCTCATCCAACCTCTCTGGACAAATTCTAATCCTACCTACTCCTTCAAGCTTCTCCAGATTCCTGCTACTAAGAACAGACTGCTTCCTATATCAGGAAGTCCTTTTTCTTTGCATCTTTCTAATTCACCTGTCATTAGATCAGAGACAGAGAACTGAGGAACCTTAGAGACAACCCATTCCTAAGTTGGGAAAACTGATGCTTTAAGAAGTCAGATGACTTAAGAAGGTAGTAAACATCAGAAGTAAGATTTGCACCCATGTCATCTGATTCTGTCATAGTTGGCTATGATTGTGCCTTGTCCCCCTACCAGAATACTAGACTTCAGTCTTATCTAGACTATGTAACTGTTCCAGAGGCAAACGCAATGTTCTTTAATTCATAATTGCTTAATTAATATGGATTTGAATTTTATTGAGAGGCAATATTTCCACATTATAATGTCATTTCCATGAATTAAGCTTAGCCAAAAGAAATTTCTTTGGAAAGACAAATATTAAGTCCCAATACTTGTCAGTGTATCTGCAGGATGCTTTTGTCTCTGATAGACAGCAGAGAGGAGGCATGAGAGGTATAGGCACTTGAAGAGGCAATGCTCTGTAGAAGCCTTGCTTTTTCCCCAGTTTGGCCATGACCCAACACCATCACCCATACTTCCCTATCCCATACACACTTCCCTGACCCCTCTGTGCTGCTACCGATTCATGAGGCTCACAGGGTTGGGCAGAACATCCCCCACACTATATTTATGTCCCTCTTCACGCTTTGGCCCGAAGCCTCTGTTTAATATGTTGGATGGTGAGCCAATATAATCATCCCGCCACAGCTCATAGCTAGCAAGCTGTGGCATGCCAGTTAGCTTGTGGCTTCCTTGTTAGTTTTGGAGCTCAGACCAAACAAATGATTATTGGAACTGGATTTCCAATCAATTATTTTGTGGATACAACATATTCCTGGGCTACCAAATGCAGGCCTTATTAATCCAGAGTTGTGCTTCCATTGAAAGCTTAGCATGGAAGGAAAGGAAGGTTCAGAGAAAAAAATGAACCAATTATTAGAAAAATCTCAACTTAAATATTGGCTCGCTAACTATAAATGTATATACATATGCATGTATATATGTATACACACATATATTGGTATGTATACACATGGATATATAGATATAGATATATTGACATTGGGCAAGATCTTCCCCTTTTTTGAAGTTACAACAAAGGAATGGAAACAAGTCTTTTAGTCCCATCCAATATTGATCTTATTTATCTAACATCCTGCCACTTTTAACATTCTATGTCCTAAGACCATGTTGGTGAACCTGTGGTACATGTGTGGGAGGGGGCTGCTTCCTTTCCTCTCTCCCCTGTGTCTGAGGACATTTTTTCACATCACCCACCCCTCTGTCCAGAAGCCCAGTGGGAGCACTTCCTCTTTCCCCTGTCTGAGTTAAGGGGGTGGCTCACATGCATAGGTTCAGTTTGGGTACTTGGTCTCTAAAAGATTCGCCATCACTGTAGGTCTTCTCCCAGCTCTTACGCCTTAAGAACCCTCCCAGTTTGAACAACCTATAATCTAAGGTTTCTTCCTGTGCTAAAATTCTATATACTAAAGTCTCTTTCAGACCTGGCATTCTATATTCTAATATCTAAACCTAGGATAATCTCAGCTCTGACGGTTTGTATGTAAATGGTCAATTCTACCATACACACTTCAAAAGCCAGGTTTTGAGGGGCTTTCTTGGGAAGACCTATATATGAAATCACGAAGAGTAAAGTGACAGAACCGAGAGAACACTATATAAAGCCACATCGATATTGTTTGAATAATATCTTGTGTATGTCCACCTCCAGAGACAGAACTAATAAAATAGAAATAAGTAAGACAGTTTTATGTATACACATATCTTTTTATCATGCTATGTCTTCTCGAATTGGAGGAGGGGAGAGAGGGAGGGACTAAACTGGGTATAGTATAACAGACAATTAATTACAAATTCATTTTTAGGGGCTTCTTACTGCAGTCCCCCTCATTCCATGACTTCATTGAGGGTGTAGTGAGAGGGAATTCTCTCTCCCCCGTGTGCTCTAGGATCCTGTATTCCTTGTACCCAGAGTGAGGAGGCGGGGGGTAGAGACAAAAGCCATTACTGCTCAACTACTCAATATGTCAACATTCACCAATAAGAAAAAAACAAAACAAAACAGCATCAAGTGTTCAGTACTGGAGTGCTTGAGACAATGAGTCAACACTCAGTAATGTGTTTCTGGGTGTTGGGTTGACATTGGCTAAGGCTATGTCAACCTGACACTATAGCACCTGGTTGATTAATGCAAAAATCCAGGAAACTATCTAGTCGTCTAGTCAATTAGCTAACGTCCTAGCTCTGGCTCAAATTCAAGGGACGTGTAAAAGAGCCTGGAGTAAATTAGCACCATTAAAGCCTGTCAATTATGAGAACATCTAGTTTACCTGGGTGATTCTCTCTCATTGTAGCTCATAAGCCAAACTTCTTAGTTTTAATTTTAGTAAGACTGAATGTTGGACAGACTAATATTAGTTAATTAATATTGTTAATTAATTAATAGTCAATTTATTAACACTGGCCTTATACATGGAGTCACATCTATCTCTTCTTAGAATTGCTTTAGCTTTCCATTCATCTTTCATTCTGACTACTTTCTGAGGCCAGAACTTCTTTCTCACTTTCCTCTTAGCACACACTGCCTAACATTATCCTTGATAGTTATATAGTTATTCATCTTTTTTCTTGAATGGATTTTACATCTTTCAAGAGCAGGGATTGTATTTCCTCATCCTTGGCTCCCTGGCATCCCATGGACTGGGTTATAGTGAAACTACAGCAGGGCTTAATAAATATATTCAAATATCCATATTACTAATAATAAGAAAAATGCAAATCGAACATCATAGAGATTTCAGTTTAAATCTGGAAAATTGGCAAAAACAACAGATGAAGGAAAGAGTCCATGCTGGATGGGCTATGAGAAGGTAAGCCTGATAATACATTATTGGTAAAGAAGTGAATCAGCTCAAACCATTCTGGAAAACAATATTATGCTATAAAAAGCCATGAACTTGTTCATACCTTTTGAGCTGGCAATCCTACTCCTGGACATATCCTCCAAGAATATCAAAGACAGAAAAAGCACTATATATGTCAAGACTTGCATAACATCGCTTTTCATGATAATTAAAAAATAAAACAACCTAGAAACAAAATGGGGGCTCATCAATTGGGGAATGACTGAAAAAATGGTGCTATCTGAATAAAAGGATGCTATCGTGCCATAAGAAAACAATGACCCAAAAATTTCAGAAAAACTCTACAAGCTCTCTTTGATCTGATGGGAAGTGGAATAAGCTAAAGAATATCAATAATGACCATAATGACATAAAGGAAAATAACATTAAAGATCATCAGAATTCTTTTCAATGCAATGACCTATAGAACCCTAGTGATAAAGCCTACTCTCCTCTTCTCAGCAGAGAAGTGCTGGGTTATGCACAAAGAATGAGATGTATGCGACCACAATTCTCAATATATCTTTTATTTTACTTAAATATACTACTTTGTCATGAGAGAATTCTTTGGGGGCAGAAAGCAACAATGATATATGTAAAGTGTTCGGTTGTTTAGTTCTGTCAAACTCTTCACAAAACCTTACACCATAGCTATCTATGGGGCTTTCTTGGCAAGAATATTGGAGTAGTTTGCCATTTCCTTTTCCAGTGGATCCTTTTTATCAGTCAATTGGAGGTTAAGTGACTTGCCCAGGGTCATATCACTAGGAAAAGTCTGAGACTGCATTGGAACTCAGATCTTCCTGTGCCCAACTCTCTTACCTACTGAGCCACCTAGCTACAGCTGCCTATGAGTAAAATGAGTAATTAAAAAATGCTGATAGATTTATTTTAGAGTAGAAAGCTGCCTATGAGTAAAATAAGCAATTAAAAAAATGCTGATAGATTTGTTTTAGAATAGAAAAACATAGAAGTCTAAGTGAGAAGGGACCAGAAGGAGTAAACATATAAATTTCAAAGCTGGAAAGGAACAAAAAGACCATATTCTCTAACTACCTTATTTCACAGAAGAAGACACTAACTCCAGAAGTATGTACATGACTTGTTCAAGGTCATATCACTCACTCTACTGTCCTGGCTAGAATTATAATGCAGGTTTTCTAACTACTTGTCTGGTGTTCTTTTCATTAATCATAGGATTGTAGATTTAGAACTAGAAAGAGGTCATGGAGTCCAACTGTCTAATTTTAAAAATGAAGAAAATAAGGACAGAGAATGTAAGTGACCTGCCAGGGGTCACATAGCTTGTCAGTGTCAAAATCCAAGCCTTCTTGACTCCATGTACTGTGCTGTGAGTACTACTTGGCAAGTACCTCAAACCCTTCATGAATGCAGAGACTAAAATGATTATTACTCTGGACCTCAATTTTGTTATCTATGGATCATTAGAGAATCTCGGATGGTTCTTGCTCCGGGGGCCTTGAAGATCACATCTATCACAACTTCCTACTTTTGTTGGATTTGGAGAAACTGAGATTCAAAGGGGGTGACATCTTCAAAGTTAAACAGACGTCACAAGAGAAACAAAAGCAATCTCAAGTGCTTCCTGTAAGACATCAGCAGTCACTGATGTCTTACGTTACATATTTCACTCTGTATGTACAGGGGGCTGTTTTCCTTTTTGGAAAATTATTTTTGGAATAAAAATAAAGTTGCATTAACATGCCACATGTCATTTCAAAGAGGGAAAAGTGTCTTCAAACTTGAACAATTTTGTTCTCAAATTATTTATAAGGCAGAGAGGAAGCCTCAAATTTGAGACAAAAAAAGGTTAATATTAGTTTTGTTACTCGTCTGAGGAAGAGACCCTAATGAAGTGGGAAATACTCAGCATCATAGATTTCAAGGATAGAAAAGACTTTAAAAGTCACCTAGTGCAATCCCCATTTTTCAAAAGAAAAAAAATGAACCCAGAAGGGTGCGAGGGTGTTTCAGAGGTTTGTTGAAAGCAACACAGCAAAAGAGTGGCAAAGCTAGCTCTAACTCTGACCCTAAAGTTGGGACTTATTCCCGCACTATTTGTCTTTAGGAATCTAGTGGTAGGGAGTTATTTCCATAGGGTCTGATATTATATTATCTCCTCAGGGTTTCCGGAAGAAGATAGAGAGTGCTATTTTCTTTACAAACTTACTGGATTTTCTTTCCCCCAACCCAACTCAACCCAGCCCATCTCTGTCTGTCTGTCTGTCTGTCTGTTTGTCTCTCTCTCTCTCTCTCTCTCTCTCTCTCTCTCTCTCTCTCTCTTCATCTCTGTATTGTCTGTTTATTTGTCTGTCTCTCTCACACAAAGACATATATACACACCTCTTTCAAAAATAAAATGGCCACATTCTGTCTCATGAGCACCCTTTGCTAAACAATAGTTTTATGAAAGAGTTAAAAAATTAAGCATCACTTCATGAAATGGTGACTTCCTGTCATAGCCTGTATTCTGGGATCCTGGTATAAGCTTTAGGCTTCCATCCTGACCATTGGAAGGCGGTGGTATCTACAGCTATTGGGGAGTTGGAAAGGAAGTGTGCTATAGTGGAAAAGATTTTGGACTTGGAATCAGAGAATGAAGTCAGAATCCTGGATCAGTTATTTACTAACTAGGTGATAATAACAAGACATTTACTTTATCTGAAGCTGATTCCTCAACTGTAAAGTCGAGCCAGTAATACATTGCTGACCTCCAGGGCAGCTGTGAAAAAAAAGAAAAAGAAAAACCTAAAACTCTCAACACTCTAAAATATTAAAATGTTATAAAAGTCAATATTACTCCTTACCACTTTTAGTCTTCTCTCTGTTTTATCAGGCCTCAGGAAATCAAGTATTATTTTAGTGACTGTTAGTCAGTGAGTACTATGTGCCAAAAGGTGCTAAACACCGAGAATACAAAAAGAAATAGACATGGCTCACATTCTAAATGGAGAAGACAACATGCAAAAAAAAAAACAAAAAAAAAAAACAATGTACATTATACGTATATAGTGCAAATGGAAGGAAATCTTTGAAGAAAGAAACTAATAAGTGAATCTCCCAACTGCCCAATGTTACAGATAAAATTGATAAAGAAGGGTATATTTAAAAATATTAAGGGTTTAATGTAATCCATATTGAATTAAGAAAACTATGTGCCTGCTAAAGGATCTAATTCAAAATGCCGCCATATCTTCTCCTTGGGTGCTTCCTAGCAAAGAGGAAGTACCAATCAAGTTTTCCCTATTTAAGCTTCTGTTTACATTGGCTCACATTATCATGTAAGACAGGAAGCCTGTTGAATCTGGGAAATGTAGTTTGTAAGAGATCTAAACGTCCACAGGAAGTTTAGACCAGAGATCTCAAGATCAGTTCAAGGAACCCCAAATTTTCCAATATCACATTAATCATCATCTCTTTCCTAATTACCAGTCTCATACCAATATCTGTTTTATATCTCCATCAGAATGTATTTGAAACTCAACATGTCTTAAATGGATTTCATTATCATTTTACCCAGAATACAAACGAGCAAACATATCTCGCCTCCAAACTTCCCTTTTGTTGAAGATATTACTATTCTTCTAAACTTTCAGGTACACAATTTTGACATTCTCAACTTTCTTTATTCCCTAAACCCAATCTATTGTCAACGCTTGTCCATTTCCTCTCTCTGGCACCTTTGCCATCCATCTTTTTCTTCCATTTTTCACAGTTACTACTGTAGCATATGTCATTTTCACTCTTTTGCTGGTGACAAATTTTCAAGTTCAAATTCAAAAAAAAAAAAAGAATAAGAAAGGAAGAAAGAAAGAAAAAAGAAAGGAAGGAAGGAAGGAAGGAAGGAAAGAAGGAAGGAAGGAAGGAAAGAAAGAAGTGAAATATAATGTTTCCATCTGCATTCAGATTCCATCAATTCTTTCTCAGAAGATAGATGACATTTTTCATCATGAGTTTGGAATTGTCATATCACTACATTACTGAGAAAAAACCTAGGTTATTCATAGTTGTTCATCAAAGAATATTGCTGTTACTGTATACGACATTCTTTGGATTCTGCTCATTTCACTTCTCATCAATTCATGGAAACATCCTCGATCTAGTTCATCTTCTACAGAGAAACATCTAGTGAAAAGTACTTGACCAAGATGTCACAGCTAGTATGTGGTAGAATAGGTTGAGGATCAGATCCAGATTTCTTGAGTGCTTTCTCTTTAAAGAGACTGTATGGCATAGAGAGAGGGTGTCAAACTCAAATAGTTACAGGTAACACTTAGCTATACATAATACAGAATCATATATTAACATTATTATATTCCATTGTATTTTAATTTATTTTTGTTAAATACTTCCCAATTATATTTTTTTAAACCCTTACCTTCTGTCTTGGAGTCAATACTGTGTATTGGCTCCAAGGCAGAAGAATTGTAAGGGTAGGCAATGCGGGTCAAGGGATTTGACCAGGGTCACACAGCTGGGAAGTGTCTGAGGCCAGATTTGAACCTAGGACCTCCTGTCTCTAGGCCTGGCTCTCAATCCACTGAGCTACCCAGCTGCCCCCCACCAATTACATTTTAATCTAGATTGGGCTATAGTTAGGGGAGACAATGAGTAGGTAGTCTTGATATAGCAGTTTAGTTTAGAAGGTACTTAGTAAATTAGTACACGTACACATCAGAATGAGAGAGAGAGAGAGACAGACAGAGAGAGAGAGACAGAGAGAGAGAGAGAGAGACAGAGAGAGAGAGAGAGAGACAGACAGAGAGAGAGAGAGAGAGAGAGAGAGAGAGAGAGAGAGAGAGAGAGAGGGAGAGAAGAGAGAGAAGAGAGACAGAAACAGACAGAGACAGAGAGACAGAGACAGAGATGGAAGGACAGAAGGAGGGAGGGGAAGAGAGAGGAGAGAGAGAGAGGGAGAGAGACTCCTCAGAACTATACTCTGGGAAATAAGGGTTTTTATCTGATTTATAGATGAGGATATTTAAGTGGTTTGCACAGGGAGAAAGAGAGATAGGAAAAGTGAGAGAGAGAAGTAGACAGAGAAGAGAGAGAAAGGGATAGAGAAAGGGTGACAGAGAGAGGGAGAGGGAGAAATGGAGGGAGAGAAAGAGGGGGGTGGGAGGGAGAGAGAGGAAAGAGACTACTCAGAACTACCCTGGGAGGTAGGGGTTTTTAATCTGATTTATAGATGAGGAAACTGAGGCATAGCGAAGCTAAATGAACACTCAATGTCACATAGCTAGTAAGGGTCTGATGACTGACTGTAATAGGTACTTTTGCATCCTGAATCCTGAGATTTATCCGCTTTTATCACTTAAATTCCAGGAAAATAATTCTGAGCATGACTTCTACCTCTGACTCCATAAACTATGGGATACAATGAATAAGTCATGTTAAGTTGGCATGGTGGACAGAGTGCCAGGCCTGGAGCCAGGAAGACTCATCTTCCTTAGTTCAAATCTAGCTGCAGATACTTATTAGCTGTATGAGCCTAGACAAGTCACTTAACCATTTGCTTTAGTTTTCTCAACGGTAAAATGAGCTGGAGAAGGAAATGACAAATCACTCCAGTATCTTTGCCAAGAAAACCCCAAATGGCATCATGAAGAGTTGAACATGACTGATAATGAATAAACAACAACATGGGTAAGCCACTGAATCTTACTGAGGCAAAATAAACATAAGAATACAGCATGATATTGCCATGAGGAAAGGATGTATGTAAAGTACCTTATAACACTCAGAGTGCTACATAAATATTGTTTATTACTGTTGTTTTTAATTTTATTATTATCTAATAGACTATGAGCTCCTTGAAGGCAAGAACTGTCTTTTGCCTCATCCACAGCATGGAGATCTCACATCATACTGTCTCAGTATGAACATATGCATCCTTCCGAGATGTTATCTCACTAGAGCAATTATTCTTAACCTTTTTTTTTACATCATAAACCCTTTCTCAGAATAGTGCTTTAAAATACATAAAATAAAATGCATCATATTGAAATATAATTCACGTTTTTTCTATTCAAGTCATTCCAAGGAGGGCAAGTCTTTCCTTTTAGGAAGTACTATGAAGTTTTTATGAATGGGGGATAGGATGAGGAAAGGAATAAGTGGTTTGAAAAATCATTGATTTAGAACTGGGAAGGATTTTGTAGATATCTAGTTCAATGTTTTTTATTTTATAAATAAGAATACTATTTTAGAGAGGATAAGTTATCCGAGTAATTTTTCCTCTCACATAAACAAAAGAGTTAAAATTTGAACCCAGGTCTTCTTTTTCCTCTAGATTGCAGGGTGCTGTCTATGACATCACAGAACTGCTATGAACCTTCACTTGAAACAAGACTTGATAAATCTATTTTTAAATTTTGGACTAGTTCTTTTAAAGCGCAAAATGGGCAAATGTTGGGGCGTGGCTTCTAAAAGCAAAAGGAGAATATCTGTGGGATCTGGTCCTATGATAGCTAAAAGGAATCTCTCCCACAGCCCCACCTCTCTTTAGATTTCTATCCCCTTGCTCTAAATTTCATAGAGGAGGGCTGTCATTAATAAACTGCATTGAAGGAGGACCAATAGGAGGACCAATGATATTTCACTACTGATGAATCCATTTATCTATCAGAAAGAACTTATTAAGAACTTACTATTTGTTAGACTCTGTGCAAGGTGTTTAGGATACAAGAAACTCTGTACTGTCAAGATTACATTCAAGTGGAGAAAAGGAAAAATATATGTATAAGTCAAGTCAATAAGCATTAATTACAAATATACATATACATATACATATATATATATATATATTCCATCTGGAACTCAAATATATGGTTGTTTCAGGGGAAGGTTGTTAGGAATTGGGAGGACCAGGAAATATTTGATGTAGAAAGTGCTTGAGTTGCCCCTTGAAGGTTGGTGAGGAGCGAGTGCATTCCAGACATTGGAGAAGGAGCCGTTACTATCATCTTTTGTAAAATATGTGAATAAGATGAGCTGTGCTGACAATGTAATTAGAGTTATTCCCTGGTATAATGGATTTTAGATATGGAGTTTGCTGAAAATAATGGATATTGGGTCAGCTGGGTAGCTCAGTGGATTGAGAGTCAGGCCTAGAGATGGGAGGTCCTAGGTTCAAATCTGACCTCAGACACTTCCTGGCTGTGTGACCCTGGGCAAGTCACTTGACCCCCATTGCCTACCCTTACCACTCTTCTAATTAGTTGTCAATACACAGAAGTTAAGGGTTTAAAATAAAAATTAAAAAAAAAGAAAATAATGGATATTTTTACACATCTAATTGTGTTCCCAAAGGAAGTAACTTCGTTGGTAACTCATTACAGGATGAACTCTTGTCTTAGTTGACTATTGGTTACATCTCCTGTTCAAGTCAGTGTGGCAAGACTGAATGAGTCTCCACTTGGATTTAACAGTACTTGATTCAATGGGTGAGTTAAATGGTTGCTAGCTAAGGAACTAGGAATAGGCCATGACATTTAATCTCTCTGAAGAGCTGTTTTATTGCATGCAATTAGAGATAATAATATGTACACATTCCAATTTAGAGCTGGAAGAGATTTTTGAGATCTATCCAGTCTAAACTTGTTTTCAGATATTGTCAAAAAGGGGAAGTGACTTGCTTAAGGTCACACAACTAAGAAGTAGCATAGCCAGCATTATATCCAAATCCAAGTCATTAATACCAAAGATGATTTGTCAAAGTGTATAGAAATATTAGTCTATTTACTGTTGTAACATATTCTCAGCACATGTAGGGAACTTATAATGTTCTGCCTTTTATAAGTCTCTGAATTGTCTCATTACCTACAATAGTTTGTTAACATCAGATTAGGACTCCAAACCCCAATAGAACAGATTTGCCATCAAGTTCCAGTAATAGAAAAATGACTTCCAGGGACCACTGAAAGTAAGATCACCGTGTTCTAAACCAACGGCCATGGCTCTTGACTCTGGGCTGAGACTCATTCATCCAAGAATGAAGGGACGAGGGCCCCAAATCTTAGAGGACTGTCCACTGTGAACCCTATGGAAATGTTAGGCCATCATAGTCTGGTTCAGGTCAGTGAGCTAAGCCTTTCAAATACAAAGTGTTAGAAGGAACAGAGGTTTTAATTCTTGTGTGGCTTGACTCCTTGCCCATAAAGTAAATTGTGATTAACCCACATTGAGATTAAAAAGATAATGTTCTCTTTTAAGGAACCATGGACAGTTGAGAAGTCATCTAGTCCATCCTTGAGAAGTCACCTAGTCCATCCTTCAGCCTTTAGGCAAATGTCCCCCCTCCTCAAAGTGAGACCTGCTCAGGTCCTAGCCCTTTAAGGAACTTGAGGCTAAAACACATTTGGGTACTTTTTTGCTACAGTTCTGGAGGCAGGGTTGTGGCTTTGATGACCTCTTGAAGTCCTCTGCTTCTGCAGAAAGAACATTTCCTTCCAGTCCCCCATCTGGGTTTGGTTAAGGGCTGCTCTCTGGGCAAGAAGCTAAACCACATTAGGACTGGAGCCTCTTTCCTTCCAGTTCTCCTAATTGGTCTTATATTTTCAGCTTGTAATCTTGCCTGGATCCAAAGGGGCATAATTTTTTGTGTTGTCATACATACTGTAAAACTCCCAGCACTTATATTAATTTCAGTGGGAAGGTGTCCAGGTACCATGCACAGAGACCTCATAGGTTTTATTGCTGGGGAGAGACAGGATTTGGGGACTTTCCAGAACTCTTGTTGCTCTTGACTGACTTTTTCATGTAGGATTTCCTCCAGGTTTCCCCTACTGAATCCCACCCCTGTGAAGATCTTTCTCAGCTACTTATGGGAAATAAAGAATTATGGACAGGGTGCATACAAGGCCAGGGCTGGCCCTTAAAGAGATAGGAGATGCAAACAAATTCACCTACAATATCTCCTGTTTTCCTTTAGTCCAACTTCATTTTAGAAATTGGAGACCTGAGAGAGGAGGTGATTTGCCCATTGTCATACAACTAATAAGTACTGAAATGAGAACTTGAACCCAGATATCCTGATTCCAAGTTCACAGCTCTTCCCCATCTACCAATATCCAATATTTTCTTGGAACCCCACTTCATCCTGCTTTGTAAATTTAGAAAAGTAAATGCACCAACTATGCTTACGTTGTCCTCACTCACATTTCCAATATCCTCTTTTTTAAAGTATTCATCATCTCCATTTCCCGCTATCTAACGAACCTTTAAATTATGGTCATCATCCTGAATTGCAGTCAAAGGAGCCTTGGACTATCAGTTGAGGGGATCTGATTTCAAGTACTACTTTTGCCACTTATTCTATATTCTATACAGCTTACCTACTGTAGTCCAGGTAATGGATACCAGGGATCCAAAGATAAAATAAAACCACACAAAACTGCCCTGGAAGAGTTTATAGTCTACTAATAATTACATTTAAGAACAATCTTGGAAGATTTCAGAATTCCAATCAAAGGATCAACAAATTGTAACTTTGGAAGACTTGATGATAAAACATGCTTTTTTTTTTTTTATTTCTTAGTAAAGAGGAGATAGGCTAGAAGTAGGCGTAAGACCTGCATTTCCAGACATGACCAATGGATTGCTTTGTTTTATTTTACTCTACCTTTATGTTAGAAGGGTGGGTTTCTACTTGGTGGGACAAATTAATAGTGATAGACATAAGGAACAGCTAGGTAATTCAGTGGATAGAACATGAAGTATGGAGATGGGAAGTTCTGGTTTCAAATCTGACCTCAGATACTTCCTAGCTTCGAGACTCTAGGCAAGTCACTTGATCCCAGTTGCCTAGTGTTCAAAGAAAATGGTAATAATTGTATTGTTAGAAAGCACTGTGATTCTGGAGGAGAAAAAAGTAATGATTTCAATCCTTTGGTAATGATAGTTGTCAGTCTCTTAGTCAGGTCAGCCAGTTTTCCTTAGAGCAGCAACCCCTCAGTCTCCTTTAATTCTCATTGACAATAATAAAAAAGAACACTAGGTAAGAGGGAATGAAATAAGTACCTACTGGAAGGCAAAGTCTTCTATCATACCTTATTGTTACATACTTAACCTGTGATCCCTTACCTTTTTCATTGAGCCCACGGTATAAGCAAAAACAAAACAAAACAAGTAAAACCCGTCATTGTCTTAGATTTAGTGCTCTTAAACTGCCTACCAGTGCTGCTTTTAATGGCTTGTTCCACCCTATTAGCATTGACCTTTCTTTCTTGAATCTTTGGGCACTTTCTTTCTTCCTCCTCTCTATTTACCATCCTCTGGTCTTAGTCAGTACTTCCTTAGAATCCTCTTATCAACTAGACTGCTTAAGGGCACCTCTATCTAGTACAGGTCTGTCTGTTCCACTTCTGCTTCTTTTAGTTGGTCCAACATTTTCTCCTACAAGTGGATCAAAGTGGCAACATCTCTAATTCATACATCCTCCTCATTGTCACCATCAGCTTATTTAACTTTAGGATTCTAATTATTAGGAAACGTGTAGATTTTAAAACTACTCCTTTGCCTCTTTTCATCATTAGCCCTTATTCTTCTCTGCCTTTGGTCCTCTTCCTCATCACAGTCTTTCAGATGCTCAAATATAGTTATTAATGAGCCCCTAATTTTCTGTTCACCATGCTAAATAATCTTTGATGAATCTTTCTTTGCAATGGCCTTAAGTTCTCACATTCTATTCATCTTCATCCCTCTCTGGACATTCTTTCTTGTTGTTATTCAGTCATCAATGACTCTTAGTGACCCCATTTGAAGTTTATTGGCAATGATACTGGAGTGGCTTGCCATTTCCTTTTCTAATTCATTTTATAGATGAGGAAACTGAGGTAAACAGAGTAAAGTGACTTGACTAGGATCACAAAGCTAGCAAGGATCTGAAGCTGGTTTTGAACTCATGAAGTTGTCTTCCTGATTCTAAGCCCGATGCTTTTTTAATTAATATAATGTTGAGCAACTTTAATGCAATTTCCCCATCTTTAGTGCTGGGGGTGTGGGGATGGTAGTGTGGGGATGGTAAATGGCCCATTTCCATCTTGGAAAATACAGTAGCAGCATTCACTCCCACCCCTAATCTCTTTGTGAAACAGTTGAATTCAAAATGTGAATTTCAAAACAAAGTTTTAAAATATACTTTGTCTACTTAGGACTTTATGATATATACCTTGATGAAGCATCTTTCCCTCCAATGTGCCACCTAGCTGCCTGGACATCCTTTAGTATATCAATAAGGCATGAGACAAGACTTATGATTTTATTGGTTTAGAGAACTTTCAGATAAGAAAACTCCAGCTACCAATGTAGTTGAATGTCTTCCCAGTAATTTATATTCCTAGAGAGTTACCTTGGACACCGAAAAGTTAATCAACTAGCCATACAATAAATATTTATTAAGCACCCACTATGTGCCAAGTATAAGGATATAAAGTTATACAAAAATGAGCTCCTGCCCTAGAGGAGATCACAGTCTAATAGAAAAGACTATATATATAAAAAAACTATGTACAACTTATATACAGGATAAATTGGAAATAATCAATAGAGAGAAGGTGGAAATGGGTCACTTACCAGCCCCATGATACCTTGGATGGAATAGGCAAATTAAAAGAGATTAGAAAAGGCTTTCTGTAGAAGGTGAGATTTTGCTAGGAATTTAAAAGAAGTTAGGGAAACTAGGAGGTGAAAAAGAGGAGGGAGGGCATTCCAGGGGTGGGATATGACCAGAGGAAATACCTGGAATTGAGAATTTGTTTTAGGAACTGCAAGAACAGTCAGTGATATTGGATTGAAGAGGATGTTGGGGAGGATCAATATAAGGCATGAGAAGGCTGGATAGCTGTATATTTGTGAGTTAGGGTATGAACGACTTTGAATGCCACGGTAATTTATGTTCCTTGAGAGTTGCCTTGGGCACCAAAAAGTTAACTCGGCTAGCCATACAGTAAATATTTTTGATCCTGGAAGCAATAGGGAACTGATGGGATTTATTAAATTAGAGGGATAACATATTTGGACCTATACTTTAGTTACCCTGACTTCTTAAAATTCTCGAAATGTCTCACCTTCTATAGGAAACCTTTCCCAATTTCTCATAATTCTTGCGTCTTCTCTCTGTTGATTATTTTCAAGAGATATCACAAAGGCAAAGTCCATAGATGATGGCAGTGGGTTGGACATGGGGGTAAGAGATATTGAGGAGTTGTGAATGACTCCTGGGGGGTTGGGGGAGATGGTGATGCCTTTGACATTAATAAGGACATTGTGGAGGGAAGGTTTGAGGGGAAATCATGAGTTTGATTTTAGACATTCTGAGTTTAAGACATCTATCTACAAGGCATTCAGTGCCTACAAAGCACTCAGTTCAAGATATCTAATTGACAGTTGGAAATGGGGACTGAACGTGAGCAGAGAAGTAAGGGCTACATAAATATATTTGAGAATTATCAGGATCTTGATGATTGAAACCATTAGAGATTATGAGATCACCAAGTGAAATAGCATAGTGGAAAAAGAGAACAGGGCTCAGGATAGATCCCTCAGGAACTTTTTCTTAGAGTCCTATGTTTAGTGTGTCCTCAAATGCATGACTTCTACCCAACTCTTCCTGATCCTGTAGCCAGATCTCTATTTACAATGTCATAAAACCATGGCAATGTCCCAATTAAAATGTAGCATCAAAAACTGATCACACCATGTGCCTAATAATGGGTGCAAACAAAATTATCATCTTTCCCATTCTGAGTGATTTCTCTCCCTCTCAGTTAATTACAATGATCTGGAAATTTGGGTGGTTTTCATAAAAGCATTAGAAGGCCCCTGATACTCTTTATTGCTGAGCTTTTCACATCACCAAAGGGCTTTAGGGTCCAACATGAGGTTTCTAGGGTCATGGGAAGACAGAAGTAAGAGGAGAGAATTTCAGGGCAAAGGATTCCAATGGGTTTCAATTACTAAGGGGAGATTGAGAGAAATGGGGAGAAAGATATAAGCAAATCTCAGTTGCCATTGGAAGGAAGAAATCACTAGTTCTCAGTTGTTGAAGGGAAGTCTGTTGGAACTTGGCTTAGGTGGTCTTTAAATCACAGTGAGAGAAGATAAAGGACTCACAGCAATGATCTTGCAAATGGCAACATCAGACTTGGCACATCTAGGTTATCCTGGTTGTATGGGTGGAACACTTGGTTTTTTTGTTTGTTTGTTTTTGTTTTCCCTTCCATATTAGGGCAGCTCAATGACATAGGCTAGAGCTATGGGCTTAATGGGCAGCTAGACTGATGTAATAGAGTGCTGGATCCGAAGTTAAGAAGACTAATCTTTTGGAGCTCAGATCTGGGGTCAGACACTTACTAACTCTGTGACCCTGGGCAGGGCAAACCATTTAACCACGTTTGCCTCAATTACATCATTTGGAAAATGAATTGGAAAAGAAAATGGCAAACTACTCCAGGATCTTTGCTAAGAAAACCCCAAATGGGGTCATGAAGAATTTGTTCCAGCTGAAAAACTAGCAAACTACAACATGGACTTACTAGGTAGGGGTAGTTACTTATTTAGGCACCATATTAGTTACTTATGTTTGAAGTTACAGGCTAGATGAATTTACTCTCGTAAGACATCCATTCTATAAGCATAGGAGATTTCATACATCCATATACGCATGGACATTTCTAAGTACTAGAGATTTTAGAAAAAGGTTGGTAATGTGGTGATGGTGGTAAAGTTATTCAGAAGGAGGGAACATGTCCAGAGTGGTGAGAGTCTGACACAAATGAGATTAGGTTAAAAAAAAAAAAAGGCAGGGGGAGGTGTTATGTTGCTATCTTAGCTTCTTTCAATATAGTATAAGCTCATCATATGAATAAGTTGACTTATATTAATTAATAATGATAATAATATTAAAATAGTATTTCTACATTCCAGGTTTTTAAAAATATCATCTCAACTAATTCTCACAAAAACCAGAGGAGAGGGGCTTTTAGGTGTCAGGAATGGAGATGGGAGATCCTGACTTCAAATCTGGCCTCAGATCCTTCCTACCTATGAGACTCTGGTCAAGTCACTTGATCCCATTTGCATAGCCCTTACTGTTCGTCTACCTTGTAACCAATTCTTAGTATTGATGCTAAGATAGACAGTAAAGACTTAAAAAAAGTGTGAGGTAGGTACCATTAATTTCTCCATTTTGCAATTGAGGAAACCGAAACAAACAGAAATTGCATGACCTGCCCAAAGTTACAAAGCTACTAAATTTCTGAGTTTGGATTTGAACTCAGGCCTTCCTTCCTAGATCTCTATCCACTGGGTCCCCTAGTTGGTAGTATAGGTCTAAGGAAGTGCTGTCTCTATAACCTTGTTGACCCCTTCCACGGGGAGGCATTGGTCTCCAGGGTAAGGTCCAAGGAAGTTTTCTGTCACTAGAGATGCTAATCTTAGTGCAGTTTTAGACTTTAGTGGCTTAATCTATTATGATAGCTTAAGAATTTTAAATTATTAAGATTTAAGACTGCATTAAGACTTTAGGGACGCCCTATTCCCGGTTTATGATGTACTGTATCACATGGATATCTATGATACAAATGAATTCAGGACTAGTATCGGCAGAGGGGTATTGAGGGAGAAAGTTGCCTACTGACTGGGGAGGGGAAGACCAGGAAACACTTCCTAGAGGAAGCTGCATTTTCAATCAGATTTCAAGGAAAAGTTCCTTTTATTGCCAAGGAAGGGATTTCAAAGGCAGAGAATAGTGTGAGCAAAGGAGCTCCCGTAGGAAAGTTTCCAAGTGTGTCCCTCTGGCCTCCCTTAGGAATGATCACCTCCCTCTCACCCAGGAGGCAAATGGGTTTTGCTCAAAGCCCCTGAAACTCAACATGCTTAGAAGATTCCAGGCAAGTGGCATCCATTGAAGAAAGGGCTCGCCTTAGCTTAGGTTACTTCTTTATCTTCAAAGCTGCCCACATCATTAATGAGAATTAGGGCCATTTTAGCAAATCCAGAAGGAGGAGGAGAAACAAATGAATAAACAATAACAAAAAAAATCCCATTAAGCTTAGAATAGACCTATAGAAGCTGACAGGAAGAGTACATTATCTAAACTGCTGTTTTATAGCCATATAATGCACTCAATTAAGAAAAAGGTTTAATGTAAAAAATGTGTAAAGATAAGGCAGCTGGAGGAGGTGGGGCTGGGATGTCTTTTCTCCCCCATTAGATATTTTCCTTGATTCTAGGAATGAAAATGCTGTAGTCAGCAAGAGCTTCATTCCACGTTATAATTAGGGTTATGCGTTAGGCCAGGCCTTTACATATGTCTAACCCAGAAAAGTCCAATGGCTAAATGGAAAACAGACTTGTGGTTAGATCAGTTGGCACCAGCAACGATGCCAATATGTAGCAATGGTATGTATTTAAAAGGAAAACTGAATACGATCATTACACTTAAAGGGATGTCATAGTGGCCAGACATTTATTTGAAAAAAGAGAAAGTGAAACAGATTGAGAGAGATACACAGAGACACAGAGACACAGAGACTGTCTTTTGCCTCTTTTTTGTATACCCAGGATTTAACACAGTGTCTGGCCCATAGTAGGCGTTTAATAAATGTCTATTGACCAACTGACAGAGAGAGCCCTCATCGGATACTTGCTTAAAAGACAGAAAAGACTCGAATTTGAATTCTGGTCCAATCACTTAAAAGCTGTGTGAAATTAGACAAGTCAAGGATCTCAGAGACTCAGATTCCTCCACTATAGAGAAGAAACATCAATGTTCTTATGGTCTACTTCATATAATTATGGTGAAATAAAGTACTTTGGAAATCTTAAAATAGTATAGAAATATGAGCTAGTATTTTTTTAAAGATATAGAAAGCAGTTTATAAACTACTAGTATGGAAATTCTTTCTATCTAGCTACAGTTTTTATTCTTAGAAAATTGCGTGGGGCACTGAATGGTTAAGTGACTTGGTCAGAGTCACTTATTAGGAGTAAATGTCTAAGACATGATATGTACATCATTTTTCTGTCTCCTCAATCCACTCTGACACATTGCCTTCAGAGCTGATACGAGGATGGAGTATCATTAGCATCCATCCCTGTCATAGTAGTCATAGTTAAAGTCACAATCTTTATCTTGGGTTTCACAGTGGTAGGAATATCATCAGCTAGCATGTTAGTTAGTCATTGCAATAATCATCCTCTTTGGATCATGATCATCATAGCCATTGTTGCAGAAGTCTTCCTTGTAGAATCAGTCGTCACAAGGATAGTAGACATCAGTAGCTATAGCAATCATGCGGTATTTATTAAATTCCTACTCAATGCCAGGTGGGGCAGCTGGATGGCTCAGTTGTTAGAGTGCCTGATCGAAAGTCAGGAAGACTCATCTTCCTGAGTTCAAATTTTGCCTCAGATACTTGCTAGTTGTGTAACCCTGGACAAGTCATTTAACCCTGTTTCCCTCAGGTTCCCTCAACTACAAAACGAGCTAAAGAAGGAAACAGCAAACCACTCCAGTATTTTTGCCAAGAAAACCTCAAATAGAGTCAAGAAGAGTTGTCCACCACTGAACAACAACTAAGGATGCTACAGCAAGTAATCAATCAGCAGCCATTTATTAAATGCCTACTATATATATATATACATATATATATATATATATATATACATATATGTCAGATGCTGGAGATGCAAATACAAAGAAACCATCCCTATTTGCAGTGACCTTCATATAAAAAATACATATAGCATAAACAGAAAGAACATAAATCCAAATATATACAAAGTAATTCAATACAAGATAGTCTGAGAAAGAGGAGACTGGGAGTTGTTAGGGGGAGGGGGTGTCAGCAAAGCAAAGGCTTGAATCACAAGCTGATGCTTGAGGTCGATCTTGAAGGAAGAGAAGAACTCTTTGAGAAGGAAGTAAAGGAGGAAGTCCTTGAGGGATGGCCACTACTAAGGATCGAAGAGAGAGGGGACCATGTTGTGTAAATAACATATAAAAGGGCACTTTGCCTGGATGGCAGAGTGCAAATTGTTATCCTAATATTAGTCATGGTGATATTAGCTGCTGTCGAGTCAGTTTTCCATTCCAGATTACACTAAATTGAGTAGGGATACTAAATTGATAAGTAGTGACGCCAAAATGATACTAAAGAACTTAGTATCACTTTAGAAAATAAATTAAGCCTCTGGTCTTTAGAAGGAAAGTCCATTAGTGCACTGTCCATTAAAAATAATGATTTCTTTGGGGGCAGTTGTGGAGCAGTGGAAAAAGCCATGGATTTGGAGTCTGCAGAATTATTTTTGGGTCCTGAACTCACCACTTATTAACCCTATGACCTTGAGCAAGTCCTGGTTTCTCTAAGACAAACTGGGCTTCGGTTTCCAGATTTTTTAAATGCAAATGATAAGACCACTCTTACAGGGTTGTTGGTAGAACTGAGGAAGAGAATTTATATCAACAGAATTATGTCACAGAGCATCATTATCGAAATACCTGCTGTTTTGGGTTTTGGGATGTAGCAAGGTGGCACAGTGGAAAAAGTGCCACGTCTAGAGTCAGGAACAGCCTCAGACACGTATCATCTAACCTTGTTTGCCTCAGTTTTTTCATCTGTACAAAGAGCCAGAGAAGGAAATTGCAAACCACTCCAGTATTTTTGCCAAGTAAACCCCAAATAGAGTCATGAAGAATCGGATATGACTGAACACCACTTATATTTTCAGACTGAAGATATTTAATTATCTCAGCAAGAAGTATCTTAACTTGGGCTGAAAATACATCATTTCAGTCTGTGTCTAACTTGTGGACTGACTAACGGATGGTAGAATTCTGCTGCCTTTACTGGAGCAGGAAGAGATGGCAATGCATTGTGAATTATGAACTTTTAGGTCTGGTACATCCAATCATTAATTCTTAGATGATTTGGAAGGTCTGTGTATTTTTCTTTGTTTTTTTTCCTCAGGGGATTGAAAAGTTTAACTATCTTCTGATTGTCCTGGCTTGAGTATGAAACTCCCAAAGAGTTAGTGAGGCAGACATGGGGGACATCTTGAAATTTGGAAGGATATCACCCTGACTTAAGGTCACTCTAGAACTGTTGTTGTTCAGTCATGTATGAGATTTAACTCTTTGTGACCTCATTTCGGTTTTTCTTGGCAGAAATACTGGAGTGGTTTACCATTTCTTTCTCCAGATCATTTTGTAGATGAGGAAACTGAGGCAGAGATTAAGTGACTGGCCCAGGTTCACACAGCTAGTTAGTGCTGAGGTTACATTCAGACTCATATCTTCCTGACTCTAGACCTGGTACCCTATCTACTTTACCACTTAGCTTCCCTTACTCCACAGAATCTAGGGACCAAAATCATGGTGATACCTCCTGCTATTCTCTGCCCTATTACAATTAGACCAAATGCCAAGAATTGCATAAGAGTCTTTCTTCGTACTTATAAAATTGTCAAATGGATTTAATGAGAGATGAAGAAGGAGGTCATTACTGTCTGTTCTTCTTGGTCATTTTCTTCTTAGTTCCAGCACTTGAGATTGGTGCAGATCTTGCTCTATGAACCCTAAGACATTTCTCTCTCCCCTGGTGCGAGCCCTGGTAAGTGTACCATAGCTCCAGGTTTGGAATGGAGGAGCCATCATATTCTATAGAAGAATGTTGAATCTGAAGTCAAGTTCAGGGTTCAAATGTTGACTTTGACATATCCCAGGTGTGTGAATTTCGGTAAATTACTTAATCTCTCTGAGTCTCGTTTCTGAAGATAATCTGCCTCCAAGAGTTGTTGCTAGAAAATTATTTGCTAAGATATAAACATGACTTCAAGAACTCATCTGCTATAATTGTTCTACTTCACATTCTACTCCATGCTGGACTCTGTGTACAGTAGACCAATATCTGTTAAATTAGAGAGAACCATTAGTATAGATTTTGAGTGAGAAGAATCTCCAGAGGCTGTCACCTCTAATTTCTCATTTTACAGATGAACAAATTGAGGTTGAGAAGTTAAGTGACTTGCTTAGGGTCATACAGCTAGTAAGTGTTTTTGATCAGATTTGAACTTGAGTTTTCTCAGCTAAATGCTCAGTATTCTATATACTGTGCCATGGAATAGTACAGTAGTGCTTAACCTTTTTGTGGGTGTGTTTTATCAGAGACTCCTTAGGCAATCTTATGAAACCTTTGGAACCCTGTTTAAAATAATGTTTTAATGCACAAAATATAAAGCATAAGACTATAAGGAAAGTAATTATATTGCAATAAATATGCTTTCTTTTCTTTTTTTTTAAGTTCACAAACTCCAGGTTAAGAATCCCCAGTATAATAGATAAAGAGACTGACCTGAAGTCAGGAAGTCATGGGTTCAAATCTTATCTCTGACAATTACAAATTGTGTGATCAAGAGTGAATCCTTTAATCTCTCTGAGACACATTTATAAAATGGGCAATTAGATTGAATCAAATGAGATATTTGTAAAGGGCTTTGAATATTGCCTGGCATATAATAGGAACTTAATGAATTCTCCTTTCCTTCCTTCCTTCTTTCCTTCTTTCCTTCCTTCCTTCTTTCCTTCTTTCCTTCTTTCCTTCCTTCCTTCTTTCCTTCCTTCCTTCCTTCCTTCCTTCCTTCCTTCCTTCTTTCCTTCCTTTCTTCC